>NW_011499975.1:137108-249140 GCF_000495115.2 Populus euphratica | reverse complement strand
GGGGGGGGGAGGGGAAAAAAGAATTGCAACCTGAATCATAAAGTAAATTGCATAAAAGTGAATTAGGGGGCAACGATCCCGTCTAGATAGATGGTAAAAGGTTTTCGTTATTTATGTAGTTAGGAGGTGTTGCTACGCAATGCAGTGCTTTGTTGCCCCCAATTGTGGTATAGGGGGTAAGAAGTGCTGGACTGGTATACTGTTTCTATGTGCTGGCAAGTAATGAGAGTTGCCCCCAATTGTGGTATAGGGGGTAAGAAGTGCTGGACTGGTATACTGTTTCGATGTGCTGGCAACTCGGCAGAATATAGAGTGGTGGACCGGTGGTGGTGTCTATTTGTAGCAGAACTTGTTTTGATTTTATTTTGCCGCAAAATACTTGCAGTCATGTTTAAAATCCACGTCTTGGAGCTCTGACCATAATGATGCAGGTCCTTGATACGGCATTCTAGGAAGTTTTGTTTTCTCTGAGGGAGAAAACGTAGAGCTCGTTCATTTTAGAAATCCAAGGTCCAGTCATGGCTTTCGGCAACCTTGGATTTTGGATGTTAAATGGATAAAATATTACTAAACGATGCTGGAAAGGAAAGGAGGCATAAATCCAAGGTGTTAGGGCAGTGTTGGATCTTACCAATGATGAATTACTCCAATTTTTAGGGGATATGATGACTTACTTTTAGCTGTTTCGTTTTACATCAATGAGTTTTGGACGCAAGATCTGTGATTTATTTATTTAATTAAAAAATTAGCAGCCCCCAAGACAGTTGAAAATTTATTTAGGAAACATCACATTTCGTTGGGTTGCTACGTGGATTGCGGCCATGTCATTGCCGCTGTCTTTGAAATTCAATTTTTTTCGAGGCACGACAAAGTTATTGTTGTAACTTATAAAATTTAAGATTTTATAATTGATATCATAATTTGGAGTGGTGTTTGACAAAAACAGGTTCAAAATCTAAATATTTAAGAAGATTTATCTTATTTTTAACTAAATAGGTAACACAATTAAACCCTCATCCGCCGCGGATGTAAAATATTACAATCAAGATATAACCATGAGATTTTATTTAATAGTCTAATTGTTTAAGAAAGACACAACATGGAAATGTTTGGAAAAACTTAACAACCAATTTCTTGACTTTTACACTAAATATTGGGGATTAGAATCTTATATGGAAGGGGAATTGTTATAAGCATGATGTTTAAGATTAAAAGGAAGCTAAAGGCAAAAGCTAAATATAAGTGAGAAGAACAATTGGTGTGACATATGCATGAAATGTTTCACATATGTACATGTAACATAACCTTTATAGATTTGTTTCTCTCACACACACCCGTGTGTGTGTGTGATAAGCTTCTTGAATTTTATGAAGTTTGCACTACAACAGCACGACTTTGAATGCAAGCGGAAGCTATAAGGATAAAAACAACACAGAACACACAAGAGACTTGTTGAGCGAAAAAGGTTACAAAAGTTAACCATAAACTCACTGCTTTATTCTCTAAAAAATAAGTATATGGTTACTAAGGAATTTTACAAAACCTTTAAATAGATCAAAATTTTTATCTCTACTAAAAAACTGAAAGTATAAATGATATTGAAACAAATTCTGAATTAAAGCAATAAATATGAAAAAACCTAGAAAAAATAATAAAAGTGATCCAAATAGTAATTTTTATGTCTAATTCCGAGAGACCCAATGATTCGATAAGTGACAAAGTGGCTAAGCAACCCTTCATAATTATTATTTTTAAAAATTATTACTTGATTTAAAAATGTTTTTTTTTTTAAAGTGATTTTTTAGATATTATTTTTTAAATTTTCTTATGTTGATAGAGTTTAGGTTATTGTTTTTTTTTTAAAAAGTGATTTTTTACATATTATTTTTAAAATTTTCTTATATTTATTTATTATTAAAAAAATTAATCAATAAAAAATATTTGCAGTAAAAAAAACATTTATTTGGTTTTTATAAAAATATATTTTTTTATTTTGAGCAAAAAATATTTTTTAGAAGTTGTATAAAATTAATAAATACCCTGTTATTTATTGATTATATCAAATTTAATCTTTAATCTTTTGATTGTTATATTTTTTGTTTTGAATTTTTTTCTTTGATTTTACTTCTTAGAATTTACTTTGATTTAATTTTTATATCAATTTTGAATTTAATTTTTTTATTGTTATTTTCTTTTCTTTTTTTATTTTTATTATTTTTTATTTTTATTTGAAATAATTTATGAAATAATTTTTTTAAATTTCATTATTTTTTTTTAAAAAAATTATCTGTCAAATTTGGTTTTTATTATTTTAATTGTTATTTATTTTATTTGAAATAATTTATAAAATTATATTATTATTTTTTTTAATTTCATCCTCCAACTTTTTTATCTATAAGATTTCATCTTTATTCTTTTAATACACTTGAAAAAAATTAAAATATTTAAAAGTTATTTTTCAATTCATTTTCTATAACATAGTTAATACTGAAAATTCTTTTTTAACTTATTTTTATGACATTACCATATATAAAAAAATAATTCACTTTTTAGGAATTCATTTAAAAAAAAACTAATATCTAGCAAATAAATAATTTTTTTTCTTAATATTGTGTAATGAGGCATTACTTCTTAGTACCTGTTTGGGGTTTTGGTAGCAATTATAATTTAAAATGTGCTTCGCTTGGAAATACATTAAAATAATATTTTTTATTTTTTAAAAATTATTTTTAATATCAACATATTATAACAATAAAAAATTATTATTTTTTTAAAATAATTTATAAAATTTATAAAAACGTGGATTAGAATGCATTCCCATTACCTAAAACTTTTGAATATAATAAGGTGGTCGGGACACTTTAAAAAAGGAAAGAAGTTTTGAAATTGCTATGGATGAAAAAATTAGAGAGGAATTGGTACATGATCAAGAAAAAATCTTTAGGAACGAATAGCTAACACTTTGAATTAACTATAATATATTTGTTTTTATATTTTAAAAATAGTTTTAAATAAATTTATTTTTATTTTTATTTTTTAGGATAAAAGAGTGGATAGAATGCTGCTCTCTCTCTCCTTCTCTTTTAATAAGTATTTTTAAATTTAGTTTGGTGGTTAATTCAGTTCAAGATTTAGGTTATAGATTTTAACCAGATTAATTTTATTTTATAAATTAAAATAATATTATTTTGATAAAAATAATTAATAAATTACAATTAAATTTTTAACTAATCAATCAAATCAATTAAATTTTTAACCTACTTAAGCTTTAGATTAGCCAAATCTCAAATTGACTTGATGGACTAAATCAGGTTTTAATTAGTTGAAGTACTTTGTATTTAGGAATCAAGCACGCAAGGTTCTCTCGCTCCACGCAAGAGACTCTGTTTTCGCTATCTAAAGAAGGTATGATTAGAGTGCTAAAGACAATCGCAATCATAATTTTTTGAAAATAAATCTGAATTATTTAAATTATTTCTTATATATAAGTTCTAACAAAAATGATCAAAAACCAATAGTTGGATAAAAATAGATAATATAAGTTGATATTAATGAATTAGAACTTAAAAAAATTGATTTTTGATTAAAATAAATCTAAATTCAATGTTTTAGGAATTTTTATATTAAATATAAGAGTTATTTATAACAAACATATTTACATTTTTTTAATTCAAAGATTAAGAATAACTTAAATTAATGTGCAATAATTATATCAAACTTAAATATTAATGTTAGAGCCACGTCTAACTTGCTTACTGACAAGCATCCTCCCTGTCGGCTTATGAAATAGGATATTTTCTTCACGAATTACGAGTATCATCAGATTATACAAGTTAAAGATTAAAATCAACAAAGTTGAGAGATTTTATAAAAGAAAGCGAATCAGATTCCTCACCTCCCCATATAAAAAAAATACAATGTATTTTTTTTTGTGATAATAATTATTTTAAAAAATATTTTGTTTTTGTGATAATAATTATTGTTTTAAAAATATTATTTAAAAATATATTAAAATAATATTTTTTATTTTTAAAATTTTATTTTTAATTTAATACATTAAAAGAATTATATATATATATATATATATATATATATTATGGTACCGTAATATTTTATTTTATTTTTTTAATAATTTAGGATGTACGAGTCAACGTATTATAATTATACCATAATTAATCTTTAAATTTATTTAATATCTTACAAACCCAATAAATAAATAAAGTATTGCAGGTGACAGTCAAGTAAAAAACAAAATCGAACCCGAATACTAAGACAAGTAATTCCTCACCAATAACGATAGTACACGCCCTCAAGTGCCGTAATATTGCTTTGAGAAGTGATTGTAGGCTTTCTAGCTATTGACTGCAGAGTGTTATAATCACAGGCTAATCATTCTAGAATAATAATCTCCATCATTTTCAACCAGAGCACCCAAATATTATTCCCTTTGCTTCTTTTTTTTTAACAGAAATTTGGGGAAAGTTTTTCCACAAACAAAATCATTCCACCTTTCACTGTATAAAATAATAAAAAACGCCACAATCTTCAACATCCATGTCTGTCATCCATTCAATCCCCACGTCAAAAGCCAAACACACCTGTCATTTTACCTGTCTCTCCCTTCCCACTTCCTCCAAGACGCATATTTTTTCCTTAGATCTTTCTCTTGCTGTTTGATGAGCCGCAGGGTGGCCAAAGAGCTTCAGCGAGCCAGAAACAAAGCTTCAAGCACCCAAGGCTTAAATTAAAACCCCCTGTAGTAATTTAAGTCCTCTGATGATCATTGCCTCTCAGACGCCACAGCTAATGAAGATTTTTTCCATGCTTCTGTTTCTGCTATCTGTTCTCTCCCTACTCTCGCAACCTTCTGACTCCACAACAATGCTCGTAGACGGTTTTTCGGAGTGGAAAGATCCTAATGTTTATATAGGAGACTCCATCAGTGAGCACTCGAAAACCCACCATTTTTTAATTTCTTTCTTACTTTGTTGTTTTTTTTTCTCCCCGGTTCTGGTGCTGCAAATTGATATCATTACGTTGTGTTTCTTATGTTTTTTGGCTTCTCTCAGTTTTCAAACACAAGTATAGCTACAAGTTGTACATTTTCCAGAACCAAAGAGCCTTCAGCCTCTGCAACTTCACTCAAGCTACGCTTCTCACCAAGCCCAATTCCACCTCTTACACGGTATCTCTTCTCCCTCTCTCTCAATTCGAATTGCAATAATGTACAAAATCCCATGTTTTTATAAATGCATATTAGGCTGCTATAAGAAATGTCTCAGAATTCTTTGTTCCTGATGACAACAATTACCAATTTCTTTTCACAATGCCAAGAACTAGCTCAGAAAGTTAAGATCTTTCCCCCTTTTATTTTTCCCATCCTAGCTCAGACTATAAAATGTGCTAACAATTTTTCATGTTCAATATGCAAATAACTAAAGTGGCACCCATCACGCCCTGGTTTCTTCTACTTCACATTCAACAACGGCTCTCTAAAATCCTGCAACCAAGATTCACAAAAAGTCTCCATAAAAGTCTCTCCATCACCACCGCCACCAGTACAGCTCCCTCCAATGGCATCAACTCCAGTTCCAGCACCAATTCCAGGCGACATTACGGCATCTCCTCCTGCGTGGCCTTCCTCTTCCCCTGCTCCTGCACCTAGCGGTAGTGCTGCAGGCTCTCCAATGGAAACAGTGCCAACATCAATGCCAGATAAAAGTGGCGGTAGTGGCATCCCTTTTATTAAGAGCAATCCTGCTGTTCCTTTGCCTACTGGTGAAATTGATTCTGCGACTATTAGGCCATTGCCCACCTCCGGCCATCATCAACCGGTATATTCCTTTTCTCCTTTTATATCTGTTGTAAAATATATTTTGTATTTTATTAGACTAGATTTAGTTTATCACAATAAAAATAGGCAAAACAGAAAAAAATTGATTAGTTATTATAAATCAAGAATTAAATCTTGAAAATCAAGGATTCTTTTAGTAAAAAAGTCAAAGGATTATTTTTTTATTCAACCATAATTTATTTAAATCATGTTAATTAAATAAATTTCCAACAACATTTATTTACATAAATCTCTATTGTTCTTTGTTGATTTGAATCAAGAACCTTTTGTTTTTTACATTTTTTATTCAATCCTTCATAAAGATAGGATTGGGGTAACAATTTTTTTTTTTAAGACAAATCTTTTGTTTTTATTTAAAAAAAGATAAAGTCAAACCAATTCTTAACTTTTATCACAATAATTAATGTACTAGTATCAGTAAATACTAAAGCAGTAAAGTGTCTCAATTTTATTTTATTTTTAAAAAGTAAAAAGAATAGTGGGTGTGTTGCATATCATGGTGGACTGTTCTTGATGGGGGTGTTCTTTTTGGTTGCGGGTGGAAATGCAGGTGGCAGTGGGGTTACTTGGATTTCACGGGCCTGTAATTTGCGCTGCTTTTCTGCTGCCGTTGCTGTAAAACAGAGGAGGGACAAAGCAATCCGATGCGAGTTGTGTAAAAAAACATGGGTTGTGAGTAGTATATAATTTATGCATAGTTAAAAAGAGTCTAACGATGATTATGTGTTGTTATGACCCTACCTTGGAATCATCGGCTCTCTTCCGCTTTTGCTTTTTGACATGCAATCGATTGCCACTCCTTTTTCTTTCCTCACTTTGTATATTTTAACGGAATTTGAAGCTCCGACACACCACCAGCCTCCTGGGGTTAGGGTTTTCTTTCTTTCTAATATATATATATATTATGATGACTTCCCATCATAATTATCTTACACCCTACGTGGGATTTTCATTGTGTGTTTTTTACTATTTATTTTCTTATATTTTACCGTGGTTAAATTGTGTAAAATTTTATATTTTTTGAATTTAATCCTTAATTTTTTTTATTTTTTTATCTTCTCAAAGCTGTTTCCTTTCTTCCCTTTTTATTTTGTCTTGAATAGATAGGCTATTTTTTTAGAATAACTCAATAGAGAGGCCACATCTCAAAAGAAGCAATTTTAAATGATAATTCACATCTTATTAATTACTTTATAGATTCATCTTAAACAAAACTACCGATGCAAAAAGAAGAGATAAAATAACATATATTATTTATAAAAAATTGATAAGAATAACTCAATTTAAAAATTTTCTTTTTTACTTGTATTTTCTTTTAAATAAACTTAATAAATAATTAATAAGATATCACTAGTTAATTTCAAGTATCATAAAATATTTTTATTTAGAAGTATGATAGTTTTTTTTTAATACTTTACTTAAAAAAATATCAATTTAATATTTTTAGTATTTTTATAATTTTAAAATACTAATGTTAAAAATATAAAAATAATTATTTTTATATATTTTTAAATAAAAAATAATTAAAAAAATATACACATCAAAATAATAAATACATTTTGATTGGTTCCGTATACACCGGAGCCTTAGATTTTCCTTTGATAAAAGCACGGTAGCATTGACTCATCAAAGAAAAGTCTGAGAGAGAGTAAAAAAGAAGAAGTTAAAACTATGGTGGACCCCACGAAAAAAGTCGTTTCAGATTTCAAAACTATGGTGGACCCCACGAAAAAGGTGGTTTCAACCACTTCTCTCATTTCTCTCCTCAAAAGAGGACGCACAGTGCAACCGCTGGCAGCTAGAATTTCTTGATGGTTCTGATCTTTTCTTTTTCTTTTTTTTTTCCATTCAAGAGAATAATTTATATATATTTTTAAAAAATTGTATTTCATGATAAGATCGAATGCTACACCAATATAATCAAATTCACAGGAATTTTTTTTGTGCAATAAAAAATAAGTTTAACCAAGAATTAAATATAAAAATTAAATAAACACATAAAATCTTTATGTGAAGAGCTATGGTGTAGAAAAAATCATTGGATCATAATCCCTTAAAATTCTTTTATTAATTCAATTAATATTATTATTATAAAAATAAATTTCATCAATGACAACAAAGAAAAAAAGGCTCCATAGAGATCAATGAAAACTAAATCGTTCAGATTGTCTTGTATGAAAATGGTGTGTAGCTCCTTTTAAAAGTGTAGGAATACCAATGTTATTTGCTTGAGCACCATCCTGTCTTATCTTTTTAAAAAACTAAATTTATTTTTGTGTACTTGATATTGATACATGTACGGGAGTTAGTTGTGATATCAAAAAAGATTGAAAATACAATTGCATAGCTACAATGATATTATGTGATATCTACATCTAATGAGTGCATCTAATGAGAGAGATGTTGAAGACTAGGAAGAGATGGAGTTATTATGGTGGAGATGCTAGTCACTCTTCACCATGTAGGATTCTCATTGACAATAAAAAGAGTTACTGGGGAAAGATAAAGGAAATGAACTGATTTTTTATTTAATTTTTTTATAAATAATGTTACTGATAAAATCATAAAAAACACTTTACACAAAAAAAATATTAGGTTTTTCATGGTTTGTTATGAAATTTAGGTTTGTGAGCTAGGAGTTCCTGAAAAGAATTGAAGAAAAATAAAGAAAAAAAATAGAAGAGAAAAAGAAAAATGAGTTAATCACAAGGTCAGGTCAGTCTATTTGATTGCCAGATAAGTTACTTGTTGGCCTAGTTGCCTAATTATAGGCACTCAAGAGACCAGTATGGTTTTGCCCGGAACACCCTTGAGTTTATTTTTTAAAAAAATTAATTTTTATTTTATTTATTCCATCACCTGGTACTAGTGTAGCAATGAGACATGGCTCACAAGAACCCTATTTATTATAATTCAAATCCTAATTTAAAAATGTAAATTTAACCTTTTATATTTTATTTATTATTAATTGAATCCTAAACTCTTTGATTTTATAAATTATGCTCTAAATGACATTAGACTTCCTGCATCCCTTACTGTGACACTTGAAAGATCTCCACCAATTTATGTGTGTTTGTGAAGGTGGTGTTTGGTGCCATTATTGTTTTATGGTTTTTTATTTTTCAAAAACTAAACAAATAGTTTTAAGTTTTAGTTTTAAAATTCAAAATAGTTTCTATAGTAAAGTGCAGTAATCCAATTGAGTCCATAAAAGTCACAACAAAAAATTAACAGGGCCCTAGTCAAAAAGGAAAATATAATGTTTAGATGATTTAACTGATCCATGAACAATCAACGGTTTAAAATCAATCCTGATGAGAGTGATGGGCTCCACATTCTACTTTTTGTGATTTCTTGAAACTAGCTCTTAGCTTTTTTCCCCACTTCATCTGGGGGGGAAGACAACAATGTTTCTAAACACTGCCTAAGTGTTTCTTCTGTACAAAAAATTGAAATTAACCTTAATTTGTTTTAAGGATAATTTTAACATAGATTATGGCAAATTTTTCTTTCATATGAGCTAGGAAAGTGGAAAGAAAAAGGGGGAAATCACTATGATTCAATATTAAAATTAATTTTAGAACATTGTAAAATAAACTTGGGTCTTATATAAGCATATTCACTTATTTTATTTTATTTTTTGACTATATAATGAATGTATTTATCTTTAATTAGATCATACAGGATAGTTTAGTATGCCTATGAAACTGACTTAAAAATATTACCTAACCATTAAGCTAGCAAAGTAAAATAAGTTTGAGGAAGTAAGTAATTACAAATTTGATAATATTTTTGTATATTACCGATGGATTATTTTGTAAGTGTTTAGATATTAACAATTTATCAATAAAAATTATTTTTATCAGTATTTTTACTTGTATTTATTAATCTTTTAGTAGTTATAAAATATTTTTATCGATTATAACATTTTTCTCCAATTCTCTTAGCTTCAACACCACTTCATATGGATCAGCACTGCCCTCAGTTGATATGGATACTTCTTCTCAATTAATGGAGGTCACCGTCAAATTTCCTAACAAAAGATCCCAGAAATAAAAATATATGCAGTTTTTTTTTGCTCAAATACAAATTAATAGAAAAAAAAATAACGCAGATAAAATCAATAATAACCTTTAATAATATGCAATATTCGTTCAATTTCAGGCCAGTTGATGGATTTATGTGGTAGTGTTTGTTTCTGCAGTCAATTCTAAAAAATCTTTATTTTTTTATTTTCAATTAATTTTTTTAGTGTTTTTTATTTTAATATGTTGATATTAAAAATAAATTTTTAAATAAAAATAATATTTTAATATATTACTAAATAAAAAATATTTTAAAAAATAATCACTGCTACTGCAATAACACTACTTCGAAAGTGAAAAGAGAAACAAGTTTATGGTGATCACTACATGTTTATGCAAATCAAAAGTGATCCCATTCTTTTGTTTGTTTGCAACGTCGTTCACAGGGTTTTAACCCTTAGCCAAGTCATATATCAGTTCCACTCCATGGTATAAAAAAGAGCCGTTAGCTTCCCGCCAAGGTGGAAACACACATGAAAAGCGACCGGCTTTTAACTGTTTATAACAGATTATGGAAATTCAATTTTAGGAAGCAATGAATATGTGCCTTTCTTAGGTACACGCCTCAAAGCCACCATTCATTTCTTCTGTTGCTTCGTTGAAATGCATTGCATGTTTCATCATTGGCTATTAATTCCATCTCAATTTGTCTTTTTTGGAGAGAAAAATAATCTAAAAGAGCCATGGAGTTAGAACTGGGACTCAAGATCACCCATACTAGAGATGATATCACCTCCTTCACCGGCCTTCGGGTTGCTAAAGACCATGCTGGTCCTCTCTTCTTGTCTACAGAAACCGAGACCATGTTCACCCTTATTGCATATCTCACAGGTAATCAATGTTAGCACTTCCGAATCTTGTTGCTCTTATTGCTGTTGTGATCATGATGGATATTGTGATTAGAATTTGACAAGGTGCAGGTTTTAGAAAGGAGAATATTGACATCAAGATTAGTGAAGATGGTAATCAGATCACAATCAGTGGGAAGAAGCCAGTTCAGGAGCTGGAGTTGATAGGGTGGATTATGCACAAGAAAGAGGTTGAGTTAAGGGCATTCAGCAAGGCTTTTCGAATCCCTCATGGTGTCATTTTGGATAAAATCAAGGCAAAATTCAGCGACCAAGATTTGACTTTGACGATTACTCTGCCGAAATTGGTGAAGGGAATTCGTGGTGTTGGGGTGGAGGAAGTGAAGGAAGAGGAGGTTGATAAAGGGAGAGGTGAAGCTACACAAATCACAGAGGATAAGGCTCCTGAAGGAGAAAGTAGAGAGCCCGAGAAGAAGAAGGTGGAAGAAATTGACCAAGTTGTGCAAAAGGAGATGAATACAAGGGAGGCTGAAACAACAAGAGCAGTAGCTCTTGAGCTTTCAAGGAAAGAAAAAGATAATGAAGCAGCTAAGGAAGAAAGCATAGAGCCCAAGATTAGAACAGATGAAGAAAATGCTCAGGTCAAGGAGCAGGCAATTGATCAAGGGCAATTCAAGGAAGTAGAAGAGGTAGCTGATCAAATGTCCGGTGAAAGAGACAATAGCAAAGAGATAATAGAGGAAAAATCTGCAGATCCAAATATTAAAAGCAAGGAAGAAAGTGAAAAGTTTGAGGAACAGAAGGTTGATGCAGGTGACAGAGAGCCTGAAAGAGTTGGAGATACAACGTTACAAAGGAAACCTGAACCTAAAGATCAGAGCGAATTAGAAGAAGCCACTCTTGAAAAGTCAGAGCCTCCTGCTACTGCTACCACAGCTATATATCAGGAAACAACAATCAAGGACTCTAAGCAGGTTAAGCCAGAGAAAGAGATTGAGCACCAAGAGCCAAAAGAGCCCACTCTAGCTGAAGAAACGGAAAGCAAGGAGCTTCTTGGTTTGAAAGAGCAGATGAAGAAACAGGAAACTCCAGAGGCCAAGAGCGCGGATGAAGAAACATTACCAAAACATCCAGAGCGCGATGAATCGCTACAAGCTTTCAAGGATCAAGTGACTAAACAACCAGAAGCGTCAAACCAACCATCATCTCAAGCTAATCAAGAACATGCTGCAGAAGAAAATCACCCAGTCAGCGCTGAAATATCACAAGAATCAGTAAAGCTGGGAACAGAAACGAATGTTCAAGAACCAACGATACCTGGACCTGATCAAGAAAAAAAACTGGCAGATAAATCAAGAAATGATGAAGCCCAGGAAGTCAACGAAGCGACAACTGATGATGTTGTAGAAGAGCATGAATTGGTTGAGGTGAAGGATCTAGGTGAAGGAGCAACAAATAGAACGAATTCTGTTTCAAGAGGAACCAAGTTATATCCTCCTCTTGTTGTTGCAGGGTCGGCCATTCTTGTCTCTATCATAGTGCTTGTCATTAGATGGATTAGAGCTAAGAAAAGGTGAATTGTATGTAACCGAGTGGGCTTTATTAGCTTTGTTATTGTTGACAGCAATAAAATGGAGTGCATCAAAATAATATCTTCCATAGAACAGATTGAAGTTTGGCATGCGAATTAACATGCCATTGGAGCACATCATATTCGTGCACGATACTGTTCTTATTATTTCAGAATTACAGCTAGAAAACTCGGGTATGGTGTCTAATTGCTACAATACGTAAGAATTTTTAACTAGCACTAAGCATTCAAGTTGACACTTGCCTAATTATTGACTTAAATCCCAAAGACCACATATCTTGTTTCCCGGATGAAGTAAATCTGATTCAAAGATACCGATACTGCAATGAAATGAAGGTGTGCTATTTTGCTAGGACCAGAACATCTAGGACCAACCACTGCACAAATATTCTCGGTTGCGAAGAACAATGGTTGTTTCTGTGCTATTGATAAGCATGCATTCCTAACAAGATAGCTTCAAGAGATTCTTAATTTCAGCCATCGACCAAGAATGAACTAAATATTCAGTTATATCAGCTGGAAAATAAAGGTAATTTGCTACCAGTTTGACAATCCTTTTACACATTCAGCAGTGTTTTTGAGGGTTCAAGTTTTTATTTCCTGACTTCCTGCTTTCCATTCAGCAGTTGTTGGGGAATTTTTAAGAGTCCATTAATACTGTATTCATTGCAGCATATCGTTAATAGAAGTTCACTTCCATTTATCACGGAGCTAAAAGATGGTAATAAATGACCAAATAAAGAGCAATTATGTTACCTACAGATCATATCAGCCAGAGAAATGAAATTAATGGAGGAAAATCAACTGAACTCTCCTGGTTAATTGGGAGAGACAAGCGACTCCACAGAAACAATACACACCATGCGCTAGCAATATCATGTGTGGTGGCTATGTTTTTTCATTAGGCCCATGCAGAGCCCGGACACGTTGTGCATCACAAGATGCCTTGCTCAAAGTTCAGTATAACCTGCATAAGATTTAAAGAAGGGCCATTATTAGTTGAATAAAATAGAACGACACTCTTTCATGCTGTTACAGGGACCAGTATCGTGCCGGCATATTTTCTCTAGTTGGTATGTAAATGTCTAATCTGCTCTCTTCAGGATGTCATGTTTCACCAACCATGCCCGTGCTGCATAAATAAATGAGAGGGTAGTGATGGGTTGCTAAAGAAATTTCCTTTAACAAACATTGATAAGTAAGTTATTGGAGAGGAATAACAGGATTTAATGCTTCAGAAATGTATTATTTTCGGCGAGGCGAACTTTTAACGGTAGCAGACAAGAAATGGCGATCAAACGTACATGGTTGTATCAAGTAAACACAGAGAGCAAGCAGTGTCCTCAACAGTACTCAAAATTAGGCCGTGATTGATATGTTTTATCAACTGTTACCGATTGTATGCCGAGGACTCGTTTGTCTCAGGTGTTTCAACCACTGAAAAGCATCAATTTAATGCTTTTCAGTGGTCCTTTCTGAGACAATCACGCTCAAAGTCTCCACAATTTATACATAAACTAATCAGAATATTGGGTAGATCAATTATTTTGCCGACAAACCACAAGCTAACACCTGATAGGCTTAAGACCTAAGGTACTTGTGGCTTGAAATTCAGTTCTTAACGATGTATGAAGCCGCAAGAGGGTCACCGGAACTTGAGCCCATGGTCTGGTCTAGTATCCATGAGGGGAAAGAAAAAGAAAAGAAATACACTATTGCCCTAGTTTATCAGGGAGATATGGACTGGGAGTAAAAGAGAAGAACAAGTATAAATGGCATCTTCTATTTGTATAAATTCGATGAAGTGTATTCCTCCTTGAACATGGAGCTATAACCACTGGAAAGAACAATTTTTCTTGCAAAGGAAAGGATAGAATAGGACGTAAACCAAAGAGCGAGCATGGACCCCGTCAGAAGACAAGAAGGGATAAGAGGTGGGGAAGTGAAAAAAATGAGAGATGTGCAATGGAAGCTTTCGTAGCCCAAAAGGTCAGAAACTCTTAACAATGAAGCAAAGCATCGCTTGCTGGTGGTTATAACATGGGAGGGGTGGTTCATAGATTACAGGTACGAAACAAGGCATTTGATTGCATTTGCTGTACTGCACCTAAAGTGGAATTCTTACCAGTTCAGGACACAGGGTTCTGCACATAAAATCTACTTCATGTATAATTGAATATCCATTCCTATCCTAAATAAAACTAGATATTTATTAATTTGATATAATTAAATTAATTAAATTTTAGATTTATTTTTTAGTAATTATGAGTTTAACTCCTCTCAAAACTTGAAAGTTTACATATTATCAATTTTAAAATTATATAATTAATTAAGTTATTCACACATTAACTCGAATATTTAAATTAATTTTTTTTTAAAATAGAAACTCATTACAAAGTCTTATCAAGTGCCATGCTACCCTCTTATTGGTTGTTCATATGGAGAAGATCAAGAAGGTAACATTTATGTTTTTCTAGAACGGTGAAAAGAAAAAAGTTAATTGTGAAACAGGCTAGTATAAATTCCCCCCACGAGCATATTGTGGTCTTCAAAATATGTTGGGAACTTGGCTGGTGCGAAATTGTTCCTGGCAGAATAAAATTCAGAGGACATCAAAGGCATATTGTGTCTTCATCAGAAGAAAAAACAGAGCTCTAGAAAGTCTTAAAATGCCTTTTATTCTAGACAAACAAATTGCTGAGATTCTATTCTAGATGCAAAATGTTTATGGGGTCAAAATGCTAGAAGTTTCAAGGGCTCGAGATCAGACTGAATCCAAGTCAACTACAACAGCGGATGCCACCAATTAGTTGTTCTAAGATATCATGCTAAGATATTTAACTATTTTGCAAACTGCGAGAAGAACAATATAAAAATAAGCCTCAGAAGAAGTTCATATGGCAGCAAATCAAAGTCAAATGAACCTCTGAACTAATATAGAACGCTAGAAGCTTTGACCTATTACATGTAAGACCCACCTCTGTGACAATGAAAGCAGAAACTCCAATATCCTGCGGTAACTTATTGGTGGTCAGAAATTAATCAAGTAAAAAAGAAAACTTCGAAATGGAATTCTTTAGTCTTTATTTGCTCAAAAACAAAATAATGAAATTAATAGAGTTATGAAAAAAATGAAGATACAGAAAATGGAGTATAAACAAGATCTATCCCTGTCGTCATCCCACGGAGACAATAACTGTAAGTTGAGATATGGGCAAATGCTGGCATTTTTTATGAATGTTCAACCAGGTCATCAATAGATGCAACATTCCCCGGTTGAATCCTTGATAGAAGGTTGGAAGAGGAGCAGGCAAGATATCTTGTGAAGGCAATTGCCCATATTACAATGTCAAGAGATCAACAAGTGTGTGCAAGAGAGGGAGTGGATAAAAAAGACTACCTGCAGGCTCAACAGAACTTAGATATGAAAACAGAAAATCTCGTCACATTAACAAGTACAAATGCTGTTTCTTTTTATATCAACATCTAGCTATATATAACTTCTCCAAGGAGATCACAACGAGATAAATACAATTATTGTTAGCTTGTAATGACCAAAGATCATAACTTTAAGCACTCAAGTCTCCCCTTTTGCAATACATACAAGAGTATATGTATACCTTCAACAAAAAGCAAATCAAAATCAAGAACAGAAAATCAGCTACAACAGCAAGATGCATTTTCTACTGAGAAAAATTCGATTATACAATAGCAGAAAAGCTCTAGATCAGCAGCAACCAAGTACTGCAAATATTTGCCCCAGTTTCCATATCCTACATTTCTTTACACAGCATATATATTGCCCCATAAATACAAGAAAATTTCCCTTTCCTTACCCATTTATTTTCAAACCATGCCTCGGAATCATTCTCCATACCTTCACCTGCCAGATCACAAATGGCCCGTCACTCAAAATATTACTCGTGATTAGGCCTTCCCAAAGAATCAAGCCCTTCAGTCCGGCTGCGAACAATCCTGTGAAACACCTCTCTCACTTGTCTTTCCAAGGGATCCAATCCCTCCTTCAAGACCTCACAAACATTTGCCAATTCCATCACTTTTTGCCTCACCTCTCCTTCTTTTTCCTCTGTTAATGGAAACTGAATCCAATCCGTCAATTCGCTCATAACCCTCGTACACTTATCCATCTGGTAAAGCTCTCTCAACAACCCACAAGCATTCCTCCTATCCCTTTTCCGCGACTCCTCCAAGATCCTCTCGTGCAACGACAGGACCGATTGAGCCCACGGGAACTGCCTAGGAATGGAAAAATGCACTTGCAATCCTCTGTCCTGGCACGGAATCGCAGCCACAAGTGCCCACATTACAAAAAGCAAAATCGTGTTCATAGAATAAACAGCCACCGCAATTCCATTAGTGGCCACAACTTCATTTCCTCGTGGCACGACCAAATTATTCCCAATTGCCTGCAGCTGCCTGGCTGCAGACCACGACCGCGACACGCTCCACGACAACGATCTAAAATGCCCAAGATTCCTATGATGCTGATCTCTGGACGAAGCTTGCTGTCTTCCAAAAGACCGATTTCTTTGAGCCAAAGTAGATGCAGTCGAATCCTTCTCGTCCAACATAGAAATTGACAAATCAATCAAAGCTTTTTTAGCACGACGAAACTGACCTTCACCGAACAATCTTTGATCATCCAAAGCACACAAAACAATCTCCAAAAGCTTCTTCCACTCTCTGATCTGCTCAATTCCATCACGAATCGCGTTACAAACATCCAAAGCCTTGACAGTCCGTTCAAAAAACTCCTGAACTAAGCGGTCCAGCGGCGGTCTATTGACCAACGACTTGTTATTGAACAAAATCACTCGAAACTCCTCCTGACAACAGAGGAAAGAATCGAGAAGTTTCCGGATCCAAGCTAAAGAAAGCAAACGATCGGGTCCGACCGATGATAAATCAAGAAATCGGTCGGTAACTTGTTTCTGAAAGGCATCGAGTTCGAGCTCGAGAGTTGATGTAGTTTGAGGAGAGTCCATAGAATGGACCTGGTCGCGTCGGAGACTTAAGATAGAATGTCTAAGTGATGCCGACGAGCTTTTATAGTCGGTGGCAGGCATTATCACATCAAAATTGATTAAAGACGAGAAGTGGAGAGTGATTTCAGAGAGACAGAGGAAGAAGAAGAGGGTCTGCGAGGTTTGATGGCTGTGACTGTGAGAGAAACCCTAGGAGCGAGGGGGTATCATATATAGGGAGAGAAATGGACCGCGTTTCATGTTAGCTGGAATTAGAAAGGTCTAATTAAACGACATGGTTTTCTTAAATAAAAATTAACGTTCTCTCTCAAATTGAGGATTTTATGTTTCACTTTTTTATAATATTCTTTCCTTTTTTAACAAGTCGCTGGTAAAGTTTGGAGATTCTTGCATGAACAACACACGCAGAGGACACGCCTTTGGCTAGTTGGTTACCTTTGCAAGTGTTTTTGCTTTCTTTGTAATGGATTTTGGTCTCCATTCAATTATGTTTTTTAAATATTTTAAATTCCTTAGTTTAAATTAATTTTTTTATATGCTGATGTTATAAATAAATTTTTAAAAAATATTATTTTAATATATTTTCAAACAAAAATATTTTAAAAATCATATTTTTAAACATCTTCTTATTTTATTTTACAGTTTTAATCACAGCTTCAAAAATCATTTGAATACCTTGAACTGAATCGTTTTAACTTATTATATGAAAGATTTTATATGTTATGCAGTTGTGATTTAGATACTAATTTATATTATTAAAGTGGTTATTTTATAAAGTATTTTTATTTAAAAATATATTTAAAAAATATTTTTTTATATTTTTAAATTTATTTTTAATATAATACATACAAAAACATAAAAAAATATTTTTAAATTAAAAAAATAAAAAAACACGTGGCTAGCAGCGGAACAAACCTAGCCTTGGAAAGGAGGAGATGAAGGGTGATGTCTGTCACGTTAATTTTTTTTTTTTCAATTCAGTTTTTATAAAAAGAATAATTAAATTAAAATTATTTTTTAAAACAAATCTAAACTGATTTAATTTTTTAAAATAAAAAATATTTCAAATTAATTTTATTTTATTTTTTTAATTTAACTAATTTTTTTAATTTTAATATAGTTTGGCTTGATATTTTTTTGATTTTGCTCGATTTAAGCTTGATTTGATTTATTTTTTTAATTTTAAATTTATAAAATCAAAATCTAATCTGTTAGTTTAAAAAAAAAAATTAATGAGTTTAATTATATTTTTTTATTGTTTAATTTTTTAATATATCTTTTTAATTTAATTATTTTTTTTGTCTTTTTTCCCTTCAGAAAGGGGGGAGCGTACACGTGGAAGATACAGCTGGGTCTTCGTTGGCGCGTAAGAGTGGAGAGCTAGAGAGAGGGCTTGGTCTACGACTGCATCTAGAAGAGAGTGACTGACGTGTATTTCTGAACTTATAGGACGAGATTACCCCTGCCTGTAAAAGCATGTCAATTGGCTTTTATTTCTTATTAAAAAAAAAAAAAACCCTATCGTTAATCCGTTATAAGCAAGTTTCTTATTCGTTGAAAACTGATTTTAAATAGTTTTAAGCTTAATAGATCCATTTACCTATCATATGGTATGCCAGTGAATTAACATAAAAAATGAAAAAAATAAAGGGACATGATATAGGCTGGACCGGCCTAGAATTAACACACACACACACACACACATATATATATATATATGGGATGGATGGATGTGAAAGATGGTTGGAAAAGGGAGACTTCCATTGAAAAGAAAGAATTAATATATATACAGTAGTGGAGGCGTTGTGTGCTGATAGTAGGAGAAAAGATCACACAGTACTGGTTTGTTTTCGGAGTAGAAATCGTGTTTGATAAAATTTTAAAAATAAAATTTTATTTGAAATTAATTTTTTGGGTTTTTTATGTATTAATGTTAAAAAAATTGTAAAAAATATTTTAAAAAATTATTATTATTATAATAATTAAAGAAACTAGATGGTAAGGTATTGAATTAATGCAAGATTAGCTCCTCCAGAACGAGAATCCCTTGTTTCGTACCTACATTTGATTTGTACTTGTATTCAACGTTTCTGGTGTCGTACCTAGTACAAAATTATTTTATTTGTTATTTTTATGTTTTAAAAATATTTTAAAAAAATATTTTTTTATTTATTTTAAATTAATATATTTTTTATATTTTTAAATTATTTTAATATGTTAATATTAAAATAATTTTTAAAAAATAAAAAAATTATTTTGATGTATTTCGGCATAAATTTTTTTAAAAAAACAACTATAAAAATACTCTTAAATAAAATACATATATAAAAATACATTCTATTATTTTAAATGTAAAATAATGAAAAAAAAAGATATAATGGGTGTTTTTTAAGGATATTAGATGTAGTGTTTGTTTTTATATTTTTAAATATTTGGTTTATTTGGGATACGTTGATGTGAAAATAAATTTAAAAAAATAAAAAAAATATATTTTAAAAATTATTATTATTATAATTTCAAATACTATTTTAATATTATAATTTATTTTTTATTTTTATTTACCTATGTTCAAAGAATTTTTTTTCTTTACAACTAGGATGGAGAGAAAAGATATATTTTGTCAGTTTCTTTTTTGTTTGATTTTTTTTAATTTCAGACTTATAAAATTAAAATCAAATCAAATTGGTTAATTTTTTCAAAATTTTAATCAGTTTTGGTTTTTTCACAATTCTATTTTTTCATTTTTTTTTCCAGTTTTCTCCATTTAATTAGTTTTTAAATTTTTTTACTTATTCTTATCAGACAACATTGTTTTTCTTTTTAAAATATTAAAACAATGATAAATCGAATCGACCTGGACTAATCTTGACTAACCTATTTTTTTTAATTTTTTTTTAACTTTTTTATCTTTTAAATTTGATTATAATTCTTTTGATTATTTTTTTATTTGAAATAATTTATAAAATAAGATTTTTATTTAATTCTATAACACTTCAATTTTTTTATTTGTTAGATTTAATCTTCTTTTTATGAACTTGAAAAAATAAATAAATATTAATTATTTATTTTTCAATTTATTTTTAATGGTATAGTCAAATATTAAAAATTATTTTTTAAATTAAAAAATATTTTATTTTTTAGAAATCTATTTTCTAGAAGAATTTACTTTCCACCCTACGGAGTCTAAATTACACGGGGCAAGAGAATCTCCCTTTCCTTAACAACAAGACCAGCCTGCTTCAGGTGTGGATTGCTGCTTTCTACAGGCATTGAACTGGATGAACATGAACGATGACAAGGTGAGCATCGCAGTGTGATTTTCCGAGATAGAGAACGAGTTAATTAATACGACTTAATTCTCTATTCCGTTTTTTTTAGTAACTCTTCTA
Source organism: Populus euphratica (assembly GCF_000495115.2). Lineage (NCBI taxonomy): Eukaryota > Viridiplantae > Streptophyta > Magnoliopsida > Malpighiales > Salicaceae > Populus > Populus euphratica. The sequence continues at coordinate 228,406 of NW_011499975.1, read as the reverse complement.
ATTTTGCACGTCAAGGGAAATATACGAGTCTTTCTCAACTGATTAATTTTAGCTTATCAACTTGATCGGTATGATTGAATTGGAAAGTTCATCCATTACACAACAAGAAAGAAACAAAAAAAATTCTTCATTTTATTTCTTAGAACAAGAACAATGAAAAATAAAAATTTAAATAGTTCATATTTTTACCTGCCTTGATGACATTTTTTTTTTATGTGCAGGCATTTTGATTTTGCACGGGTTTCAAAACTTAAATTGTATATTTTTATGGTTCTATTTAGTATTGTGGTAATGTTTATTTTTCAAATTATTTTTTATTTAAAATATATCAAAATAATATTTTTAAAATTATTTTTAATAGGAATATATTAAAATAATTTAAAAATACTAAAAAAATAATTTTTTATAAAAACACTTCCAAATTGCAAAAACAAACTCATCATAAATCCAGTGCAGCTGTAGAATTATTTTAATTTTGCTTATGTGAAAGAAAAATAAATTTTGATTTGCCTTTCTTTTGGAGGTTTCTAATTATTTGAGTAGGTGAACTGTTATTGTCAATAAAGTTCTGAATACATCTTCACCGTACAAAAAAGTTTTTAACCAGCGGAGAAATTTGACTGGTAGATTAAAGTCCTCTCCCTGTATGAACGCACACATAAGGCTGCATTTGTCTTGTAGAATATTTATTCATCGTAGTGATAAGCCAATAAATACATTTCTTTTGAACCACAACTAATAATGCATGCTAAAATGTGTACAAATAGTTTTTTCCTCCGATTTCTGTGCCGTTCTACAAATTGTATTCATCACAGGCCGCATGCCTACGTTGTGGAGTATAGTACTCTAATGACTCATCCTCTTGTTACTAATTATTTTGGATATTTTTTAAAATTGTCATAGTAAATATAAAAAATTAAAAAAATAATATGATTATTTTTTAAAATATAATTTTTTTTAAAAAAAATTGATAATTCATTGGACCGAATGTTATGATGAATGATAATAATGGTGTTGATGATAAAATTATACCTTGTGTTTCTAAATTTGAACTTGTTTTTAGGTTTAATTTTGTTAATTTTAATGATTTAGTACTTAATTATAAACATATCTTTAATATGAAGTTCGAGATTGAATAAACATTTGATAATAAAATAAATTGGTTAATACAATTAAATAATGACATATTACACATGTTATAGAAGGGTCAGGAGGTTGCATTTTATCTTCGTAATACTGACAAAGAAAGTGAAGTTCATGTAGATGCATCCCAATCATAGTTTTAAGACCCGACCCGGTCCAAGGCACGGGTTTTAGGTTTTGACCGGATCGGCCGGGTCAAATTTTATTTTTTAAAAAAAATAAAAATGACGTCGTTTTAACAAAAAAAATAAAAAAAGTCAACGAGTTTGCAGTCGGTTCTTGACCGGGTCAACTAGGTCGCCGGGTCACACCAGGTTTTTCCTTCCCCTATTTTTTCTTCAACTCGGCCCCGTTCCAACCTGGGTCGGCTAGGTCCCGGGTCAACCTGTCAAGCCGAGCCGGGTTTCAAAACTCTGATCCCAGTAGTTAAATGTTTGTTGCACTAGACTTAATATTTTTTAAGAGAGGTTAATTATTGATGATATTATGATAAAGAACAAGGCCACTTAAGTAAATACAAGAGCTAGATCTAGTTATGCTATTGTTGAGCCCAAATCATCTATTAGACAATATAAATATATATAGATAGATGAGTTATATTTATATATTTTTAGGGGTTACTTGAAAATTATACTATTGAATTATTTTTTATTTATTTTACATATATATATATATTTTTGTTTTGTATTTTTAGGGTTAGTTGTGATTATAAAATGTGAGAATTTGTTGAGTTTTGCTAAACTTTGTTGATTGGGGGTTATTATGTGTTTTTGCAAGTTTTTTAAAACGGAACAAAATTTTGAGTATAGTTTCTATACAAGGGAAGATCTGTCCAAGTTTTGTTAAAATTATAAAAATTTCAACTCTTTAAAATTATAAAGTAAATTAAATTTTCAATTAACAAAAATATGATTTTATAAACCTTTTCAGGCTCATATCATAAATTTTTTCTAAAATTGGACAGTAGTTAAAATGGTCCGACTATTTTGGATAATTTTCTACTGTTTTTTAAAATATCTAGTTGTTTTTCAAAATGGTGTACTAATTGATATCATGGTTTTCAACTACATTATGTTGGGTTTCAAGTATTCTGAGTAGCTGATTATATATATGAAAGTTGGGAAATTTAGAAATTTAGGTGAAATCTTATGAAATTATTTGTTAAATTGATGTTATTAAGCTTAATCTTATAAATTTATATTATAAGCATGTTTAAGAAAACTGATGCGCATGTTATATAAGTAAGGAAAAAACATATTAAAATAGTATTTACGAGAGATAATTAAGGTGCGTTTATGACACAAAATTTATAATTTCACCTTAATAAGGTTACAATACTTCCTATATTACATACATATGCATACGAATCTTTCCTAAATATTTTTTGGATAAATATAAAAACTCTTTCAACTTGAAAGGCTAGGTAGCTCGATAACTCTTTATAAAAAAAATTGAGATCCTTTAGAGATTTAGAGATTAATACTTGTAATACATATAGAATCATAAAAATCATAGTAAACATCTGCATCTTTATAAATACTATTATTTATCAAACTATATGAATAAAACCAATATAATTAACCTTTAGTATACAAAATAACTTTATGTTAGTTTTCAATTTAATATATTTTCACTAACCACTGATGAATCCTCTCCCTTTATTATTATTTTTATTCATAAAAGCTCTTAAATGAAAATAAATGCATTTTAAAGTTTGAGTTATTACAATTAAGTCTAGGGATTCATTACTTTATTTAATTGTTTGAAAAAAAAATTATAAATTTTGATTCTACACATATTTCACATTTATGATTTCTCTCCAAAATCATTATTAATAATAACTCGTGGTTTATTAAACTTTGTATAAATTATATTTTACATTATCTAACCTGTTATGCCACATATCACAAAACTCCAAAAAATAAAAAAATAAAAGGTAATTTTATTGTTATTCTCATCAATGATTATAATAGTCATTACATTCATTTTAAAGAGATCATCTCATCAAAGAGACACTATTTTCCTACAAATATACCACTCGCAATGAGTATAAATTTATCAATCTTAAAACCATTTTAAAATTATTTTTGCTTAACAATAAGTCAAACATTACGTTATTTTTAATGTTAGTAACATGCAATATATTATTGGGGGTATTGGGGGTAAGAAGCTTTTTAGATGATCTTTTTAGTATGATCTTTTCAACACCTAGTATTTTAGAGGTTAATTAGTTCGTCACATATGAATTTTCTCCATCCACTTCTTTGTAAGTGGAAAACATCCTTTTATCGACACATATATGTCTTTTAGCACCTATATCAACTCATGATTACTTAGGAGTGTTGATCAAGTTGACTTTATAAACAACAAAAGACATGTTTATTTTTTAAATTTAATTAGATACCATTTAGTAATGCAAATGCACCTATGGTGAAGGCAAGTCATAATTAAAATGTGTTTGGTTATGTTTCAAACATGGGTTGAATTTGGTGGGACCCACCATCACTTGTGGCTGAACCTATGGTCTACAAAAAATTAAAAAAATGCAGCTGCTAACAAGCAGCAGCCTCATTTCCATCATCCACTAACAGGCTCAGAGAAAAAAAGCAGTTGGATAATAAATATCACTCTCCCAGCCACATCGATTCAAACGTTCTCTCTTTTATTGTCAAAAATTGAATTGCACTCGATTCTTCTCACCTAGCAGATCCCTCATCCGTCACACATAAAAATTTAAGACCACAATCGAGGCAAAAAGTTCTCTCCTCTACTATAAAAAATAATTATGTGTCTTCTCTGAAGAAGGAAGATGGTTTTGGAGCTTGTATTGGGAAATGGGGAAAAAGTTTGCTCCTTTAACTGAGGTAGTAAAAGAGATTAATTTAATACTTCTACAGAGCAAAATTTTCATATTTATTCTTTTTTAAAAAATGGACTATAGCATAGGAAAAATAGAACACAGTTATGAATCAATAAGAACTCATACCATGGTTGAAATATGAAAATTCACTAGATTCATTTTTCCATTTCATTGTTGTGTATTTTATCTATTGAATGTCTAGTAACACAGATTTTCTTGTTTACATTTGGCAAAATTCATGAGTATAGTTTTTGGTTTTTATGGGAGAGCTCTGATATTTTATTTTAATTTTACAAGAAACATTTTGGTTTGATCATTGTTAGCTTTTTTCCTCCATTGACTAGGTGGGTCTGAGCTAAAGACTTCTTTAAGGGAGAGGGGTCTTACATGCCACCCGATAATTCTTGTTGAGTTGGTGCGTCTTAGGAAAATGAGCAAACCATTTTATTCTCTAATAGATAGCAAATATAATTCTGCTTTTGCATTTCTGTCTCCCCATTATTCTTCCAATTTTTCCTTAAGGGATTAAAGTGTAGATTCTATTAGTTAGGTATTCAATAGAAATCTACAAAAAGAAGATTTAAAATTAATTTTTTTCCTGAAAATAAAAAATTTCAACATTTTGGGAATGCAATTACCAAACACATTAAATTGCTTTTTGTTTAACCTTAATTTCAACAATAATTTTAACCAAACATATATTTTTTCAAACCAACCTCAAGTAAAAAATACTTTTTATAAAATGATTTTTTTAAAAAACTATAACCACAACAGCAACCTCAATACCAAACTCATCTAAGGTGATTAACCTCGATGACATTAGCTTGAGAAATATTTTTCTTAGGGTTTTCAAATTGATCTTTATTTCTGCCATATTTAGCCAAATACATAATCTTGTTATAGATAAAGGTTGTTATTGAACTTTTTAGCAATTCCTTTCCCTTTCATAATAAGCATTTACTTTTGATTTTTATTGTGAGACTTTACCATTTGTTCCATAAAATTTGCTTTCGGGGCACTAGAAAAGCTGGCTCTTGTTTTGGATAATTTATTATTCTTTTTTATCCTCAACTTTAAAATGAGATTTTCAATTCGTATCTTATTGTGCTTATGATTAATATAGTTTTTAAAGTCTTTCTAAATGGTGATAATTTTTCAATAATTATAGTTACTTAGAATGACTCACTTAGAATCATACTTTTAGTATGTATCATACAAGATGAGTTTAAAATCTTGAATCGGGCTCATTATGATTCTTGAATCAACCACATTAAAATCTAAAAATTTAATAAATATGAATTTCTTCATATTGATATCTTCAACTTTGTACTTTTTGTCTAAACATTCTTGTAATTTTTTTTCTTTTGTATTCTTGATTGAACTATACACGTAAAAGTACTTTTTATAAAATAGTTTTTTTAAAAAACTATAACCACAACAACAACCTCAATACCAAACTCATCTGAGGTGATTAACCTCGATGACATTAGCTTGGGAAATATTTTTCTTAGGGTTTTCAAATTGATCTTTATTTCTGCCATATTTAGCCAAATACATAATCTTGTTATAGATAAAGGTTGTTATTGAACTTTTTAGCAATTCCTTTCCCTTTCATAATAAGCATTTACTTTTGATTTTTATTGTGAGACTTTACCATTTGTTCCATAAAATTTGCTTTCGGGGCACTAGAAAAGCTGGCTCTTGTTTTGGATAATTTATTATTCTTTTTTATCCTCAACTTTAAAATGAGATTTTCAATTCGTATCTTATTGTGCTTATGATTAATATAGTTTTTAAAGTCTTTCTAAATGGTGATAATTTTTCAATAATTATAGTTACTTAGAATGACTCACTTAGAATCATACAAGATGAGTTTAAAATCTTGAACTAGGCTCATTATGATTCTTGAATTAACCACATTGAAATCTAAAAATTTAATAAATATGAATTTCTTCATATTGATATCTTCAACTTTGTACTTTTTGTCTAAACATTCTTATATTTTGTTTTTGTATTCTTGATTGAACTATACACATCATAAAGTGTATTATCTAACTCATTTAAGATGTAGTTCTTATGTGTGAAGTTAGTATGATTTCATGTATCTACAACTACCATGATGATAGAGTCAAATTTATTTTCTGATGATTTTAGTATTTTTTTTCAATCAAGAACTTTGTCAAATACAAGGTGGTTAGATAAAATAATATATTTTGCTACTATCTTTTAAAGTTTAATTCATTAAACTTTTTAGATTTCTCAATATGCATCAAAGAAAGTAATGATGGAATTATCACTACTGAAATAGTACTTGTTGAAGCAAGAGTGGTTGATACAACCAAATCTTAAGTAGAACTAAAAGATATGATACAATCTATACAAAAAAAAGTTAATAATATTTATAAATAAATATTTTGGCTCCACAAAAACAAGTAATAAAAAAACTATAATGAAGCAACTTAATAAATTAAAATATTTAAACTATCCGAGATAATATCAACATATATACCCTTTCTTTAGTTAAGAAGATGAGCTCTATTTTTTTTATTGTGACATATTTAATTATCACTATTTCATATGCAAATTCTACCATATACAACATTAATATTGTATAAATAATATTTTTATTAAATAAATTTCCAGAAAAGATTGAAGCGGTTACAAATAATCTAATTTAAAACTTAATCTTTCAATGCAAAGTTTTTTGGACCATATCTATTCACCACACTGATCTTTTATGCACATGAACAATAAGGTATATGAGAACAATAATCAACTACATAATTGTCAAAATATGAAAAAAAAAATTATAACATAAATTATAACTTTTAAAATAAAGTTATATAACAAACTTCTAAAATTAAAAAAAAAAGAGGAAAAAACCTAACAAATTTAAAGAATATATATTAAAACATATAGAATTAAAATTAAAATTATATGCGATAATATAAAATATTAAAAAAAAATTATAACTTAAATCTTAAAGATGCTAAAAGCTTCTTTCCCAAGTAATTTGTATTGTTGTTGTTGTTATTATTATTATTATTATTATTATTATTATTTTCTACAAGATTAACTAAACAAAGTCTAATATAAAAAATAAAATGAGAAAAAATGTGTAAAAATATATATAAAAAAAACATGTTAGAAACTCTAAATTCACCTTTTTTATAGTGATTTTTCAAGTTAAAATATTGAAAAATTAATTTTTATTATTAATAATTTCTGATTAAATATCATAAATTAAGAATTAAATTAAAAAACACTAAGATTTTTTGGTTAAAAAACTAAGAATTTTTTTAAATTAACTTATGACAAACATATAATTTATTTAAATCACATTAATTAAATAAATCTTCAGTACTTTATTGACGCTTGAGTAATTCACAAGTGCATAAGATAAACACCAAATAAAATTACATACATGAAAAACGCCTATGTGTGTGCGTGGCAACAAATAAACCGTCAGCATCGGACCTGTCGTCTGATGGCAGCCGAAGCTGTGACCCCCTTATATTTTATTGTTGGGGCCATCAAGTTGAGGTCCATAAAATAAAAGGGCCCATACGTGTCTTTCGCTCCCATCATCATGCGGATGACGTGTAGTGAAAAGAACAGAGTAGCCTCTCTCTGCACGTCTCTTGATAAATTTATTCAACAAGATCAGGGATATGTCCTTAGCGTAAGATACAAGGACCAACATTTATTATTGACATCCCAAATAAATTGCTGATATCAGTCTCTTCTAGCACATGTTGGTAATGATCACAGTATGAAACTCGAGGAGCCAGATTTTATCTCCTGTAGCCGCCGTTGTTTCTTAAAGTTTTTTTATTTATAAATATATTAAAATATTATTTTTTAAATATTATTCTCAGATTATTGCGTTAAAAAGATTTAAAAAATTAATTTATTTAAATACCACCTGGAAAAACAATTTAATACCGATGTGACTCTTTCTTTGTCCCCAAGATTGTAAAACTAGAAATATCCCGACACGTTAGATTTAAATGTCCCATCAATGATTCGGAAGGTCGGTATCGTCTCGACATAAAATAAGAGGCGCACATACGAGACGGGTTATTAATTTTTTTTATTTACGTGCGGTGTCCGGGTCAGCTTGCACGCACTACAATTAATCTCCACAGCTCATTGAATATCCTGCCAACCCACTAGACATGTAAGGTACCGCAGGGATGACAGACATACACGCTAGGGCTTGAATCCAGGTGCAGTGGAAGGAGACAAGCCCCTTCCACCGCTAGGCCAAGCCCTAGTTTACACGGGTTATTAATTATTGAGGATAGATGTTGTGGATGTCTGTATTTATGTTTTAAAAATATTTTTTATTTTATTTTAATATATTTTTAATTAAAAATTATTTTAAAAAACAACAATTAATTGACCATCTTAAACGATAACTCGGCAGTCTACATACATTAGAGTTAATTTTTTTAAAAAATAATTTTTAATATTTAGTTATGCTATAAAAAATAAATTAAAAAATAATTTATTAATAATTTATTTTTTTAAGTGTATTAAAATAATAAGGAACAAATTTTACAAATTAAATAGTTGAATGAGAATGAAATTGAAAAAAAATATAATTTCATAAATCATTTTAAATAAAATAAATAATAATCAAAATAATAGAGATCAAATCTGAAAAATTAAAAAAATAAAAGATAAAAAAATTAAAATAATAATAATCAACATTTCGTAAATTATTTCAAATAAAATAAGTAATAATAAAAAAAATAAGAATCAAATTTGATAGATAAAAATTTTTAATAAAAAAATAATAAGGAAAAAGCAAATAGCAATTATAAAAATAAGGATAAAAATTAATATAAAAATTAAATTTTAAGAGATGAAATTGAAAAATAAATATTCAAAACAAAATATATAAATAAATTAAAAGTTTAAAGATCAAATTTGATATAATTAATAAATAATGATATTTCTAAAATTTTTATAACTTTTAGAAAGTGTTTTTTATCCAAATTTTTCAGAAAAACACTTTTCTAAAAACCAAACTAAATTTTTTTTTAACTGAAAAATGTTTTTTGTTGACCAACTTTTCTAACAGCAAACAAACATAAGAAAGTTTGGAAAGTGATTTTCCGGAAATTACTTTTTAAAAAACAATCATAGTAAATAAAAATACTTTTCTGAAAATTAAGGTAAATTTTTTTTATTAAAAAATATTTTTTATTGACTAGAAAATATTTTTTATTGATTAAAAAATATTATTTTATTAATTAATAAATAAATAAATAAATTTAAAAAATAAATTTTCAGTATTTTTAAAAAACAAGATTGATCCTTAAAAAACCCACAAGGATTGCAGCCCACGAGAAGATAAAAGAGGTCCAGTGGTCCACCATACCTAGCCGGAAGGCTCTATCACACTGTGCACTGTCAGAAATGTTCAACGCCATGGATAGATTGATGCTTTGACAAGAAAACACATGGGAAAAAAGAGAGGCTTAGAATTCAGATACAAAAAATACGTTGAATATTTATTAGTTATGGATTTGCTATCTTGAGGAGAAGGCATGAGGCGGCAACGATAATTGACTTGCAGCCTCCGTTCCATCTCTATCTCAGGAATTTGGTTTTCGCCTTCTTCTCATTTGCTTCAATTTTTAAGAGACAATAAAGCCATTAATCTCGCAGGTTACAATAAATTTATCTCTATCTCAACTAAAAAACAAAAATATAAATATAAAATTATATAAAAAAAAATTTTAAAAAAGGAAAATTTACAAAATTTAGTCAAAAGCAGGCACAAAATTTTTAAAATCTAAAAATTTAATGGTTATATACAACACAAGGACTACAATAAAAAAACAATATCTAAGAATTCCTATAAAAATTTAAATATTATCTAATTATTAGATAAAAAATTATAATTCTTATTAATTGTTATTCTGACCTAACATGATCAAATTTCCTCTTGAATATTAATAAGGACATCAGTCCTGGTAGTCCATAGATATATTTACCCGATCATCCTTATTCTTGTAATATGTTTGAGATATATTTTTATTTAATTATAATATATTTCAACACCATATATTATTACAAGCTTGACTACTTCAATAATTTTGTTCAATGTTTTTTAATTTAATTCAGTTCGTTGAAGATTTAAAGAATGAAAAAAAATCAATTCAAACTAAATAAAAAAATCCAACTAACAAAACTCATTATTAAATCAAAATCTGTAAAAAATAACTCAATTAAATAATAATCAATTCAAATTCAAATTATTTGATTTTAACAATCATAATCATAAAATATAGAACCAAACAAAACCAAACTTAGCAATTTAATTATTTTATTCGGTCCAATTGAATTGAATTAAATCGTTTAACCTTTGGTGATAGGAGCTGATCATATATTTGTAACTTCTCGAAGAAGTCAATTGGTGCCTTGACTGGAGGATCAACGACTGCTTGACATAACTGCTAATAAGGATTGCTGCTTAAAAATCCTGATGCCTAAGCAGCAGCGTCCAATCCGAAAGATGAGAACATATCTGAACAACCTCTGAGGATATCCATTTTCAAGGATCTACCACCATGCTTATTCACTCCCTTTTTCAGGGTCTGCTATCATGTTTATTTCACTCTTTTTTTCAGCCAAGAAGATGCTACCAGAAGCACACCAACCGCCCATTACATCCTTGTTGGAGCACTGCAACAAGGATTGGCAAGTAAAAGAGTGAGATGGCTCGCTCATCCCATAATAAAACAGCATCAATGTTGTTGTGTTAGCTAACTAGAAAGGCAGCTTAGTTCAATGCAAGCCCAGCTCACAACGGCAAGGCTGGAATTACTTGGCTTGAGGCAGAAGACAATAAAGTTTATGAAAGTTGCCATCTGCTCAGGCCACACCATTTCAATAACTTGAGAAGTGCCAAATAATAACATTAGAGAAGCAAGACTTTCCAGAAACTTGTTATATCACACTGCTTTGATGGAACTACAAAATGGGCTGTGAGTTTTTGGTACAAGTTAAAGAGTTACCACACTCCTATTTTCTTCATGTGGGCATTTGGCAGCCTCATGGATCCAGTCTCATTTTCTGGGTCTATACTTCAAAGCTTTCTATCTACCATTTTCTATACCTGAAAGGTTTCTGAGAAAGCCTTTAGATTTCTCTACTTAAAGAAGTTTGGTCATAAGCAAGGAAAATTAAACATTTACCGTTTCACATTCTAGCAGTTTACAGATGATCAAACAAGGCGTTTATCTAGAACATATTCAGAAAGCAGGGAGAGTTTTGGTGTTTCAGCATCGTAACTTGCTGCGTGTTTCTGTGTTCAGGAGATTCCCCGTCCTCTTTGTACATTTTCTCCTTATTCTAACACAATTTCCTTCTCTATGCGCTACAAGAACATATATTTGGCAGTTTATAAATATCTTTCTTTCCATATGGCAACAAAGCAAAAGCAATTATAGTTTCAGTTGTATTTTGTTTTGTCGTCTTTCAAAGAGAGTGAAAAATGGCCCCAATTGAACAAGTGGGGATGGCCAAAAGACAACAGGGGGAAGCAGAAATTTTTTAAGGCAACTGAAATGGAAACTTAATATAGCGCTAGTCGATCTGGAACAAAAAGAATGCTGAACAAGAAAAGCAGTAAAACACAAGGAGATTAGCTCTCGTAGCTTCAAAAGCAATCACCTCATAATCAGCCCCTTGGATACAAATGTAATCGGGGTCAAGCAATGAGAGTGCAAGTCCGGTTATCTGCAGTTGTAGCAAAAGCAAAACAATTTAGGATGAAGCATTAAAACCAAGAAGACATGGAGCTTCAGAATAAAAATTGTAAATGCTAGCATATGTGGCCAGAAAACCCCGCTCTTAGAGCATCTGTAATAGAGAAGCTAAATGGATAGTTAAAAATAAAAAATTAATATTTTAATTTTTTTAGTTTGTTTTTCATATTTAAAGGGGAAAGTCAAATAAAATACTAAAATGTTTTTTTTTCTTTTATAAAAGCTATGGAAGATATTATTATGAAAAAATAAATTAATAAAATAGTATTTTGAATAATATAAATATAGCTTTTTTTACTGTGTATATTCCAAGAAAAAAAAACCATTTGAAAAGCCACTTTTATTAGAATGGAATAAGTAAGTGTTTTATTTTTTAAATGATTTTAATGTTATTTTTTTCCACATGACTAGATTTAATTGACTTATTTTTTTGTTGCCCTACATTGTTAGTTTTGACTCTTTTGAGAGATATATAGGAATAACATTAGTTAAAAATTAAAGGCATTTTAGCATTTTGTTTGGCTCTTTATTTAAAGAATGAGAGCAACTCCAATCTACGAGTTAAATGAGAAGACAAATGTACTTTAGCTTTTATTCTCACTTTTTACATTCCAACGAAGTACCTAAATAAATAGCCATTTTATCTATTTGTTTACCTAAGAGTCATTTCTACATGGTCAAAATAATAATTGTTGGCCAACTGCTATTTTTATAGTCGCTGGCCAATAATTCTTTTTTTTTTTCTTTAAATATAGAAGAAATTTTCTTTAAATGCATGAAGAAAAAACTTGTAATTTTAAAATTTTGTATTGTGCTTCACCTTTCACTCAAATTTAGAAAAACAAGAATCAATTATTCTTCGATTAATTATTAACATCGGTTGTATTAATTAGCTGAAATTAAAAGGTATGCTTGTTTAAAATCTTTTTCTATTTTCTCTTTTATATCTCTTGATTTTTTAGATCTTTTGTTGTTAATTTAATGTTTTTGTGCTGAATTTGAATTTACTTTTAAAAAATTAAATTTTTAACAATAACATATAAAACTTAAAATTAAAAATATTCATATAAATAAATTTTAAATTTAATTTTAAATAATATCTTTTAACTTTCATATTACTTCATTAATTTTATATTACTTTTATAAATTACTCATATTAATTATATAATTAATAACATCATAATTATATTATATATATAATATCTAAATTAGTTATATAATTATATTAAAACTAATTTAACATGAAATATATTAAAATATAAATGACTTTTCTAAATAGTTTTTTACCATTGTAATGCACATAATCAAAAAAGCAAATATTTACACTATTCAAAAAGCTAATTTTTCCATTTGGCTCTTCAATATAGCATTTTCCATTGGAAATGCTCTAAAAAACAAGTAAAAAAAAGCTAAAATAGTAATTTTTTATTGTTGGCTCCTCATTTAGCTTCTCTATTGGAGATGCTTACATATCTTGTAAAAGAACCAAAACTAACAAAGCGGGGCCAATAAAAAAATAAACCAATTAAATCTAGCCATGTAAAAAAAAAAACATTAAAACTATTAAAAAAATAAAATATTTATTTATTCTATTCTACTAAAATTGGCTTTTCAAATGATTTTTTTTCATTAAAACATGCATGGTAAAAAAAAACTATATTTATATTATTCAAAATACTATTTTATTAATTTATTTTTTTAAAATAGCATCTCCAATTAGAGATGCTCTTAGTCTTGAAAACCATTACATTTTTGTTTTAAAGAAAAACAATAAACCTCATGAATGAAGTAATTTATGAAATGAATTTGAACAAGGGAGATCCCTTTAAATGGAAAGTGAGAGAAGAGGATCTGTAAGGAGCAGACTTGCACTAGACACTCACTTGAGTTTCTTTTTAGCTTCAGGGTTTTCTCTTCTTTTGTCTAATCTCCAGTGAAACAATCAAATCATGAACATATATATATATTTTTTAATAAAGATACTAAATACGCAAAAAATCAATAAACAAATACTACAACAATGGTTTTTCTTTTTCCTTCCATTGCTGATACAACAGCCAAAACTATCGTTGGATGTCAAAACATGGAGAAGAGCCTGAAAAGACAAGAATTTCAGGGAAGAAATTGATCGGATAAAAACAGACCTCATATTTTGAGCAAGGTGCCCATCTGGAAATTGGCGACCATCGACGTTCAAGATGTAAACATTAATTAGGTCTCATTCTATTGACGGAGAAGACAACCAGAAATCAAGAGGACATTATAAATAATGAGTTGACCAGAAGAACAAATCTGCCTAAATCATTACCGTCGCATTTCACGAGAGAGTTCCTATATAATTTTTCAAGAGAAATGAATTTAAAGTCTTTAAAAGATAAAATTATACTTGATTGGTTGGAAATCTTAAAATCTAGATTGAAATGAAAAATCAAGTTATATAATAATTTTGATATCACTAAGTAATTATTATTTTTTATTTATTTTTATAATTAAAAAAATGCTATTTACAATGTAATAAAAATTGAGTTGAGTTTTTAATAATTTTCATATTTTTATACATAATGTGAAATATAACATAATATATTTAATGAAATAGCATTTATATGAATAAGAAATGTGATTATTTCTTTTATAATTTCAATAAATGTTAAATCTTTAAAATACAGATGATTCTAAAATTATTTAAAGTTAAAATAAATATAATAGTAAGAACAAGAGAAATTTTTTAGGTAAAAAACTATACAAGTATTATTGTCTTGATTTACATAAAATACTGAATAGTTCAAGACATCATATTTACTATTTAACCAAGTAAATCTGATAGTATTACATTAAAGAATGTTCAAAGTCAAAAGTTACATATCTTAATTTAATAATCTTCCAAATCAGTATCTCACAATAAATCTTTAAGTCATTTTCAAACTTGTGAAATAATTTTCATTTTCACGGAGGATTATTGAAAACTTGTTTTATTTTGAATGATTTAAGAATTTATTATTTTTTTTTAATATCAACCCCCTTAAATTTTATCAATGGTCATATTTCGTCCTCATTTCTTTTATTATTATTTTTTAGGATGGTTTTTAAAATTGAATGTTTTTTGTTTGCGTTTTCATCCTCTATTTTTTTCATGTCAGATTTGATCCGCATTCCTTCAATTATTTATTTTTTTGTTTAGGAAAATTTTTTATATTGATATTTTTTTATTTCATACTTCAATATTAAATTTATTTGGAATTGAGTTTTTTAATTGAGCTCGAATCTAGGAATCTAGATTTCATAGGTTACGAGTTTAAGAGTTTTTATTTACTTTCTATAGGACTTTCCACTAACTTTGATAATAACCCAAATTATCTTAGGTTTTTTTATTTTTTTAATTTAGTTTTTTAAAATATTTTTATTTTTGAATTAGATTAAATTAATTGATTAAATATAAACATGGGACGAGCTTAAGAGAGTAACCATGATTTAGGATATTTTTTCAATTGTACTTGGGTTTTTTTATACTAATTTTTTTTATTTCATCCCTCAATATTTATTCGATTAGAAGTTGGGCTTTGTTATTTTCTTTTATTTTTTCTCATTATATAATTTTTTACTAATTATGAGATTGACTCAAGTTATTTCAAGTCTTTTTAATTGTCATTTTTTATTTAGATTTTTAAAAATTAATTGTTTTAATTAGATTTAATTAATTGATTAAATATAAACATAGGATGAGCTTGGAGATTAACCCAAATTTAGGAATTTCGGTTTATCTTACTTAGTTTTTTCCTCTATTTTTAAGCTCATATATATATATATATATATATATATTATCCTTCAATATTTATTTGATTGAAGATTGGGTTTTCATCTTTTGTATTAATTTCTATAGGTTTTTCCACTAATTTTGAGAGAAAACAGGGTTATCTCATATCTTTCTTTTTTTAATTTAGCTTTTTTTTAAAGCATTTTTTTTGGAATTATATTAAAATAATTTATTAAATATAAATATAAGATGCACTTGGGAAATTTAACCTGAGTTTAGGAGATTCGTTCAAGTTTACTTGGTTTCCCCTCTCTTTTTTAAACTCATGTTTTTTTAATTTTATCTCTCAATATTTATTTAATTAGACATTACACTCTGTTATTTTATTTATTTTTTCTATAGAATTTTTCACTAATTTTGATAATGATCTTGGTTTTCTCAGGTTTTTTTTTATTGTTTTTCAAATTTAGAATAATTTTTATTTTTTATTTAGATTAAATTAATTAATTAAATATAAACATTGGACAAGCTTGAGAGATTTACTCAGTTTTAGAAGATCCACCTAAATTAATCTTTTTTTTACCAAGCTCGTGTTTTTTTTTTTGTTTATCCCTTAAGATTTATCCTATTAAAGGCTAGGCTCTGTTATTATTTTTATTTACATTCTATAGGACTTCTCACTAATTTTGAGAATGAATTGGGTTATCTTGACTCTTTTTATCTGTTAATTTAGATTTTTTAAAAAAATTATTTTAGAATTAGATTTAATTAATTAATTAGATATAAACATGAGATGTACTTGGAAAATTAAGCTAGATTTAGAGAATTTAGTCAGGTTTGCTCGGTTTTTTAATAAACTCATGTTTGTTTTTTATCCTCTAACATTTATTTGATTGGAAATTGAGCTTCATTATTTTTTGTATTTGCTTTTTATAGGATTTTTCTCAAATTTTGGGAAAATTTTAGGTTATCTCAAATATTTTTATTTGTTATTTTTTAATTTATCTTTTTTTCAATTGAATTTTGTTTTTTTGTATTAAATTAATTGATTAAATATAAACATGGGATGCATTTAGAAGATTTAACCCGGGTTTAGGAGATTCGCGACGTTCACTTGGTTCTGTTTTTTTTGTGAAGCTCGAGTATCTTTTCGTTTCATCCCTTAACATTTATTTGATTGGAGATTGAGTTTCATTATTATTTTTATTTGATTTCTATAAATTTTATTACTAATTTTAAGAATGACCCGAGTTATCTTAGATTTGTTTATATATTATTTTTTTCTTTCAATTTATTTTTTTTTCAAATGAATTTTGTTTTTGAATTAGATAAAATTAATTGATTCAATATAAATATAAAAAGCTCGCTTCACAGTAGTTTGTATTGTTTATTTTTTGAGTTGTCAATTTGGTGATGCATACAGCTTCTTTTGGTGTTATCATATAGTTTTTCACAATGACGTTATAACTATCTTGATGAGTTCTTTCTGGTGATGGGTGATGTCTACAATGAAACCAAAGTGAGTCTCGAATGGACTTTTTTTTCATCTTCTCTCGAGTATGGTATTGACATTTTATTTTTTTATGGTTGATTATTGCCTCTCTTATTTTTCCTTTATTTACTATCAATGTTTTTTTTTATTTGTATTGTTAATTTAACCAGACTTGTTAAATCTAATTAAGTCAATAATTTAGGTCATTAATCTTTCTTGCTTCTTTAAATACTCTAACATCGTCTAAGTATATTTGGTTTATGTTAGAAAAAAATTGATCCACCTCGTTACATAGCACAAACTGTCTACCTTGTTAACAAAAGCTAATCATGAGGAAACCACAATTCCCCTCCTCACATAGTATTGTGCAATGGAATAATATATATTTTTTTAAAAAATATTTTTTAACATTAGATTTATTATGGATTAAGTTTCATAATTTATTTAGATTTATTTTTTATAAGATTATCCTAATTTCATAACTCAAGTCCTAGATTTTGCTAGTAAATCTGTGTAACTCAAGTTTTCTTGGATCTTTTTTCTAATTGAGTTTTTTTTTTAAATTCATCTTTTAATATTATATTGATTGAGAATTAAACTTTATAATTTATTTTGATTTGCTTTTTATAAGGTTATCTTAGTCTCATGAACCAAATGTAGGGTTTGATGGGTTAACCTAAGTTGACTTGGTTTTTTTTTTATATCTTTTTTAATTGATTTTTTTAATTTTATCCTTCAATATTTGATTTATTGAAAATTGATCTTTTTACATTTTTTTCATTTTCTTTATATTGAGTTATTCTGATATCATGATCCAGGTTTGACAGGTTAATCCAAGTTGATTTGGATATTTTTTTTAATTCCATTCTTCAACAAAAACTAATCTAGGAGGGGAAATCATTCTTCAACAAAAAGGAATGTTCATTGGAATAATATTTTTTTTTAATTTTGTTTTGTCAATTTCATCTAACATTAGATTTACTGGAAATTAAGTTTTATAGTTTATTTTAGTTTGCTTTATATCCCAGCATCATAACCCGAGCCGCGGATTAACCTTTTTTACCTGAAATTTTTTTTTCGAGCCGCGGATTAACCTTTTTTACCTGAATTTTTTTTTTTTATCATTTTTTACAAATTTTATCCTTTAATATATGGGTTAATTGAGAATTAAGTTTCATAACTTATTTCGTCAAGGTCTTATGACTCGAGTCAAGGGTTTAATGGATTGACTCGGATTTTTTTGTCATTTTTATTTGATTTTTTTTCAATTTCACCTTTTAATATTAAATTTTAATTGAAAATTAAAATTTATAATTTATTTGAATTTGCTTTATATTGGATTATTCTGGTTTAATAATAAAGATTTAATAGGTTAACGGTGGTTAACATATGTTTTTTTTTATTTTTAATTTCATTCTTTAATATTAAATTGATGAGGAATTATGGTTAATATATTTTTTTATTTATTTTCTATGAAATTATTATAGTCTCATTACCTAGATCGAGAATTTTACATGTTAATATTAGTTGACATATGCCAATCAAATATATTATTGTTTCAATATTATTATTTTTTAAATATTTTTTTAAATTTTTTAAGTCAAACTATATTTTTTATTTTTATTGTTCAAGTTGTTTTTGAAATTATCAAGTCATCCCGATAATATCATGTTAGTTTAAATAATTTAAAATTTATTTTTTTAAAAAAAATATATCAGCAATGCATTAATTTTTTTTTAATATTTTTAAAAAATTAATTTAACATGCAGAGTAAATGATCCAGTCTTATAGCAATTAGGAAAAACAAAACCCGGTACAAGAAGTGTATTGTGCTGCATGCCTCTAGTGTTGTCATGTAAAAAGTGGCACTTAGTAAGCACCATGCAAGTCCATTGAATTTTCTTCTCCGAGGTAGTACGTAGGACCGCAAAACCTAATTCTAGTTAGGTTTCAATTAATTCAGTGCTCCACCAGACCCTCTCGTATCCGTGTCTGAATTAATTGTAGGCGGAAAAAAAGAGAAAGAGAAACGGAACTTTTGATCGTCATTTTATGTTATGATGATAGGAAAACTATTTTGACAATAGATTTAATAAATAAGGAGTCCCTCTTGTGAATCGGCGAACCAGTTCTGGGGAGTGGGATTTCATGTTCGAACTCTCTGTAGAATTCTGTGAATTTCATATAAGAAAACGAGGACATGGATTCAAAAAAAAAATGACAACAATTAAGCAATGATGTTTCTCGCAAGCATTCACTTGTGGACGATAGCTATGTTCAGGTTAAAAAAATATTTAAATGATGTTAACATGTTTTTTTAAAAAATTATAAACTAAAAAATTATTTTTTAAAAGAAAATAAATAGTATGACCTATTAAATATAAAATAATAAAATTAAAAAAAAACCCACAAAAATCTAGTGAATATAATAAACTTATAATCCAATAATTAAATTCGAGTCAACTTAGACTACTTTACTCATAACTAAACTTAAATTATAAAATTAAGATATCTCAATAACAAAACTTAATGTTATAAAATTAAGATATTTTAATAAAACAACAATAAAAATTATAAAATCAACTTTAAAAACAAAACTTAATGTTAACTTATATTAATTTTTCAAATTTATAATCTAATTTATTAAGTAAAAACACGTGCTTTAAATGTTTTTGTTTATAGAATAAAGTTGTAATTTTACTGTGTTTAAAAACTTGAAAAGATTTAAATATCCCTTAATGTCAGTTTTAAAAAAATTGACGGAGAACACATGTATCCCCATTTAATTCTTCAATAACCAAACATAAATGCAATCAATAGCCAGGCATTTAATCTTTTCGGGAAGGGAAAATAGAACAGTGCAAATGAATAGTGTTTTTAAATGCCCCAATTAGCTCTTGTTAATTCTTGATGAAGCAAAAATCCAAGAAAATTATCCCGATATATAAACTAATAAAAAGGCAAAATAATCGCTGTCCTTGGATCAGTATATATATCTACATAGCAAATTATTAACAAAATGAAAAAGAAAAAAGTTAAAATTTGATACCGATGAAGTAAGACATGTCAAAAACCATGAACACAAAAGCTGCTCATGGGATTATATATAGCGTGGTGGAGTGGAATATCTATGGGTGAGATACAGTTCTCAACGATTAAAAAGATTCCATCACACCCCTTTCCCCCCGTCTTATTTATGCTGAGTGTGCTCACGATATGCTATATAAAATCAACAGCATGCGTGGTATGGGCCTATATTTATTATTTGTGATTCATTTTTCTTTTCGTTAAGCGAGAGAGAGATCCTCAGTTCAGATCGATCTTTAACTCTAGCTATCTGATGTCTGAGTCTGACCCAGTAATGGTCACGGGTGGCCTGAGCCCTGGTCATCATCTATGGAAACCTCAAGCAGAGTTTGATGAGTATACATATGCCTCCTTGAGAAAAGGCTCCCCAGTTGTAAGCAGTGCTGGAAGTGCAGTTATCGGCACTTCAGTTTAGATATGATGGAAAGTAGTGCTCACTTCTCAGAATCTGTCAATCAGTTGAATTTCTTAGCTCTGTGGCTCCTTTTGTGGTTGAGCCGGCCTGAATTTGTCTTGCGTGGCTGGCTCTCTTCTGAACATCAGTCAGGTGAGATCTCAAAGTGTTTGCATGCCTGATGAACGAGGGTCTGGTGTGTTTCTGCAAGGAGGGCTTGCCTTCTCCTTTTCTTTCTCCGGCACAGGACAGTACTGTGTCTTTTTATTAATTTCTTTTAGAATCTTAGTTGCTAGCTAGTTCCAGTAGTTATGAATTGTGGTACAACTAATTATCTTTTGTAAATTGTAAACGATGAATGCGAAATCTCCTCAGCCCATATAACTGTACAAATTTCTGTCACCTCGTGTTTACAGACCTAGTCACAAAAACTATCCTTTTCTATCGTTACTTTCTTTATTTGGTATTTTTCTGCCCATTTGTTCATAAATTTTTAAAAAACTAAACGCCTACTGTAAATCAAGAGACAGTGTAATGATGATTTTCTTATTCTCAGGATGGATACAAGTGTAATATAGTTTTTTCACCATGTCCATTACTCAGTATTGGTTTTGGCTGGGGATAAATATATTTTTTAATTTTTTAAAATCACGTGCAATAAATAAATTACTTTGACATTTAAGAGTTTTTTTTTTTACTTTTTCTAAGCTCAATAAAATTACTAAATTATTCTTATTATAAGCAGATTTTTTTATTAGTTTTGAAGGGGTTTTTTTATATTTTTTTAATTATAATCAAATTAATTAAGAAGCAAATTCATATTTTAATAAATATAAAATATTATTTAAAAATAAAAGCAGGTAGAGCGTGCATTACAAGCAGCAATGCATCCATCGTTTCATTGTGTTTAAGCGACAACCCCTCCTGTGTGTCTTGTTTACCTCCAGTTTAGCATTGATAATTTTTTTTTCTATTATATTTAATTTTTATATTTGATTCTTTAAAGTTTTAAATTTTTTAATTGGGCATGAGTTTATAATTTTATTTTTTTATTAAATTTAATATTTATTCTTTTATTGTTATTTATTTTACTTTAATATATTTTTTAATTAATATATTTTTTATTTGTTTTTTATAGGATCTTTTATTAATTTTAAAAATATTTGAGATTATTTTGGATCATTTATTTTTTATTCTTTGTTAAATTTTGTTTTTGATTTAAATAAAATTAATTAATTAAATATAATCATAAAATATTTAGTATATAATATTTTGTTTGGTTTTCTTTTAAGGTTGTTGATGTGATGATGTGTATTTTTTTCCATGTTGCTGTGCAACACTTTACGATAATGATAAAATTATTTTAGTGAGCTTTTTTTTAATGATGGAGAGTTGTTTACTGCATAGTTACGATGAGTTTACATGGAGCTTTTTTTCTCTTTTCAGATATAATATTGATATTTTATTTTTTATAGTTAATTATTATAAATATAATAAGTTTGGTTAATTTAATAATATAATTTAAAAAATATCAATATTATATATATATATATAATATCGGTATTTTTTTATATATATAATTTCGGTTTTTTTAAAATTATATTATTAAATTAATTAAACTTATTAAATTTAATTAAGTAAATATCTCAAATCTCTTTTTTGTCTACTGTTTTTAAAAATGCTAACATAAACTTAACATATTTTTTTACATAAAAAAAATTCAACATGTCTCTCTCTTTCCTGGCTATCATTTATTTAGTTTTCTTCACTTTCTTTTCTCTTTTTGATTTTTATTTAACTTGCGGGGTTAAAAAATTCATAGAGTGAGACAAAATATGTCATGGTTTTTTTTTTTTATTCTCTGAAACAGAAATTCGTGATGTTTGAAGAATACAGAGTTAATTTTCCAAATCTATTAATATCACGCGGATAAATGTATAATTATCTTTCCCGGAGGTAGCTGGGGGGGCAGTGCTGCAGTGTCTCGGGAAACAGAGATTTTGAAATGACTATATGTACTATGAAGTGGACAAAACAGGGCAGGACCATGAGAGAAGCAAACAAGTTTGAAAATTATGCCTCGCTATAATTGACTTGTAAGATTTTAAATTTATTTTTTCAAAATTATCAATTTAAATATTATAAATAAAAATTAATTATTAATTGTAAAATATTAAAAAAATTGTTGAGATATATATAATCTGATGTAAATAATTATAATAAAAAAAATGAAGAAGAATGAAAAGAATCCCCAGTACACTAAGAACACCACCATCAGCCACAAAATCTTCAAGTTCTACCGAAAAGGGCATGTTTGTCTAGGAGTTTAAATGGTAACTCAACTCTTTTTAAAAAATTAGAGAGGCAATTTTAAGATTTAAATTTGAAAAATTCTATTTTTATACAATAATAAGTATTTTATTCTTATACAAACTCTATGAGTAAAAAGAGTTGTGCTTGATATAAGATGGGATTAAAAATGTTTTGAATGAGAAAAAATTATACCAATCTAATTAAGATAAATTCATGTGAATCTATATGTTTAATAAATAAAATATTCATAATAAATAAAATATTTTTAAAGAAATAATAACAATATAATTGACGTGAGAAAAATAGTATGAAGAGAAAAATGAATCTAGAGAGAAAATTTAATAATATTTTATTTTCATTAAACAGATATATACGTGTGATTTTGCTTAATTAAATTACTGTATTTTTTTTCAATATAATTCTTTTTATTTATAGAGTTTGTATAAGAATAAAAAACGTATTCTTGTATCATATAGTTTATATAAGAATAAATTACTTGGTCTTGTATAAGAATAAATTTTTAAAATTTTAAATTTTAAAATTGTCTTAGCTATATGTATATGTTTTAAGGAATCTCTATGAATTATGTTATTTAAAAAAATAACTGCGCTAAAAAAAAATCTCCCATTTTGAGCCAATTGTCAATCACATAATACATCAGGGGACCCCCACCCCACCCCACAAGAAGGTAAAACGTGTAGTGCTAAAGGCCTGAAAAATAGTTTCCGTAAAACTATTTTTTAAATTTTTCGTGATTATTTATTATTAAAAGTTTAATTAATTAAAAATATTTTATGATTAGTAAAAAATAGTTTCCGTAAAACTATTTGTTTTATAAAAAATTATTTTTAAAAAAAAAATTCAAATTTTTTTGTGTTTATTTACTATTAGAAAAATTAATTAATAAAAAATACTTTTCAGTTAAATAAATATTTGGTCTAGTTTTCAAATTTCAAAAATTAATTAATAAAAAATATTTTTCAGTTAAATAAATATTTGGTTTAGTTTTTAAATTTCAACGGAAAACACTTTTTAAAAGTTGTGAAAAATTTAAAAATATTATTATTTATTAATTATATTAAATTTGATCCTTAGAATTTTGATTGCTATATATATTTTATTTTGAATATTTATTTTTTAATTTCATTTCTTAAAATTTAATTTTTATATTAACTTTACTTTTTATTTTTAAAATTATTATTTGCCTTTTCTTTATCATTTTTTATTGAAATTTTTTATTTATCAAATTTGGTCATCATTCTTTTAATTATTACTTATTTTATTTAAAATAATTTATGAAATATTGATTATTATTATTTTAATTTTATTTTATTTTAATTTATTTTAATTTTTTAGATTTAATCTTTATTATTTTGATTATTATTTATTTTATTTGAGATAATTTATGAAATTATATGTTTTTTCAATTTTATTCTCATTCAACTATTTAATTTGTAACATTTGTTTCTTATTATTTTGATAAACTTTAAAAAAATAAATTATTAATAAATTATTTTTCAGCTTATTTTTTATATCATAATTAAATATTAGAAATTATTTTTCATTACATTATTAAATATCAAAAAATAATTTAATTTTTTAAAATTTATTTTAAAAAAAAAATTATTTCCTAGTAAATAAACAGAAACTAAACTAAGTATCCCGATAGAAGCAAAACACTGATAAAAACAAAGAAACTATTAGTTGAAACACCCATCTAGGATCTGTACTCCATTTTTCCATCTTCCTTTTCCGTTTAACGTTGAAACACCCATCTAGGATCTGTACTCCTTTTTTCCATCTTCCTTTTCCGTTTTTCTTGAATTCGTATGTATACACAAAACCTTTATTACCAGAACGCGGGCCTAGGAAGAGCGTACGGGGGGCCATGGCACCCTAAACTTCAAAAGTTCCAAGCATTTCAAGGATTCTATAGCGTGTCTAACATGGAGATTGTTCTCGGTTTTTATGTTATTGAATTGTTTTAATATATTAATATTAAAAAACAATGGTCGATACTTCCAAAAACAATTACAGAAGGATTCATGAACAGTAAAGTATTCCGATGATTGTCTGTGAAAAGCTGAAGTCGCCTAAAAGCCGGTCACTTTACCTTTCTTTTCCCATTGTACGGAAAGATCTGGAAGTGCCAAACAGGACAGCTCCGCTCATATTAGTTGCTTGTCTAAGCTGAAAAACCGACTGATCTGATCCATTTTGACAGAAGACTTTAAGAGAATCATCAGTTACAGGGCTGCATGTGTGGCTGCGGTGGTGACAGCGAAAAAAGTTCTGGCCAAGTAGAGGTTGAAGGCAAATGAGTAGCTAGTCCTCCAGCCGGCATGCAGAGTAAGGATTAGAAACATCACATGGGGGCTGTACAGAGTGCAGGCATGGATGGGATAATTTAAAATCACATTTATAAGGATAATTATGGCTGATTATGTATACAACTAAACTAAGTCTCTTCTTAGATATTGAAGGGAATTAGGGGGTTAAAATATAGGAAGTTGCTGTCAATCTGTTTAAGTCCTACAAGCATTAAAATTGTATTGTTTTTCATATTTTTTTTAGATTATAAAAAGACTTTTTTAATCTAAATTTTTATTTTTAAAATTATATAACATTTACATAATTAAAAAGAAAATATCAATTTACATTCTAGGTGAATTAAACAATAAAATAAAGAAAATAATTTTACAAACCATAAAAAAATACAAAAAAAGCAGAACATGCATACCATGTTTAATGTTACATTCATTCAATAATAAAAAACACAATCGCATTAATATTTTAATGTCCACAATCATCCGCCAAAGATACGTGACCATGCATAATCAAACCTCTTACATGCTTTTAATTCAAATTATAGGAGTTATGTATATTTTTAAAATAATATTTTTAATATTTATAAATATTAAATCAAACTTAATTTAATAATTTTTTAAACTTTATGAATTTTATCTAATACATATTTTCTTGAAAACAATCAAGATTTAATAATAAAATTAATCATATTAATTTTTTTATTAACATCCTAAACTAATTTAAGATCAATGAAATAAAGAATTAAAAAAACATTTTTAAATATTTAATAAGAAAATCAATCATATTAAAATTCTTATTAATATCCTAAAGTGTTTTACGGCCAATTAAAAAATTAATATCAATCATATTAAAATTCTTATTAATATCGGCCAATTAAAAAATTAATTTTTTAAATTAAAAACTCTATTTATTTTACAAAATTCATTTTAAAAAAAGTATTTTAGTTAAAAAATTAATTAAATACTAATCCATTTAGAAAATCACAAAAAAAAAATCTTACTTAAAAACCTTAGTTTAATCCTAATCCAATTAGAAAAATTAATTTTATAATTATTTTATTTTAAGGTTTTAGTTTTAATATAAAATCAAGATTTTATATATGTAGGGGTAGAATCATATTTTGTTACCCACAAACCCTATTATAACAATGTACTAGTTTAAGAGTCAAAATCATAATTCTACCCCCTCATCTTCTTCCCCTTGCTATCAGTAATGGGTTCGGCCAGCCAACAACGAGCTCTCCTATATGCAAAGCCAGGCGTGCTAGTAATTGGCATCACTGCTGGTGGAGGCGTAGCCACTGCAAACCTAATTTGTTTCAGTATTTTCTGATCATATTTGAAAAATCCAGCCAGTTCTAACATGATGCAATCCAAACTATACTGCGATCAAGAGCGAATAAATTTAAAGATATATTTAATTAATTTATAAAAAGTATTTAAGCCAATATAAATTTTAAAGAGACTAAATTAATTAATTTATAAAAAGTATTTAAGCCATTATAAATTTTAAAGAGACTAAAACTTCAAGAAGTGATAATATACTTTAATCAATTTAATTTGTATACAAAAAAATTTAATTCATTTACAATACAGGCTAAATATTTTACAATGGTAGGCTAATTAATTTCACCATTAGAGACAATTTTGAATTTATTCTTTTTAATGTATGATTTTACTTTAATAAGTATAAACCCAATATAAAATAAGATATCTAGAAATCTTTAATAAAATTCTAACTTATAAGTATAAAATCATACATCAAGAAAAATACATGTAAAAAATTAAGTTAAATTTGCAGGTTTTATAGGAAATAAAGCTTAAATATCTTTAATTAACTAATTAAATGTCTATTTGACCTTGTAATAGACCTAATTAATACACGTAATAGATTCTTTGGTGTAGTTTGAATTGCATCATCTCCTCTCTTAACTTTTTTAAGAAAGCTAAGATTAAAATTGGAATTGAATTTGATACAACAATAACATGTATTGAGGCACTAAAATTATAAGTAACTAAATCCTCACCCAACACCTATACCTATAAAGAGACATAAATGAAAAATATAAAAGATGTCACAAAACTTAATTAATTTTTTGATAAGTCAAAGTAGTTTAACTAAAATTATAAGTAACTAAATCCTCACCTAACATCTATACCTATAAAGAGATATAAATGAAAAATATAGAAGATGTCACAAAATTTAATTAATTTTTTGATAAGTCAAAGTATGAAAAACCAAAAAGTATGAATGAAACCTCATACATGCAATAATACTTGTTGAATCAAAGTTTGCTCCCCTAAAAAAAACTAAATACAAGCTAAATAATTATATTTATAATAGATAAAAATATCATAAGAAATACTAGAAAAATAATAAAATAGTTTTAAATAAAATAGAAAAAAAATCATAAATCAACTAGAAAACTAATACAATCTTTGCACGATAGCTTCTAGACCTTATTGATATCCAATTGACCTGAAAGTTTAACTTAATATATAACAAGATATCTATAAATTTTTGATAAAGTTTTAGTCTAATCCAATGGTCAAATAAAATATTATACTTGTTAAAGTAAAATTTTACATTAAAAAAATAAGCTTAAAACTGCTTGCTGAAATTAATTAGCCCACCATTACAAAATAATTGGGCTCGTATTGTAAATATATCAAATTCCTCTTGCATATACTTTAGATTGATTAAGATTTGATCATTACTTATTGAAATTGTAGCATCTTTAAAATTTATCTTGATTCAAATACTTTAAATAAGCTTATTGAATGAATCTTTAAGCTTCTTTGCACTTGATCTTGTAGTTGTTGGAACTTGCAATAGATCATTTGTTGTAATTTGGATTGC
Organism: Populus euphratica; assembly: GCF_000495115.2. Classification (NCBI taxonomy): domain Eukaryota; kingdom Viridiplantae; phylum Streptophyta; class Magnoliopsida; order Malpighiales; family Salicaceae; genus Populus; species Populus euphratica. Next base: position 200,395 of record NW_011499975.1, on the reverse strand, counting down.
ATTATAATTGTAACAAAAACCAAGAATTTTTTTTATATAAAAAATGATAATTTACTTTTGAGAAAAATAATTTTTACATATAAAATTAATTCACAATTAACGCCAATAAAATTCAAACCATGCAATCAACTCTAATAACATTGTTAGGTTTTTTAAAACACATAAATATAGTGGAAACAATAAATTAAATTTTTTTTAGAAGTTTCAAGGATCTCATTGGACAATCTAGGGTGTAACCATCCTTTTCGATACTAGATTATTGCATACCAAAAATCATCTCATATTTTAACTATAATACACATAAACCAAAATTGAAAAACATCATAAAAATTTTTTTAGAAAACTTCTATATCTCTGAGTGCATCTCATCTTTTAACTATAATACACATAAACCAAAATTGAAAAACATTATAAAAAAAAAATTAGAAAACTTCTATATCTCTGAGTGTGAACTTTATTTTTTATGCTTGCAAGTGTTTCTCTATTATATACTTTATAACTTATATAGTTTTTTTTTATACAAAATATAAGATATACCATTTTATTTATGTGGAAAGTTGATAACCCTATAAATAATAAAATATCATTTTGCTTCTTAAATAATATTATATATATTATTTCATAATAATTTTTAAAAATTTATTCTTTTAAGTCTCTGATTAATTTTCTAGTTCTAAAATTATAATTTCTTATATTAATTACATTTTAGTTTTTAATTTCTAAAACTTATTCATAAACAAGTCACATTTGATTAATTATTTCAGTTTAATTTTTAACCAAAAGTTCTTAATATGTATGATCCATTAGATTCCTAATAAGTTGACCTAAATATAAATTATAATTCTAAATAAATAAAATAATTTAATTTATTATCAACTCACCAATTGATTGATATACATTTGAAAATTGAATACATTATCTAACAAAGTGTTATGATCCTTTAAATATTAGAAAAGTCATAAATAATTTGACTTAATCTTTTAGTAAATAGTTTCTAGTGCAATTATTATCATTTCATCATGTTTATACTCAATACCATAAACATTAATCATTTGAATAAAATTTTAAACTTTTTTCAAATATAATTTCACATTATATAAAAATAGTGCAATTATTATCATTTCATCATGTTTGTACTCAATACCATAATCATTAATCATTTGAATAAAATTTTAAATTTTTTTCAAATATAATTTCATATTATATAAAAAATTTACAATCAATACTATTTAAAAACATATAAAATATTTTTTTTAATTCACTTTCAGTGAAGAATCATCTCTTGATTACTCAAATATTTTTATATAAGATTAAAATATAACATTCTATATATAAATTATGATAACTTAATAATCTCAAATTTAAAAATCATTTACATAATCTTTTTATATATACATGTAATATCTCTATACAAAATCCTTATACATGTCAATTGAGTATACTAGCCTTTCAACAAGCACCTACATATTAATTTAAAATATCTTTTATACCTAAAGTTATACGAACTATATATATAAATAAACATAACATATATAAATCTTAATAACTTCATTTTAATAGAACAAACAAAAATATTTAGAAAAAAAAAAACTTAAATACAATCAAAATCTTATAATTAAAACAATTTTATAATTTTATTTATAAAATATTTGTATGTCAAGAATATTAAATTTATTAATAAAAAATTAAATTAATAAAAATTTATTTTTTTATATTCATTAGATCCATTAATAAAAAAAATTAAATAATAAATATCCTTTATGAACAAAGTCAAAGCATCAAAGTAACACACATTATCGTTTCATCCCACAAACATGCCGCTGGGGGTCAAATTACTTCATGGAGAACACGTACGAACATATTCTTGTCATATGAAAGGCAACGGATTTAACAACACCACAAAAGTGTACGATGGAATCCTTCAAACAAACTAAGCCAATGGAAACAGAGTGGGGGCAAAGTGGGAAAGGAAAGACCAGTCAAATGTGAGGAGATGTTCTGCACCTTCCAGTCAACTGTAAGTTGTACAGTGACTGACTGCACACAACCGCCCCATCCTAGAAAGCCATAGAAAGATAACATCTAGGAAACTACATGTTCTATATCTCTTGCCATTTTCTTTTCTATTCACATGCCAATTTAGTGTCAAAGCTGCTCAAGCAGATAGCAAAAGCCTGGAATGCAGACAAAGGATACCGGTAATCCATGGTGAACGTATCTTTGCCAACCTTACCGAATTGAAGAATCACCTTGTCATGATCAGATTGAGCAGGCTGCGAAGGTGTTGGTGCACCAGCAGCAGGCTGCGTGGCAGCAACAAGCTGAAAGTTCTTGACAGAGGCAACTGACACTCTCCCACGGAAATTAAGGCACCAGCACTGCAACTGTTCATGCCATCTTGGTGACTTGTTCCGGAGGACCAGTGGTCTCTCCTTTGCCTCCTCATCTTCTTCTCGAGGCCCAACAATGTTGGAGAACCGGGAACTACTAAACTCAGTTGAATTTTCAACTGATTTCGAGAAGGAAATGCTCCGAAATGAGTCTTCAAGGGAGCATGGTAGGAGCTCAGGCTGGCCTGGGACAGAACCACCAGGCTCAAGGGATGATACAGGGATTGAGTGCATGGTGCAGTGCATCCTTCTTGGGCCCCGGGTGCCAAGCACATTCAGCTCATATGTAACATGAGCAATGTTATAGCTGCCTGTAGGAACCTTTGGAGAGACTTTCTTTGAGTAGAACCTACGGCTTCGACCAGGTGGAGAAAGCTGAGCATTATTATATGGGGGCTGCGTGTCATAAATTATAAATTTGGTTCCCAGAAAATTTGACCTGAAACAAGAACAATAAGCATTTCAACACAATTCTGACACATAAGTACACCAATTCATTGAACTTTGTGCATTTAATGTTTCCTTTTGTGCGTTAGTCATTGCAGAATTTTATTTTTTTAATTAACATAGATATTCAAGCCAGCTCGACTAATCTCACGGCCCTAAAATTAAATACCATTGCAAAACTTCTTATAATGATACCTAAAGGTAGGAAGTCTTAAAAGCACCAACTCACTCGCTTAACAAACCCTTGCAATAAATGGTTCATACCAATTGGACACCTTGACCTCACTAGAAAGGTCTACATCAATTCTTCACTCTTATCTTTAAGATCCTTGATCAAGTAAAATTTATATGAAGCATGAAACAATCAATAGTCACATTTCTGATGCATCTGCAGAGTAAACAATTATCACCCCCTCACATGGAGAAACAGAAAAGAAAAATTTAACCAAATCTTCAGCCTAGCTTCAGGTATCACAAAAGAAAAAAATGACATGGCTAAGCTGATATTTAAACTATAGTAGCATACTCATACACATGCATGCTAGCATGTGGCACCCATACACACTTAATCCTATACAATAGAGAAGAATATATTCCTAATAAAAACAAAAAAGAAATATACAGTTCAAGTTTACAGAAAAACTATGCAATGAGATTATTGACTATATAGCTAGGTAATAAGTACACCTTGGTCTACTAGACAATGGAGGTTGCTATATTATATTAGCTCTTAAGGGGACTGCCATGCATGGATTAGGCCAGTTTTGAACCCAAATGGAATGTTAATTAAACATATATTGTCTTCAAGTCATAACTAAAGGAAATTACCACAATCCAATGCAAGACTAGTATGACAATTGTAGCATAAATTTGGGGCATTAGCAGCTAATCAAATATCATACAGAAAATGAACTCTCACCTTAGTTTTCCAATATATGTGCTGCTTGATTTTGATATGTTGTCTGCATCCATGGAAATTACATATTCTGTGCAAGTAGTTCTCCGAGAACGTTTTGCAGAAAGAAGAAATTTTCCATTTTCAACAAGCAAAGCTGCAAAGCATTAAATTAATAAACAGCATATTAATATAGAATACTATAGTAGATTGAGGAAACTTTGTATCAAACAGTTTAGTTGCTGAATGAGAGTATTATAGTGATTTTTGTTATCTTTGGGGAGTAATAACTCAGATTGATAAAATAGAACTCGAGCAACAATTCAAAGAAAATCAAGAGGATACCTTAGAACAGCAGATTCAGTAGAAAGTTTCCAAAAATTTGCTTGATAGATATTTTACAGAAGAACTTCGTATGCATAGCCATTAAAAAGAATTTGCTACCCATTTACACAACTGACTTTTGGAAAGAAGAAATTTCCTTTTAACTAAAATCATAATGCAAGTCACTAGCACAAAATAATTAAAAAAAACGTGAATCATTGAATAACTGTCTTTCCAGGCAGTAGGACAAACTTGATAGAAAGAAAACAAAACAGATAAAATAGAGTAATGCTACTTTAAAATAAACATTCAAGAAAACAAAAGCTGCAATTGTGTGTGTGAGAGAGAACACATCAGATGCATATCAATCAGGCATCTGGATCATGAAAACAACTTGCAGCAACCAAACTGGTCTCTTTGCAACATAGAAAATGAACTGCAACTAATCAGAAAAAAAAAATATATATTGTCTAGCTGGTTAAATAACTGACAGAAGCAACTTCTAGTTGTGGCACAGTAATAAGAAGGCACCATTAATGCAACTATAGAAACATGATTAAATGTCAATAACAAGGGCAAGTGGCGCAGCTATGCATCACTGTAGAAACCACAGCATCATGACACAATCAAATGCATGCAGGTAAAAAACATTCATTACTTCCATCCATGAAGAACACAAGAAAATAGAGAGAAGGAGATTAGGCTTGGTAAGTTACCTGCATACATCAATATAAGACCACTATTTACAAAACAGGTCACATAAAAGTCATGACAATCAAATGCCAAAATGTCAAGAGGAAAGCTCACCAGGGCTAAGGCAAAGGAAAAGATGGTAAGTTAATTTTGATTTGTCCCTCTTTATGAGACACTGGATGGTTCCATCCCTGGGCCCTGGCTATAAATGGATAACGAAAAAGTTGTCAATTATCACTCTGTGTCATAGCAAACCCCATACAAAATAACTTTGTGCATCCACATGTTAATTCTCAGATAGAACCTTGCATAGACAGAACTTGGTTGAAAGGACAACAACCTTATACAAGTATGAAAATGACCTTGTATAAAGATATTATAGAAGCAAGACAAAGTATGTACGAACCTCACCTGCTTCAGGGAAACAGGGAAGGTGATCTTCCCAGAGAACTCTGGACTTCTTACAATTTCTATACACATTTCCCTCCAAGCCCTGCACACAGAAGCACAAGAAACAACATGCTTGCGACCAGGCCATGTGCTCTCACTTGCCTCCAATCTCTTGATCACATCTCGCAGTAATTCTGGTGGAAGACCAGCCCAAGGACTATCCTGAATGACCACAGGCTGGTCAAGCAACTCACATGCTGAGCCATGAGATTTCCCTCTGAAATGACCTGGCAGCCTGACCTCAAAACTCCGTCTCGACAAGCTCCCAAATCCATCCCTCATGTCACGAACTATACTACGGAATGACATTTTCTCTAATACACTGGCAGCCCCAAGTTAATGAACACTTGAAACTGGATGCTGCATAAAGCAATTTTACGCTTAAGCGGATGAAAGATTACTAAACAAGAATTCTACACAACAGAATCAAACAAAATAGTTTTAAATTTCAGCTATAACTACTATGCTTACAAACCAAGAAAGAAGAGAGATAAGGGAAAAGGCACAAAGCAAGTAAAGAAGATTCCTATAAAAGAAAAGAGTCACATGGACCCAAAGCACCTAAAACACCAGACTTTTTATCAGAAACGTCTTTTGGCGGGTTTTAAACTAATCTTTAAATCAAAGTTGCAATCAATTCAAATCCAACTTTCTTTTAGCACACTCTCGCTCAAATTAAGATTCTCAACAAAAAGGAAATATTTATAGAACTATACCCGTTTTTTAATTACAAATTATGCAATAGGGAAAAGAGAAAAGAAGAAGCAAACTCATTTGTCACTTAACTCAAATCTAACTTCCTGTATTGTATAAATTTACCCAAATAAACAAGCAAACCATATCTCTAAACAGAAAAGACTTGGAATGGGTCTCACACATTTTGGATAAAAACTCAAAAGTTCATCTCTCATGAAGAAATTTAAGAACAAGTCTTAAAAACTTAAAAAACATAATATTATATGAAGATGCTAGAGCTTTTCTGTTCATCAAACGAACGTCATAAACTACACCGTGGAGTTCTGCCTTGTCTACTTTTATCAACAAATTTACTTTTTAGCCCCTAAATTTTGTTAAGATTTGGGGGTACCATTACATTTCAGGTTCGGAAGAAAATCTAGAGAGCAAAAAAAAAAAAACTAACCTTTCCCCAAAACTGATCAAATATCCCTCCTTCAACTCTCAAACATCACCGATCATCAAATCAAGAACAAAAATCACAACTTTCTACACAAACTCTGCAACAAAAACAACACTTCATCCTCACCAAAGCACCAATATCCAAAATGTTTAGCAGCCCACAAAGGGAAAAGCTTTGGAAGTTCAAGGAATCAAACAAAAAACAAAAGTTTGACTATCCCAGGTCAGAAAAATGAAATCCTGCGCAACCTAAAAATAACACGACGAATGTGTCTCGGAAATTCGAATCAAAGACTTAAAATTCAGACATCTTTCCGGTAATTATCTCGAGAAACAAGCAGAGAATCACCGAATCTAAGAAATATATATATGCATACATACATATAAAGAGGAAAAAAGGGAACAGAGAAGTGGAAGGTGGAAGGTGGAAGCACAAAAATAAAGCATGATAGCTCACCATTCTTCTCTACAGTCAGATCCTTGGCTTCAACGCACGATTTCTCTCTTTAGAAAAGTCTACGATGGCAGGCACAGACAGACTTTTTTTATTAAATCCAATTTACGAAATTAATGCTAGCATAGAGGCATAAGTAAGAGAATTAGCTTCCCTTTATTTTACTATTATTTTATGAACAGTACGAGATGGTTTAAATTTAATTTAATATTATAGATAAGTATAGCATGCCACCTTTGAAGTAGAAGTAGACTTGTAATAAATTGAACTGAAGTGGAACCTGTCTCTTCTCTGTATGATAACTTGCCTATCTTATCCTTAGACAAATTATCATTTTGGTCCTCGATCCACGATGCCCATTACTTTTCGTTTCATTTATTCAACTGCCGCTATCCGACTTCCTAACGGCGTTATGTGTCTCTTCCGATAAGTATCGGGGCTGATCTAGCTACCATATGGGCCTATGGGCTACCTGGTTACACACTGTTGGAAAGTGGGCTAATGACTATGGTCCTGAACACTCAGTTGCTACAATCCACTATCTCAGGCAGATAAGGCCCACTGGCTCGGTGAATTAACTGATTTTTGTTCATGTTAACCCAATGGAAACTTGGGCTTGCAATTTTTTTGGTCCACCTTGAATTCAAGAACTTAAATATCATTAGACTATAAGTTTATTAGTGATTGAAATTGGAGCTATGTGTTAATTACGTTTTTTTTTAATTAAAATGACCTATTATTTATTTAATATTTAAATAATAAATTTTCACATGGTGTATATCCTAAAGGGCTATATATTAAAGGCTGTACATGGCATTTAATTTTTTTTTTTTAAGAAGAGTAATAATTCAATATCTATTGAAACAAGATTATCTTCTAATATAATTTTTATTTTTTATATAAATATATTTTTTAACAAGAAAAAATATAGCTTTCTAAGCTATATTGTTTATTCAATAAAAACTGAAAGCAAATAGAATAAATATAAAAAAACAATTAAACAATTTGAAATAAGGATAAAAAGGCATCTCTTTAATTAAAATCACTTCATCATATTAATGTGTTCCCACTTTTATATTTTTTTACCAGAAAAGTTGTTTTTTAAATAACAACTTGTCATAACCATAAAGAAGAAATTTAATAAAAAATAAGACTTTAATAATTTTAACACAAATGTATTTGTAAGAAAGACAATGAATAAAATAATACAGTACAAATACATTTTTTTTGCCGGAAACTTCTTTTCTGATTCATAAATGTTTTTGGTGTTTTTACAAAAAAAAAATATTTTAATGTTTTTGGTGTTTTGACAAAAAAAAAAAAAATTTAATAAAAAGAATAGTTCATTGAATAGAAAGTGACGACAATTTGAAAAAAAATATATTAGTAATAACTATAAAGACATGAACTTCTTTTTCATAGGATATCCATTACAATTAAACCAGCATAGCTAGTTTATATCTAATAATTAACGAGATGGCTGTTAACATTAAAAGAAAAATGCTAAGATCATATCTGAAAGTAAATGTCATATTAAATGATAGGTAAAGAAACAATATCTTAAATACATAATTTGAACATATTATGAACTATTAAGATAACATATAGTATAAAGTATTCTTTAAAAATATTATGAATTGTTTGCATGAAACATTTTAGGAATTGTTAGGTTGTTGTTGCATAAATATTGTTAAATATCTTCATGCTAAATAACACTATTTTAATTGTTCTTACAAGTATATTTTCATGAAGTATTTGTTTATTATTGAACTATTTGCATGATATTCCATCCTTATTATATTTTGTCATAAATTAGCCAAACAATATTGTAAATGTGGAAATATTTGGTTTTCATTAGTGAAAGATAATTTGTGTTGTTAAAAATAAATTTATTTAAGATTGATAGTTTATTCAAATTAATTAAAGAATTGATGTAATATATCTTATGGGATATAACGTGATTATTTTTATCTAGTTTGTTTGGATAAATAAAAAGTTCATATAGGTTTTATTAAAAAAAAATACAAGTTATGTGAAGATAACTGTTAGGAATATGTTTTTGTAAACCATAAATAACAGTATGTTAATAGCATAATAAACTAGGAATCATGAAAGTAATGTCTTTATTTTTATCATATCGATATGTATATAAAGAAGGACATTCAAAAATGAGAGAAACACAGAAGAGAGTGCAACACTTGCAATAGAGCAAGAGTGTCTAAATACTAAAGAGTTACATAGAGTTTCGTAGTATATACTCTTGACACATGAGTGGAGCGTGAAGAAAGTTTTTTATGAGAATTGTTCGCTAAAGAGTTAGAGAGCCTATATACTTTTAAGGGAAGTTCATGTTTTAACTATTAATAATTAGATATTCCAGTTGGGATGACAACAATTTGAAGATCTTCAAGTATTATGGCAAACTGTTATGGTAGAAGACAAACCAAAGTGTTTCTCTTAATAAATAAGGTAGTGAAGTTTCAAAGGATTTGTAAGGCTATTTGTTTTTATGGTTGGAACCGTGTTTCATTATTTTTTAAAAAATTTTTTTTGTTTGAAATTAATTTTTTGATGTTTTTTGGATATTTTGATGTGCTGATATCAAAAATAGTTTTTTAAAAATAAAAAAAATATTATTTTCATGCATTTTCGAGAGAAAAAATATTTTAAAAAACAACTGCTACCACATTCTCAAACACTATTATTGTCATAAATATTCCTCTTATAATCTTCTAAACTAATGAGAGTTGTCTACCCTTGATTTGGCTACCCTAAAAGGTTTTTTTATCTTATAGAGAAGTTCTTCAAAAAGTTTTCCCTTTATAATGAAATGACTTATTCATTTAGGTTTTTTCATACTTATATTTATTTGGTTATTGATAAGTGGTTTCAAAGTGTTAGCATATTGCTTTTAAATATATAGGGAATAGAAACATAATATTCAAGTGGTATTAGAGCAGGTTTACTCATTTTAGAGCGAGTTTTATTTTCCTTGTGAAACATGTCAACATTGACTTTGATATCATAATTCAACAGTGAGAACTATATTTACTGAAATGTGAGGACTAAAACTTTCCTCAATTCACTAGTCAAGAAAGTTTGGCACATAGTTGAGCGTGGTTGGACCATGCATGGAAATCTTTTTAAAGATTGAAGTAGAGATGAATTCATTTGTTGTAATTGGAATAACAAAGACTTGGGGTGATATTTTCATAGCAGATCTCTTGATGAACTTAAAAGAATCTTCATGTGTGAGACAAACAAAGAAGCTTAAGATATTTTTAAAGTTACTTATTATGAGGAAACCAAGACAATGAAAAATTACAAATTACAAATGTTAATCTCAAGATTTGAGAAGATAAGAATGTTGGAAGATGAATCTTTAAATGAGTTTTATGCAAAACTTAATGATATTCTAAATTCTAGGTTTAATCTATGAGAAAAGTTAGAAGATTGGCAAATTATAAAGAAAATTCTAAGAACACTGCTTAAAAGATTTCAGCATATCAATTATAAAAGAAAGCAAAGATGTATACAATATTAAATATTGAATATCCTAATTTGCAATAATTAGGATATTTCGTTTAGCTTATAGAGGTATATTAAATATTGAATATCCTAGTTTGTAATAATTAGGATATTTCTTTTAGCTTATGAACCTCCATGTTGAATATTTCACATATATAGTTGTATAACAATATCTTATGCATAATAGTTTTTTGAACATATTTTGAATTGTTAGAATGCAACATACTATATAAAATATTCTTTAATAATGTTATGAATTGTTTACATAAAACATGTTAGAAACTATTAAGCTACTATTGTAGAAATATTATTAATTGTTTTCATGCTACATAATATTGTTATAATATTGTTTTAATTTTACTTGCAAGTATATTTTAATGAAATATCTATTTATGATTAAACTATTTGAACTACATGCATGTTAATTTATCCTTATTATGTTTTGTCATAAATCAGCTAAAGGGGAGAAATATTTGGTTTTGATTAGTGAAAGATTATTTGTGTTGTTAAAGATGAATTTATTTAAGATTGATAGTATATCCAAATTAATTAAAGAATTAGTTTAGTTTATCTTATGATATATAGAGTGATTATTTCTATAATAATCTAGTTTGTTTGGATAAATTAAAAGTTCAAACAAGTTTTATCAAAATAAAATAAATACAATTTATTCAAAGATAATTATCAAAAAAGTATTTTTATGAATCACAAATAGCAGTTTGTTAATAATATAACAGACTAGAAAATCTGAAGATAATGTTTTTATCCTTATCATATAGATATGTATATAAAAAAAGACCATAAAAAATAAAAGGAGCAAAGTAACACTTTTAGCAGAGTTAGAGTGTTCAACTAGTTAAGAGGTTATACAAAGTTTCATAGCATGTACTTTTAACACATAAGTGGAGTGTGAAGAAATTTTTAAATGAGAATTATTCACTAAAGAGTTAAAAATTTTACAAACTTCTAAGATGAGTTCATGTGTTAACTGTTAGCAACTAGCTATTACAGTTAGGATGACAATAATTTAAAAATTATCAAGTATTCTAATAAGTTACTGCGGTAAAAAACAAAATATAGTGTTTGTATTAACAAGTAAGATAATCTAGATACAAAGAATTTGTAGTTATAAATACTCTTTTTTATAATCTTTTAGACTAATAAAAATTATCTATTTTAGGTTTAGTTTCCCTAAAGAATTTTTATTTTTTAAAGTGTTTTTTTCAAATGATTTTTTCTTCGTGATTGAATAGTTTGTTCATTTAAGTTTTTCATATTTATATTTATTTGTTTATTAATAAGTGATTGTAAAATATTAGAAGAATGTTTTTTAACATGCAGGAACATTCAATCTTTTTACACCAAGGAATAATAAAACCTGTGCATGCTAGAATTATAACTCAATCACTTATACTAGTTTATATATTTGTTTAGTAAGCTTGACAATCTTTTTGTTATAATTACAAGTTGATATATTATATATTTATAAACTAAACATATTTTTTGTTGTCTAATTTTATTTGTAAATTTTGAACATCAATACCAAGAACAACGCAATCTATAAAATTGAACTTTGCTACAGTCAACACAATCCATTAACTATGCTATTTTTTAATTATTTTTTTAACTATGATAGTTATCCACCCAAAAAACAAGGGAACCCGGCACGTATGACTTTCAATAAAAAATTCGTTCGTGTACCCAAAAACCATCGACTTATGATTCGGCAAGGAAAGACAGGCCAGTACCAAATCCATCATTTAGCAGCCTTTAGCAGTACGTTGTGTAGCCAGGCCTTAGAAAAGCAGCTGCTGGTCAGAGCCTGTACGCTATGTCGCCATCTGGTTCCACGCCATGCCATATTAGCCTGACCGCTCGTTTCACTGGGCAAGGAGGAGAACACAGTCGCTGTGTCAGGTGCCAACCGTTGAAGAACTTTAATTCCTGGGAATTAATTAATTCAATTAAAAATGCTAGCGTGTAAGATTAGAGAAACCAAGATCCCCTTTCGGATCATCCCAGGTTACAGGTCCTTGGCAGTCAGAATTGCTTGATGATTAGACATGTCTAAACATGGTTTTGTAATATTACAAGAACGAAGTTTAACAATATATAAAAACATGATGGAATCATTCGAAGCAAACTAATCCAACTGAAACATGAGGAAAGGGTGACAAAGGAAAGACCCCTCCAATGAGGATGTGGTTTTTTGCAATTTACAGTCCACTATGACTTGTACAGTGACTGCATACAGCTACGACCACCCCATCCTAGAGAGCCCTAAAAGAAATACCTTGCCAATTAAATGTTTCTATAGTCGATACCAATCTCTTTTTTTCTTTATTCACAAGCCAATTTAGTGTCAAAGCTGCTCAAACAGATGGCGAAAGCCTGGAACGCAGACAAAGGATACCGGTAATCCATGGTGAACATATCCTTACTGACCTTACCAAACTGAAGAATGATCTTGTCATGATCAGACTGAACAGGCTGTGATGGAGTCGGTGCACCAGCAGCAGGTTGCGTTGCAGCAATAAGCTGGAAATTCTTGACAGATGCTACTGTCACTCTCCCACGGAAATTGAGGCACCAGCACTGCAACTGCTCATGCCATCTTGGTGCCTTGTTCCGAAGAATAAGTGGCCTCTCCTTTCCCTCTTCATCTTCTCGAGGCCCAACAATGTCAGAGAACCGGGAACTGCTAAACTCGGTTGAATGGTCAATTGATTTTGAGAAGGAAATGCTCCTAAACGAGTCTTCAAGGGAGCGTTGGTGGAGCTCAGCCTGGCCTGGGACAGACCCACCTGGCTCAAGGGATGATGCAGGGATAGAGTGCATGGTGCAGTGCATCCTTCGTGGACCCCTGGTGCCAAGCACATTCAACTCATATGTAACCTGAGCAATGTTATAGCTGCCTGTAGGGACCTTTGGAGAAACTTTCTTTGAGTAGAACCTGCGGCTTCGACCAGGTGGTGCAAGCTGAGCATTGTTGTATGGCGGCTGTGTGTCATAAATTATGAACTTTGTACCCAGAAAATTTGACCTGAAACAATAACAATGAGCATCTCAACACAACATCTGATGCAACAACAATTTACAGAACCAACAATCTAATCCAAGTTCATTTGATATCTGCAATCATGTGTTCACAATGTTCCAATTGTGCAAAGTCATTGCAGAACTTGCTATAAAGATATCCATAGAATGGAAGCCTTAAAAAAACCACCTTAAATGCTTAAAAAGTCCTTGCATATGATTCACGTGAAGCAATTAACATCAACCACAGGAAACAAACTACCATGGCCTCCCAGGCATGGTTCAAATTCATAAGTCCAATCTTTAAAATCATCAACAAGTAAAGTTACATTAGCATTCATAAGTCCAATCTTTAAAATCATCAAGTAAAGTTACATTAGTATTATGATACACGAAAAACCATCCTTAGCAGTTACATCCTCCTGGCACATCAGAAGAGAGAACAACTATCATCCCTTCCCATAGAGAAACTCTAACCACACTAAATAAAAACTCTATACCTGATTTGTAACCTAGTTTAAGGAACTTCAACATGAACAGAATGATGCTAATTTTACTCTTGAACTAAAAGCATGTAAATATTACTTCTACACAGCTAGTATTTGGTGCCAAAGACCAACTTCTACACAAATGTAATATATTTATAATACAAATAATAGGGAAAATAAAGTTCAGATTAAAAAAAAAACATGGATTATATGGCTTGGCAACAAGTACACCTTGTCTGGTAGATAATAGAGGGTGGTTGTTAATGTTATACTATATCGGCTCTTTAAGGGATTGCTATACAGGAATGAAGGGTGCTGGGGAGTTGGGATCCATAGAAAATTTTAACTATAACTATATTCAATCTTCACGTCCGAAAAGGGAATTACCCTGTTTTCAGGCAAGACAGTGCAGACAACAGCTGGTCAAGCTTAGGACTTCAGCAAGTCAGCAAATATTGGCCTTGAAATTAACTCTTACCTCAGTTTTCCAATATAAGTGCTGCTTGATCTTGATATGTTATCTGCATCCATGGAGATAACATACTCCGTGCATGTAGTTCTCCGAGTACGTTTTGCAGACAGAAGAAATTTCCCGTTTTCAACAAGCAAAGCTGCATGGGCATGCCATTAATCAACAGAATATTCGTATAGAAGATAGCAAATTAGGAAAACTGTGTCAAACAGCTTCAGCAGCTAAATAGAATATTACAGGGATTTTTATCATATTTAGGAGCAGATAACTTGGATTGAATACAAAAATAACTGGACCAGGCATTGGATTCAAGAAAGCTCATGAGGACACATTTAATAGTGAGGAAAGTCAGCTGACAATACAAAACACCACTACTTCACATAAGAGATTCAATTAACCACGATTTACAATGTGCTTGGATATATACATGAGTGTCCGTGCGTGCACACACACAAGTGTGTAAGCAAGTCAGAGAGAGGACATCAAGAGCACATCAACAAGAAATTTGGAATACTGATACAACTTGCATCAACCATGCTGGTTTCTTCACAACAGAGAAGATGAACCACTAAAAATCAGAACTTTGCTTCTAGCTGGTCAGTTTGACAAATGGCATGAAATATCATATTTGTTCTGTTAGGAAGAATAAGCAGTGGGGCTATGCATTGTTGTAAAAGGTTTAGCAAGAGCAAATTATCCAGTTACATCAGCATAAGATCATGATTTACAAAATAAAGCAGAGATAAGCTCACCAGGGCTAAGGCAAAGGAAAAGATGGTAAGTTAAGTTTGATTTGTCCCTCTTTATGAAGCACTGGATAGTTCCATCCCTGGGCCCTGGCTGTAAATGGATAGAAAAAAAGATTTTTATCGATTATCATTTTGAAACACACAAAATCCTTTATTTAGATCCATTTGTTTATGCTCGGGTAAACATCTTGCAGATATGAAAGCCAGTTAAATGCACTGAACATTATAAAAATTTCTTTAAATATTGATATTACACAGGCAAGAATAAAAACGCAAAGATCTTACCTGCTTTAGGGAAACTGGGAAAGTGATCTTGCCAGAGAACTCTGGATTTCTGACAATTTCTTTGCACATTTCTCTCCAAGCCCTGCAGACAGCAGCACAAGCAACAACATGCTTGCGGGCAGGCCATGTGCTCTCACTAGCCTCCAACCTCTTGATCACATCCCGCAATAACTCAGGAGGAAGACCAGCCCAGCGACTATTCTGGATGACCACTGGCTGGTCTTGCAGCTCACAAACTGAGCTATGAGATTTTCCTCTGTGATGACCTGGCAGCCTGACCTCGAAGCTCCGCCTCGACAAGCTCCCAAACCCATCCCTCATGTCACGGACTATACTACGGAATGACATTTCCTCTAATACACTTGCAGAATAAGTTAATACACGCTTCAATTCAATGTGATCGCATGAATTATATTTACAGTCAAGTGTATGGATGATCACAAACCAGAACACGAGTGCACAACTGCAAATCAACAAAAAATGATTTAAATTCCAGCTATAGCTAAAATGCTTACTATAAAAAAAGAATAGAGATAGATGACAGACAAGGGAAAAGCACCAAGCAAGTTAAGAAGATTCCTTTAAAGAAAAGACTACATGGAACAAAAGCACATAAACTGTCAGTTATGTTTTAAACTAACCCTTAAAATCCAAATTGCAATCAGTTCAAATCTATCTTCCTAAATAGTACACTCTGGTTCAAATTAAGAATCTCAAAAAAAAGAAGCAAACCCATTTGCCACTTAATTCAAATTCTAACTTCATGAATCATGAGAACTTATTCAAATAAAGAATCTAATAAAAAAAAGTGCGAACCATATCCCCACCGCCGTAATTTATTTTTTTTTTAAGAAAAAAAGACTTTAAGTTAGGGTTCATAGATAGCAGAACCACCAGAACATTTTGGATGAGTTCTTCCAAAGTATATTTACAACAAGAACCAACCCTCAACCCTGAGCTTCTAAAGCTTATCTGCTGAAAAAAAAAATCTTTAAGAAATAATCACTAGAGTTTATCAAGTGACGTAGTCAGCAACACGAAGAGGGATGGTGCCGTAACTTCTGCTAGTACCGAGCTTCTTCCTTGTTGTCTTAATTTTTTTTGTGAAAATAAGAAATGAATATCATCGGACTAGAATTCTAACATGTCTGAACTCTCAACTAGGCATTTCAGGTTCGAGTAAAAAAAGAAACAAACTTTTATACCACAAAAACTGATCAAATATCCATTCTTCCACTTCTAATCTTCACCGATCAGCAAAGATCAGAACTATTTCATACAACTCTGCAGCAGAAACAACACTTTATCCTCACCCGTTCACCAAATTTACAAATGTTTACATTATATAAAAAAAAGTCCAAATGTTTAACAAAACATGAAAAGAAATAGCTAAAAAAGTTCAAAAATCACGATAAAAAAAACCAACTTTATTATCCCAGGTCAGAGAAATAAAATCTTTCACCAATTATAAAAATAGAAAGAAGAAATCGGGTCCTTATTTCTTGTCAAAGACTCGAAATATGGACTTTTTCTTGGTAACTTTCTGGAGCAACAAACAGAAAAATCTCCGAATCTAAGATACAGATCTTGAAAAAGAAACCAAAATGAGAGAGTAGCAAAGACAGAGAAGTAGAAGTACAAGCTGTAGAGCATAATAGCTCACCACTCTTCCTCTACTGTGACAGATCCTTACCTTTACAACACCATCGCTCTCCCTCTATCTGTTTTCTCTCTCTTGTTTCTCTCTCTAGAGACGGCTCCAGCAGCAGGAACAGGCGGACTTGAAATTTGATTAAATCAAGTTCATAAGAACAAGCACGGAATAGGGAGTTAGCTTCCTCTTTAAGATGTCCCTTTTTTTGAATGCAGAGGAGCACTTGTAATTAGTTTAACTATTTTTTTTTTATTTGTTTAATAATGCGGTGCCTTTCTTTCTTTTGTCAAATTATGTTTTGGTCCTCGAAACAGTTGAACTTAATTTTCGACCATTAACGCGTACCTTCGTCCCTCTACTTGTTTCAAAGCGTTGGTTAGATTCATGTGTTGATGAGATGATGTTAGTGAATTTGGATGGTGTTATTATTTTCTGTACATATATTTAGAAATTAATTTTTTGGTATGATCTATGAAGCTAAAACGTGGATCTCACTTACTTTGTCCAGCCCTCTCTCAGGAGGCACGATGTTTTTAAAAAAAAGTTGAATAACTAAAAAATTATTAGTTTAGAGAATAAAGATGAAGGGAAGAAATTGGTGAGAAATTTATCTACTCCTCCTCCCTTTTGTTTTGTTGTTGTCATGAAATTTACCTTTGCTGTTAGTAACTTTAATGACTGCATTTTCTTTCTCTTGGATTCATATTGATTTACTGTACCGTATTTCAAATCAAAAAATTTAAAATTTAAAAGAAATGTTACTAAATTGGGTATATTTCATGAGTATAAAAATAACTTTAATTATAAGTAAAAACCTTAAGACAACGAACTTTAAAAAAAAAGTACAGAAACAAAGACACATTCAACTGATTTTAGGTCACCCCGCGATTTAAGTAATGAATTTTACTAGATTTAATAACTTTATTATTTTTATAAAAAAAATCTATTTAATTATATAATAAAATAAATATTTGTAAAATTATGTTCTAACTATAAAAATAATGTTTATCTAAGATTTTGATAACCTTGTAAAACATAAATCATTCAATCTATTTATCAACCAATCCAATACTATAATAAAAAAATTCAATTAAAAAAATTAAAAGATAAAAAAACAAAAAACATATTGAATTTTATGAGTGAACTCATCAAATCTATGAATTGGATAATCTAGCTCAACACTTCAAAATCACGAGTTGGGTCATGAACTATATTGGAATTAATAACTTTCTTTTATTTAAAACTATTATTTATTTAACTATATAATTAAAAATAAGCGATCATAAAATTATCCATCAACTCAATAATAGAACTTTTTTTAGATAAGCCCATATAAAGGGTTTGTTTGTTTGCGACTATGTTTTAATTAAAACGCAGTTTGCAGCTGTTTGGTTAAGGAAAAACATAATATATTATTTATGGGTCCCACTTATTTTTGCGTTGGAAACACAGTTAAAGAAAAGAAAGGATTCTTTACTCTTCTTCCTTGCTTTTCTTGTACTGTTCATGTTAATTGTATTGTTCATTAAATAATGAACAATGCATTTCTCATGCACTACGTGAATTTCTTCTTCTGCTTTTTTCAGTGTGTTAATTTTTTTAACATTTTTTTAAAAAAACTAGTTTATAGTGAATTTTATACTTCATAATATTTTATCTAATTTTATCACACTTTAAAAAAATTATGAAAACTGTAGTTCTTGTCGGATGTATTTCGTACGTAATGGAATTGTAGATGGTTTCATGGAATAATAAAAAATATTTTATACAAAGTATAATTTATTTCATGATGCAATAACAATAGTTAAATCCATAATATTTAAATTAAAAATCATCAATATTAATATATATTTTTTAAAATTATTTTATAACCTCAATTTTAAAAGCATTCTTAACTAAACACATTAAACTACTTTTTTTTTAACCACAATTTTAACCAAATATCTATTTTTTCAAACCAACCTCAACTAAAAGTATTTTTTATAAATTTTTTTTTTTCAAATCATAACCACAACAGCTATCTCAATACCAACACACACAAAATGAAACAAAACAAATTATAAAATTCAATTATTATTCAACCCAGTATCAAAAAATAAAATAGAAAATTATTATTCAACCCAATATCAAAAAATAAAATAGAAAAATAAAAATTAAATTTATCAAACCTATGAACAGATTTGTAAACTTTCTAAAATTTAATAACATGGTTTTTTCTGAAAGTATTTTTTAAAAACTATATAATAAAAAATAAATGATCATAAAATTGAGTTTAATTAAAAGAAAAAACAAAGGGTACTCTATCAAACCCGTGAATCAGAGTAACCGGGGTTACTCCACCAATCTAACAAATCAAGTCATTGACTCCATAAAACTTGATAACTTAGTTTTTTAAAAAATACCATTTTTTATCTAACTATTTCTCTTTAAAAAAATAGATTATACCATGATGCTAGGGTATTTTTTCAATATCATCCTAATATTAAAATATTTTTCTAATACCACTATAACTATAGAAAAAATAAATTATCAACTCTAAATTCCAATAAGCATATAATATAAGGACTCGATAAAAAAAACTCAATAACCAAAGAAATAAAAAGGATCAAGAAAAAATAAATAGATAGATAAATATTGTAGATTACTATTGTAATTCAGAGGGTTTATAGATGTGGGGGGACAATTTTCCCCCGCATCTTTTAGCTTTTGTTATTGGTTATGTGACCCCTATTTTGCTGCAGATCAAATAAAAAAATTAAACATAAAAATGATATTTAGGCAATATAATTGCATTTTTTAAAAAAAAAAAACCAAAAGTTGAATGAGAAAAACTAATGTCGAATGATGAAAATATAAAAAAAATAAGCTAAGAAAAATGATACAAACTCATATTAACCCATCAAGCCTTTGACCTGAGTCAATTGACCAGAAGCAACGAATTTGAAAAAACTTGGAAGCTCAATCTTCAACTAATTAAATATTAAAAAAAATAAAAATAAAAAACCAAACATAAAAGGTAATTATAAGACAAAAAAAGCTTTAGCCCGTTAAATCCACGAGTCAGATTATGAAATCAAGATAGCCTAACAAAAAGAAAAATAAAGAATATCATTAAACCTATTTTTAAAAAAAAATATTGAATCATGATATGCAAAAAAAAAAAATCAATTTTAAATGTCAACCCTTGTCCTAAGCCATTTAATTAGAAGTACCAAATATAAAAAAAAACCATGAAGACCAATTATCAATAAACCAAATAATAAATAAAGAAATTTTTAAAAAGTTAATCACACAAAAGGATAAAAACTAGTAATTAAAAGCAAAAAAAAAAAAGGTTTAAGCTCACCCAAGTTAACCCACCAAACACATAGATCAAGTCATAAGATCGATATAATCTTACGAAAAGAAAAAAAAAAAGAAAACCATGAATCCTAATTTTTTTGAAAAAAATAAATATCAAGTAATGAGATTAAAAAAAGTTCAAACAAAATGAAGTGATCCTGTGTTATCTATAAAACTCGTGAATCGGGCATTTTGATTACAAGCACCAAACTTGAAAAAATCACAAAGCCTAAATTTTAATAAATCATAGGGTGAAATTGAAAAAAAAATCACAAAAAAAGATTCCAAAGAAAAATAGATACTAAAAGAATGAGTATTAATGTGAAAACCCAATAAATTATAATCAGAAAAAATAAAATATCAAATAGATTGAATAAAAAGATTTTAAGTATTGTAAATGGACATAATTGAATAAAAGGTATGATGTTGTGGTGTAATTAAGTAAAAAGAGAATTTAAGTGACAAAAATAAAAATAAAAAGTAATGAGAGTCAATGTATAAATAAATAAAACCTAGACTATAAATGCTCTAATTTCTCTCTCTTTTAGCCTAGAGTGTGCAGCCAAAAGAGAGGAAGAAATTGTGTGATTTGTCTACACAATTTTTTGTTAATTTCACCAATTTGAAAATTTTGAAACATCTCACTTCTCGAGTTTCTAATTAAATTACATAGGAATTAATCCAACATGAATCAATTTATTTCACAAGTTTAAAAACAACTTTAATTATAGGTAAAAACTTCAAGACAACAAACTTTAAAAAAAGATATGGAGACAAAGCCACATTCAATCAATTCTAAATCATCCCGTGATCTAAGTCATGAACTTTACTAGATTTAATAACTTTATTATTTTTATAAAAAAATTTATTTAACTGTATGAGAAAATAATAGATGTTTGTAAGATCATGCACTAACCCTAAAAATAATATTTATCTAAGATTTTGATAACCTTGTAATACATAAATCATCCAATCTATTTATCAATCAATCCAATACTATAATAAAAAAATTCAATTAAAAAAATTAAAGGATAAAAAACAAAAACAAAAAACATATTGAATTTGATGGGTGAACTCGTTAAACTTATAAATTAGATAATTCAGGTCAACACGTTAAAATCACGAGTTGGGTCATGAACTTTATTAGGATTAATAACTTTTTTTTATTTGAAACTATTATTTATTTAACTATATTATTAAAAAATAAACAATCACAAAATCATCAACTCGATAATAGAATCTTTTTTATACCATGATAAGTTTATGTAAAGGATTCGTTTGTTTACGCAGTTTGCAGCCTTTTGGTTAAGAAAAAGATAATATATTGTTTATGGATCCTTTTTTTTTCCGTGTTGGAAACATAGTTAAAGAAAAGAAAGGATTCCTTGCTTTCCTTGCACTGTTCATGTAATTGCACTGTTTAATAAACGGTGCAATTAACATGAACAGTATATAGTTATACATTGTTCATCATGTGAACAGCGCAAGAGAATTGCACTGTTCACTTAAATAGTGAACAGTACAATTCTCTTGCACTGCATGAACTTTTTTTTTGTTTTAAAGTGTGTTAATTTTATTTTTTTAATGTGTTATTTTTTTTAACATTTTTTAAAACTAGTTTATAGTGAATTTTGTACCTGATAATATTTTATCTAATTTTATTATACACTAAAAAAATTATAAAAACTATAGTTCTTGTCGGGTGTATTTCATATATAATAGAATTGTAAATAGTTTCATGAAATAATAAAAAATATTTTATATAAAGTATGATTTATTTCATGATATAATAGTAATAGTTAAATCCATAATATTTAAATTAAAAATCATCAATATTAATATATATTTTTAAAAATTATTTTATAACCTCAATTTTAAAAGCATTCTTAAACAAATACATTAAACTACTTTTTCTTCAACCTCAATTTCAACCATAGTTTTAACAAAACACATATGTTTTCAAACCAGCTTCAACTAAAAATATTTTTTATAAAATAATTTTTTTTAAATCACAGCCATAACAGTTACCGCAATACCAAACACACACAAAGTGAAATGAAACAAATTATAAAATTTAATTATTAATCAATCCAATATCAAAAAATAAAATTTAAATTTATCAAACCTGTGAACAGATTCGTAAACTTTCTAAAATTTAATAACATTGTTTTTTTTAAAAGTATTTTTTAAAAACTATATGATAAAAAATAAATGATCATGAAATTAAGTTTAATTAAAAGAAAAAACAAAGGGTACTCTATCAAACCCGTGAATCAGGGTAACCGGGGTTACCCCACCAATCTAACAAATCAAGTCATTGTCTCCACACAACTTGATAACTTAGTTTTTTTTTAAATACTATTTTTTATCTAACTATTTCTCTCTAAAAAATAGATCATACCATGATGCTGGGGTATTTTTTCGATATCATTCCAATATTAAAATATTTTGTTGATACCACTATAACTATAAAAAAAACAAATTAAAATAAATTATCAACTCTAAATTCCAATAAGCATATAATATAAGAACTCAATAAAAAAAACTCAATAACCAAAGAAATAAAAAGGATAAAGAAAAAATAAATAAATAGATAAATATTGTAGATTACTATTATAATCCATAGTGTTTATAAGTGTGGGGGAACAATTTCCCCCCCACATCTTTTAGCTTTTGTTATTGGATATATGACCTGCATTCTGCTGCAGATCAAATAAAAAATTGAACATAAAAATGATATTCAAGCAACACAATTGCATTTTTTAAAACGGAGAAAAAACAAACATCGAATGAGAAAAACTAATGTCGAATGATGAAAATAAAAAGGAAAATGAGCTAAGAAAAATGATACAAACCCATGTTAACCCATTAAGCCTTTGACCTAAGTCAAGAAGCAACAAATTTGAAAAAACTTCGAAGCTCAATCTTTAACTAATTACATATTAAAAAATAAAATTAAAAAAACCAAACATAAAAAATAAAAACAAAAGGCCATTATAAGACAAAAAAAGCTTCAGCCCGTATAGGTCAACTTGCTAAACCTGTAAGTCAGATTATGAGATCAAGATAGCCTAACAAAAAGAAAAATAAAGAATATCGTTAAACCTATTTTTTTTAAAAAAAAATGTTGAATCATGAGATGTAAAAAAAAAAATCAATTTTAAATGTTAACCCTTGTCCTGAGCCATTTAATTGGAAGCACCAAATATAAAAAAACCATAAAGACCAATTATCAATAAACCAAATAATGAAAAAAGAAATTTTTAAAAAGTCAAACTCGCAAAAGGATAAAAACTAGTAATTAAAAGCAAAAAAAAAAAAGGTTTAAGCCCATCCAAGTTAACCCGCCAAACACATAGATCAAGTCATGAAATTGATATAATCCTAGGAAAAGAAAAACAAAGAAAACCATGAATCTCAATTTTTTTTAAAAAAAAATAAACGTCAAGTAATGAGATTAAAAAAAGTTCAAGCAAAATAAAGTGAACCTGTGTTAACTTATAAAACTTGTGACCCGGGCATTTTGATTACAATCACCAAATTTGAAAAAATCACAAAGCCTAAATTTTAATAAATCATAGGGTGAAATTAAAAAAAAATCACAAAAAAAGATTCCGAATAAAAAGAGATACTAAAAGAGTGAGTATTGATGTGAAAACCCAATAAATTATAATCTGAATAAAATAAAATATCGAATAGATTAAATAAAAAGATTTCAAGTATTGTAAATGGACACAATTGAATAAAAAATATGATGTTATGGTGTAATTAATCAAAAAGAGGATTTAAGTGACAAAAATAGAAATAAAAAGTAATGAGAGCAAATGTGTAAATAAACAAAACCTAGACCATAAATACTCCAATTTTTCTCTCTATTAGCCTAGAATGTGCAGCCAAAAGAGGGGGAGAAATTGTGTGATTTGTCTACATAAATTTTTGTTAATTTCACCAATTAAAGTGATTAATTAGAGTGATTAGTTTAGTTAAACAAGAGGATGATTTTAAGGTGGTGAGTGTTTTGGAAGAAGAAATTCAAACTAGGGTTTGAAGAGGAAGGAAAAGAAAACTTGATTTTTTCTTGTATTCTTTTCTTAAATCCTTATGAAAGTGAGGTAAATAGTATGCTTCAAATAATTTATTCCTCTAATTTTATGTTTGATGAAGGATTATATAGAATTGAAATTATGTGAAATTGCGAGATTATAAGAATTATGCAAATTATGATTTAACCATGTTAGAATGCATGCATTAAGATTGTGTAAGTGTTTAATTTTAAATAGAAAACAAAAATTATTTCCTCTCTTTTTTTATTGAACTTTGGCCAAAGGAGGAAATAATTAGAGAGTTTGAGGTTTTGATATAATTGCCCTGGAAAATGTGGGAAGAAATAGGTTTATAAGTGTTGTTATTATGAAAGTAGTGAGAATTTTTCAAAGAAAAAAATAAAATAAGATCTCTTTAACTTCCTTAGGTTGATTTCGGTTAAAAGAAGAAAATTAGAGGAAAAAAAATTGAGTTTTGATAATATTATTGAGGGATCTTGTCCTATTGATGATAATTGATGTTGATAAGTTAAATTTAATAATAACTTTTGTAAATAAATAAATGAATATTTCAGTTAAGCTTAATTAAGGGTGTTGAGTGTGTCCAACAAATATGTAATTGATATTAGAAATTTTACCAGTACCAATAAATAAAAATAACGTAGTAATTTATGTTGATACAAAAAAGATCGCGAACCTAACTAACAACAAGGACTTCTTCACGCACACAGACACCAGATAGGTGTCCGACACCTTGAAATAATTAATTAGTTTATTTTTTTATTGTAGAATAAATTTTATAGATTGTAAATTATAGTGCTGTTTACTGGAAAAAACACCTTGATGAATGGGCAAGCCTTGAAAATTATTTCCTAGTTATTGAAAATTATTTTCTAGTTATTGAAAATAATACCCTGTTGAATGGGTAAGCCTTGAGAATTATTTTCTAATTACTGGAATTTATGCCTGGTTGAACGGTCATGTTAAAAAAATTAATTTATAAATTAATGGGACAATCACCCAATGTAAAATAAATTAATTGTAAATTTTTGAAGTTAAATATGCTAGTTTGTGGGGGATACTTTTGATATTTTTATTTTAGTAGATTTATCTCTATATCTATAAGAGAATTTATGAAATTATTATTTTTTTAAATAAGATAATTTATTCGATGATATAAAAAGTCACTTTAATGTATGTGAATAGTTAGTCCTTAATTAATTACTTATTGAAAGGTGTAATTTTCTAATCATGTTTTATATGATTATGTTTTTAAGTACATTGCACCCTTGATATGTAAAGTAGATGCTAGAATAAATAATTTTATTATATGATTAATGTAATTGAAAGAACTAATATTTTGTTGTAATGTATTCTCATATCTAAAAATTGTAATGTTTAACTTGTTATCTTATGTAGGATATAATTTATAATGTTATTATTATTAAGTTGAATTATGGTTAATTGTATATATATTTTACGCACAAATACTTTTGTTTTTAAAGGTAAGGAGACGATGCATGTTATGAATTTATTAGCCTTTATCACATAATTTTGTAGAAAATAGATTTGAGATATTGAAATATGCTTGAGTTTTAAAAATCCAAATGATGAGACGAATATTGTGATTGATGTTACAGGTTGAGAAATAATTGAGTTGATAATTTGGTATCTAAAAAATACAAAGAAAACTCTATTAAAATTTCAGGAAAATAACATGTATATATATTGAGTTTACAAGTTGAAAACATTACAATTTTTTTTTTTAAAATAAGAGGATGGATAGATTTGGATTGAAAAGCTAAATTGAAAACAAAAATAAATTTCACAAAAGAATTAAAAGAAAAATCCACTAATGAAATGATGATCAAATTAAAAAAACAAAATAAATGTTTTGATCAGATGATAAAATAAAAAACAATTGAAAGTTTGTTAAGAAGGCAAGAAAAAAAATAAAGAAAAGAAAGAATCTGGATCAAAGTTGAAAAGAAAAAATTAAATTAAAAGTTGAAATTAAAAACAAGTCAAAAACTTATAAAAAACCAATAATAAAAATTACAAATAAAAAAATTAGGATTAATATTTAAATATTCCCAACTAAGAGGATTACTATATTGAGATTTTAAATGTCAAATGCAAATTTTAAAGAAGAAAATAAAAAAATAAGAGAAAAAAATAAAAATGTCAGCAATAATTTAGATGGAATTTAGTCACGTGTGTCGTCTTACTGAGAAGGTGATTTCAAGACAATTCAAACATGGCTGTGGAAGGGAGATGTCACGTGTTGATGTGTGAAACAATTTTTTTTAATAATATCTATAAATATTAAATTATATAATTTCTTCTAAACTAACTTGATAATTACCAAAAAAAAAGAGTATAAATATAAAAATATCCTTAAATACAAGTCATAAAAAATCCAATTCTATTATGTGAGTAATTTAACTATTCATTAAAAATAAAGAAGACAAGAAAAACTTTGAATATAAGCTTTAATTTTTTTTTTGAATCCAAGCATATAATATGCTCTTTTTACTATGCATCATAAAATGAAAATATACCATTACCCTTTTAAATTTTGAAATATCAAATGGGTTATTGTGAAAATCATTAAATAACTCGATACAATGATTTTTGGGTTTTTAAAGGCAAAATAGATATTTCACCGAAAGCCTAGAAATGCCACTTATTTCCTCAGTTTTTCCACTATAGTCTCTTGTTTTTCAATCTCACAGTCACCTAGTAAATTAGTCTAATTTAGTCTATAATTTGGTCTAATTAGGACTAAATTAAAAGGAAAAAAAAAAGAGGATGAAAAAAAAGAATGTGAATAGTGCATTCATAGTGTCTCGTGAGAGGATTCATAATTTATTTTGTATAATGAATTCCCCACACTTTTATATTTACTTATAATAAATATAACGTGAGATCTCTTTTTTCACTTCTTATGCCTACATGATGCAGTTAAATTATTAAAATAATTAAGCTAAAAAAAAGAGATTTGAAGGACATAGTTTCATTAAAAAATGAGTTTAGATTTTTTATGGTTTCTACCGTGTGAGATTGGATTTTTCATGTAATATTTATTTACACTTAGTTATTGTTTCATTAAAAAATATTGACAGCAGTATTTGTTATATTTAATTAACCTGTATCATTTACAAGTTATTTTTTTTTATGTTGCTTGCTTTTTATATAATATACTTAAAAATTTGTAAAAACTTAAGCAAGGTTCTCATATTTTGGTTAGAAATGTTAATGATAACCGATTCAATGCAAATAGAAGCAGCAACATAAATCAGACAACTAAAGGTATAGTTGATAAAATGTTTAACGCAGGGACTTATCTGTCTTCGGTGGATAAACACAGGGATCGATCAAGGGGCTTTCCGTTTAGTTGAATGCAATATGTGGCTGACCACCGGCGTCCGTTCATTTTACCGTGGGCTCACCCGGGTTTTCTGCTTTTCTTTTCACCCCGGAGCAGTACAGGGGAGCATGCAGCGTACATTAGCATGGGAATTCGATATTATTTTATGGGAATTCAATAAAAATAACCACTGATCCTACGTGTATCAATCGGCACCCTCACAAAAAACTCTGTTTTATATATATATATAAACACATATTCATTTGGTAATTAGGACGTTCCAGCTAAATATATGAAAAGTGATTGATCATGAATTCTGTGGTTCAATATTCAAATCCCAATACTCACCAAGTCAGAATTGAACCACGAATATCCTATAGCTAAAGAATCTATTCATAGCATCGATGCACAAAGAAATATTTCTGGGCAGAGGCATACCGTTTTTTTTATCTCTTCAAGGTTGAATTATGCCCGGCCTGGATCTTGATGGCATTGTTGGCGCTTGGTGGGAGTTGTTTTATGTTTACGTGTGTTTGTGATTCTTATTGTAAAGTTTATTTTTATAAAATATATGAAAATAATTTTTTTGTAGTTGTTTTTCTCTAAATTTAAATGTTTTTTTATTTTTAAATAATTTTAATGTGTTAATATAAAAATAAATTTTAAAAAATAAAAAATATATTTATAAAAAAACACACCATAAAATATAATCTCTGGTACACTACCAAACATTCAGGCTTTAAATTATGCTTTTGTTTTGTTATTTATTTATTTTTGATAGAAAATAAAATGGTTCATGCGAGGGAAATTATGGCATGGAGCACGCAGTCATGATGGAGGCCCAGTGGATGATATTGAATGACTGTAATACCCATGACTACAAAAGAGTCCTTGCTAGCCAGTAGTCACCAGGCCTCTACAAAAGAGTTCATGCCGGGAACTGCTTTTGAGGTTGGGAACTTGGGACTTGGGAGACCGCAACCCAACGGAAGACACGCAGTGGTCTAGGTTTCTCTTTTCTTTTTAAACAAATCTAATTAACAGTCAACACATAGCAAAAGACTATTGGAACTGAATTATTTATGATGATTTTGTTCTATATTATCTTATTTTTACTTGCATAAAAATGTGAAAACTATATGTTAATTGAGTTATAGTTAATTACTTAAAAATGTGATATTCTCAAGAACACCAGAAAAAAATTAGATATACATGTTTAGAAAACTTGGATTCTAAGTATTGTTAAAAAAAATTATTATTTTTTATTTTTAAATTATTTTAATATATTAATATAGAAAAAATTCTATAAAAAAATATTCTAAAATCAGCCAATTCCAACCGTTACCAACCCTTTCAAGGCAAACAAACCATTGACATTTGCAGACACCTTTTCTGACTTGGTGAGTGATGGGATTTTAGACATGGCGGATCCAAGGAAAGCTAGATTCCTCTCTCTCTCTCTCTCTCTCTCTCTCGTGAATACATTTAATCCTTTTGATAAAATCATGGCAATTACATATTTTTCCTCTTATTGTTAAAAACTTTTCTTTTTATTACAAAATTATAAGCATATTATGGTGAAATTTTATATTATTCCTAGATTAAATATCAACTTCTTTCTTATATTAGGTGGAAATATTAAGGGGCTCATTATGAGTTTTTTTCTTTTTTTAATTTTATATCTATTTTTTCCCCTTAAAACGAGTCTGTGGACTGTATTCACTTTTGAAAAAACATAAAATTTGAAACGACAGTTTCTCGGTTTATCAGTATATAAATCTTTGAATGGAAAAAGTGAAGAACTGTGCATACCTGTAATTTTTAATTTTAAGGTCGGGCAATAGTTTAAACAATGTCATTTATTTCATCAATAACAAAGAATCTAAGTTGAGAAAAAAGCTTCCTTGGCTGGTACTTAATTAAGATGTTGTCTGTTGAAACAGCACAAATAACATTTTATAAAAATTTAATTTTTAAATTATTTTGATATATTTATATTAAAAAATAACTGCTATCAAATAAAATTACAAAATTACAAATATTAATGTGACTGCGAGCCCTTTAAATCGCCGGCCAGATGATATGCTGTAGAGGCGGTAGGCTTATACAAGTTATTATAATAAGATCTCTTGATTTCTACATGCAATTGCAGCAATTTTTTATCTGCAAACACATCATGAGTTAGTATATGTCAAGAGAAAGAAGAAATTAAACCCGATTTATTAATCTTGCACGCCACTATCTCTGGCCAATAGGAAAACCAGAAGAGTCGGTAGCGCACCAATCTCTTTCATGAAATGACATTTTATTTCTGCATCACGCTGAAGCTCTTACGCTTTCTGGCGACGACGAGTAAAATATCAGATGGAAGGGCAACAGAAGAAGAGATATGCACTTTCCCCTTTCCATTGCCCTTGACTGAAGAAGGTAATCTAATGAAGCCTAAATTATTATTATTATAATAGTAATAGCAACAATAATAACAATGAAAATAGAGAATTTATGAATTGGATAGTGGTAATTATCAGTACTGATAACGATACATATTATAACCCCGAGTGCTTTGCATATGATTTCTGGGAAAATTCCGTGAACCTTCTGGAAGATCCGTATCAGAAAAGTCATAGACAGTCGGTTAGGTCGAGTTGAGACGTAAAAAGACTGACACCTGGCAGCAGTTAACAGGTAAGGCACCGCGGGGGTGACAGGCGTGCATGGTGAGGTTCGAACCCAGGTGCGGAGGAAGGGGACAAGCCCCTCCCACCGCTAGGCTAGAACCTCACTTGCGATAACGATACATATTATAACCACGAGTGCTTTGCATATGATTTCTGGGAAAATTCCGTGAACCTTCTGGAAGATCCGTATCAGAAAAGTCATAGACAGTCGGTTAGGTCGAGTTGAGACGTAAAAAGACTGACACCTGGCAGCAGTTAATTCGAGAAAAAAGAAGTAAAAGAAATGGCGGGTAAATTGGTAGGTGGCTTGGTAGAGACGACGGGGAAAAATGCTGTGTTCATTGGAGAACGGTGAGCGACAAGAAGTTTAACCAACTAAATTCTGTTTATCTCTTGGTAGAAATCTTTAGCTAACTTCTACCAGTGATAAGGACGCAAGTAGACATTAACTAATCACCCATTGCCACCTCATATTGAAAAGGGGTTCCGACATTATCTAAAATTTAAAAACAATTGCCACTGAAATGTCAAACTGTTTATTAATTTTATTTAAATGATCATCGGAAAAAGCTATGTAATAAGTGGATTCGTGAGCATTATCCGAGTGTGTTATTAAAATTTTATTTATTTGTTATATATATAATCAGTGATGTTTATTAAAATTTTAATACTTGTAATTATACTTGTAAAATATTATTTACTGTAATAATGTTTTGTATTTCGTATTTTTATTTTTCTTTTCAATCTCATTATTTAGTTTTCCTTTTATATTTTTTTCATTTGATAATAGGTTGTTTTAACGACTATACTTTATATTTTTATTAGATTATGTATTAAATTTTTTTTATTTTAATCTTTAATATTAAATCTGTTGGAAGTAAAATTTTATAATTTTTTTACTTATTTTTTATTAATTTATTTTGATTTTATGATAAAAAATCGTATATTTAACAGTTTAATCTAGGTTGACTTGAATTTGTTTTGTTATTTTTTGTAATTGATATCATTTTTTTTAATATTGATTTTGTTAAAAATTGAATTTTATAATTTTTTCTTGATTTACTTTTTATTATGGGTTTGAAATATTAATATTAGTTGACCATATTTAATTTTTTGGATCCTTTTTTAAATGAATATTTTTTCAATTATATTTTGTAATTTTTTATTTTATTTTTTATGAGATTATCTTAACTCTATGACTCGGGTCGTGAATTTGATAGGTTTTTCTAATTTAATTTCTTTTTTAGGTTATTTTTAATATAATTTATTTTTTTAATTTCATTATCTGACAACTTAGTTTTTTTATATATTTTTTTTAAAATTTTATTATTTAATATTATTATAATTATTTTATTTTATGTAAAGTTATCTGAGTTTTATGATTTTAATTTTTTTTTAATTTTAATTTTTAATATTGAATATATAGCAAGTGCCTTGCCAGTGAAAATGCTAACATTGTAAAAATTCTAAATTTCCAACAAACTTGCATGGAATGAATTCAATAATCTCCTTAACAAGATAGTTTGATAAGGACTTTTAATTATTCAGGATGATTTTGTGAGTGCTTCGAGTCGTTATACGATGCCTTGACATGAAGTGTTTTTTGTGAGTGGTGGGGATCCAAATCTATTTCATATTCAATAAAATATCTAAATTTTGACTTCTGTAATTTTAAGATTTGGATTATCGAAACCGGGCACCAGTGCTTGGTAGCTGTCGAGTTGCCAAAAGTCTATGGCTCCTGAATTCCTAAAGGATAGTGTTTTTGACATTCAGGTCGCTTTGGGGTCTACATTGCATCAAATTGCACTGAAATAGTTAAATTCTATTTAGTATAGTAATAGTTGTTATTTAAAAAAAAATATTTTTAATATCAACATATTACAATAATTTAAAAATAAAAAAAATTATATTTTTAAAAAATAAAATAATTTTTTATTATAATTATTTTAAAAATATTTTTTAAAATATAAAAATAAATAAATTATTTTAACATACATGAGCAATCTTTTTTCTTCCTTTTCTTTTATTTGTTAGGAAACGAGCAAAGAATAGTAGTAATTAGATAAAATCAATTAATGATCTCTGAAAATATAAAAAATTGATTTAAAATTCAAAAGCATTTATAAGTTCATATTTGTTTTTTAGATATTTTTAAGGTAAAAATATACCAAATCATAACCCGCTTATTATATAAAATTACTTGATATAAAAAATAATTGTTTTTGTGGTTAAAATAATCATCAATGTTAATTTTCTCTTTGTACACCTGGATTTAGCAATTCTTTTTTTTTTCAAACTAAAAATATAATTGAAAATAATACAATTAAAATTTGATATAAAAATAATTTTTTTAAAAATTATAGAATTACTAATAACCTAATACTTTCAAAATACAAAAAACAAAAAACACTTTCATAACCAACTTCAAACACGATCTGTATTCTATCCTCTATTCTATTAGTCATTTTTATGCACTTTCATAACCAACTTCAAACACGATCTCTATTCTATTCGTCATTTTTATTTTATTCTTCTGTTATTCAATTCAAATCCCTCTCCTTGAAAAATTAAAAAATGTGAAGAGCTAATTTTAGCCTAAAAAAACTAAATTGATCAACATCAAAGTTTAAAAATTAAATAAAAAATAAAAAATACTGCTCTAATCCACTGTAGTTTGATAGAGAGGGAACACTAAAAAAACTGATTTATTTTAGTATATTATATAATAATTAGATCAAACCTGTTGAAGCAACCTCTCTCCTCGTTTATAATATGCCATTATTCTCCTTGAATTTCGTCACAAAACCTCAGCGGGCAGTATGGGGAACTAGTAAGTCATGCCTCTTTTCTCTTGAAGCTGGAAATCAGTGTGCAGGTTTGTTACATGTCTAATTGTCAATTACGTCTTTCACGTTCATAAATTAATATTCAAAATATTATTTCTTTTATGGATATGACTAATCGAAGTGCTTATGTCATATTTCCAAATATTTACTGGCCAACTCAAATCTAAAATCTCAGTCCTGATTTTCATAAAAATTAAATAACAAAATAAATAAAAACCTTAAACATTTGTAGGCAAGCTTATGTTTAAACACAGTAGATTTGTCATCTCCGAATTGTCTCCTGGTCTTGTCTCTCATTTTCACAACCATGATGTAATGACATCATTGCCATTTTGCCTCTGGAACAGCCAAGAGGAAATTGCTCGTGGACGATTTCATGCCTGACCTGTTTGAAGAAGAACTGATTCACAAGATGCCACCAAAATTTAATTTAGGTGAACGGCTGACAACGAAGTAACACCTAACTAAATAAATAAATTAACGCGATTTATAACAAGAAGAAAAAAAAATCAGAATTTCCCAAGCTTTAAAATGATTGTCATAAGTGGTAGAGAAAATTCTGATTTAATAAATTCTGAATTATAATAATTCTTAATACTTTTATTCTCTTTTAATCTTATAAAAAATATAAAATTGTTTAAAGAGAAACTAAAAAGCGAAATTTAAACCAAATAAAATTTTGAAACCTAATAAAAAATACAAAAATAACTAGAGAATTAAAGAAAAATATGAAACATCATGATCCCAACCTTAATTAATAGAGAATTAAAGAAAAATATGAAACATCAAGTTTAATTTGAACATGATCCCAACCTTAATTAGTATCAGTGAGCTGACCTCGTAAGAAACCGATCTAGTAGAATGCACTAAAACCCGATTCAATTATCATATTAAAAGTTTTGATACACATCCTTATCATACTCCTATACTTAAAAAAAAATCATCTCTGAGTACACGATCAATAATTAAACTTTTTCATTAAAAAGAAATAGGTACTTTAAATATAACTTTTTTACTAATTTATACATGAGATAGCTTTAAATAACTTAAATCTAATTTTAACAAAGATAGATTCTTGTAGAATTTTCAAACCTCGACAATTTAACTATTGATGCTTAAGAAATCACACGAATCCTTACCTATTGCCTAAACTTCAAATTTGTTTTTACTTTTAATATATTCATTATTGTAAAAATCACAATTCTTCACTTTTATCCATTCAATTTCTTAAGTTTTCCCTTTATTTGCAGCAAAGCCTAAAAAACAAATAAGAAATAACATTATATTTTTTTTTTTGACATCTTGCTTCAACTTGAATCTCGGGTACTAAATTGACACTTCTAAATTTGGCTACGTCCACGGGCAAGTATAGAAGAATTTTACTAAGTAATGTGGGAATACAACTTCTCTCTAATAATAGGAGAACAACAAAAATCTCTCTATTATTAGGAGAAAACACCTCACTTACTATCTCACAAATACCTCACAATTTTGTGGGATTACTCTCTTCTCACCCTCTCTTCTTTCTCTCTTATGGTGTGTATATAATGCTTGGATGCATTGCCTATTTATAGGCAAGCATCCATGCAAAAGACAAGGGGTTAGGCAAATAGCACCAATTTGGTGCATACAATTTTTGACTAAGATGACTACACCTTCTCCCACCATTTTTAACTAAGGTGATTAGCTTCACATCAATTTCTTAAGTTTTCCCTTTATTTGCAGCAAAGCCTAAAAAACAAATAAGAAATAACATTATATTTTTTTTTTTGACATCTTGCTTCAACTTGAATCTCGGGTACTAAATTGACACTTCTAAATCCAGTGAACTCCTAAGAATTTGTATACATGTTCTCATTTGCTACTCCCAGTGCCTCAATATTTGTATGGAGAGGAACCCTAAAATAATCTTCAACCGTGTCTTTACATGATCTTTCAAAAATCACCATATCTTTTATGTTCTTGTTTGCAAGATTTATATCCGTGATAGAAGTAGCATAATGTTTTTCTATCTTATCTATCTTAATATCAAAAGAATGAAACTATTTTTTCAAAGGAAAATAGCTTATATGTAATGGGTTGAATCACTTGTTTTTTAAATATAATGAGAAAATTATTTAATTGAGTCAAATTTATCCGTGTAAAATGATTGTAAATGGGTGAATTTCTAATTTATATTTTTATTAACTTTTTTATCCAAATTAACCGAATCAATTATGTACAGTATTTAATAATATATATAAAAATAATAATGCTAATGAAGGAAGAGAGAGGTCTTTTGAGAGAGAGAGATGAGGGTTGAAGATGAAGGTTTTGAAGAAGAAAAGATGTTTAATCTTATATGATTTTCTTTTTCTATTTATCACATACTTTGTACAAGATTAACATATTTATAGAGCTCAAGACTATTTTTGATATAATGTTATGTTTATGCTTGATTTTGTTAATCTAGATAGAAAAGGTTAAAATAATGATAAATTAAAAATTTAATTATTTTATAAGGATAAAATTGACTCCATTAAAGATACAAGGATGGATTAAAAACTCACTCTATTATATAAGGATATATTGTGTCATTTTTCTTTATTTTTTTAAAATCCCTTAATTCTTTTCTTTAATTGGGAAGCATGATATACATTTCTTTTACTCATCTGATGCCCGCATCAATTGTAATCAAAGAAGGAGCTAGAAATTTACTTTGGAGTAGATGAATATATTAAAAACGAAAGAATTATTTAAATATACCAAAAAAATAAAATTTAAAGTTAAATACTAGAAATATTAACTAGAAATATGACTTTTTCTAAAGAGCTGCTCATCGTGAGAAAAAAATTGATAACTTTAAAATGAATAATGCATTTCCTTTTCTTATATAAGAACTATGCTCTTGATTTCTCGAAATAAAAAGTAATAATTTGTTTTATTAAATTTCAACTTCAAACAATCACTATATAAATGTGTCCATGATTAGATGTTGATTTATAATAGCAATCAATATGTGTATGTGTCGGGGGCTCCGAGAAATCTAATCTCATATTTTGATTGACTTTGATTGAGAGTGAAAAATAAAGATTGCCCTCGAACTACTATAATGTAACATAAAGTTATTTTGCATTAGGCAAATTTCATATAAGAATTTTCTCGTTTGTAACAACTATTTGTCTATTTTAGTAAAAGCAATGTATTCAATTTCTATAGTAGATAATTTAGCATATTTTTTGTAACTTTAATTGCCATGAAATTGCTTTTTTGAAAAGGTCATTAAGCATTCTGATAAGAACTTTCTATAATCAATATTACCAACCATATCTACATCGGTGTATCTATCTATCACTTACTTATTATTTCTAAAATATAAACTACAACTAGAAGTACATTTAAAATACCTAAATATCCATTTCACCATTGACCCATGTTTTTTTTTATCTGGATTAGAGAGGAATGAATTGACCACACTAATAATATAAGTTGTAACGATCCCATGTAAACAATGATATACATTAAGTTACAAACTGCAAATATATAATGAATCTTTTTTTATTTTATTTTTTTCTTCATCAAACTGCAAATATATAATGAATCTTTTTTTTTTTTTTTTCATAACTTGAAGGATATTGTTTTCCTTTCAACTATAACATGAAAATCCTTAATGATCATTAATAAAACTAATAAAGTATAAAATAATTCCAAGAGACTTACCGGTCATAGAACTAATATTAATATAAACTAAATCTAGAGCATATGATTTTCTGTATGAAAATAATCTTTGAAATACATCTATGTTGTTTAATAGCTAAATAAATAATAAGTGTAGGTATTAGAGTTATACCTTTTAAAGGAAGGTAGTAAGTAGGTGTTTTTTGTTTTTGCAATTCTACATAATATTTTTTTCTTTGATTTTTATTCTATTGTTTTTCTATGAATTTCTAATTTTATTGTCATTTAATTAAATAAATAATTAATTTTACAAAAAAAAGTTTCCAAATTCAATAGTATTCATTACCCATGTTGTTGATCAAAACTTCATATTTACCCTCAAGGCTAACCAAGTTTCAATTGACTAGTTTTACATAATATAACATGATAGAAAAATGCTGACTTTTTGGCTGGTGGTCTGGGTTTAATATGCAAGAGGAACATTTTTTTTTAATTGATAATGTTTTATAAAGCAACACGTGGTAGGCTATACCAATTTTGGTTTAATCCATTTGAATTAATGGGTTTTGATCGTTGATTTCAGGTTTGATTGAATCAATCATGCACAAACAGTCTTGACCAGTAACCTATACCAGATTAGACTTCGTTTAAGTGGTTTTTAAGCGACCACTTCTTCAATCTTATATTCTTAACAAACTATATAAATAATTAACATTATTGCTGCAATTTTTCTTTCTTTTTCATTCAATAAGCAGTTCTCCCCCGGCGAGTTAATGATTTTAGGTTTGACATATTGTATGAATATTCCTTTTATTTTAGTATTTTTTAAATATCTTTAAATCGTTAATTGTATATTTTTTAGCATCATCAATATGAAAAAAGAACTATGGTTAAAAGTAAAATAAATACACATTCCCAACTAGGAAATCTCTTTACAGAGACAACAACGGAAAATAGAACAGAGGAAACACACAGGACAAGAACGCGAGCAATTGAGTTTCCTTTCTATCTTTGAAGTGAACAGGTTCGCAACATGGAAGAAACAATGAAACATACAATTTTAATCACA
The DNA here is from genome assembly GCF_000495115.2 of Populus euphratica. Lineage (NCBI taxonomy): Eukaryota > Viridiplantae > Streptophyta > Magnoliopsida > Malpighiales > Salicaceae > Populus > Populus euphratica. The sequence goes on along the minus strand of NW_011499975.1, from coordinate 162,385 downwards.
GCGCATCGCGATATGTATCTCCAACCAGTCGTGAACGAAAACAGATCATTGCACTCATACAAAGAAGGAGAATTTCCCAATCTAAAACACAGGAAAACATGACTTTAAGAGCTAAGAAATATTCATATAAAAAATAAGCAGCCATTCATACGTTCAAGGAAAAACTCTAAGGCGATAAAATACCCTTTTTAAGCATATAGAAGAAAGAAATGATGCAATCTCCAACCAAACAAATGACAACGCATAGGACCTTGTGAAGAAAGAGCCATTATAGAGCTAGAATTCATTGCATGCATCCTGTTGATATGGTTTAAAAGATAAAAGTCAAAACAACCCAAAGCTGGAGTCAAAAAGGAAGGAGAAAAACAAAAGGGAAAAGGGTCAAGCGAGGGAAAAAGAAAAGGAAACCCAGGCCATCCCCAACATTGGAATAAAATGTACATGCTCATGAACAGGATATATAATAAAAGCAGCAACTACAGAAACCTATCCAAGCTTTCACTGATAACCACCACACACACACACAAAACAACAAAAGCAAAGTAGAAAAGCACACAGTATGCTGGTCTACTGTGATCTGATTTTTTGCAGACCTTGTATTTATCTCCCTCGCCAGCCTCTGGCGTTTAATGAAATATTTTATCTCTCAAAAAAAAGAAACAAAAAGAAAAACACACTATGATCCAAATTGTATGAAAAAAAGCAAATAAAATAGCATGGAGGTCGTGGACTGAATGCGCGAAAAAGGCCCAAAGTGACATCCTCGCCAATCAATTCAAAGGGTATGTTGGAGATGCCTCTAATATCTTAGTCGAAGCTCCATGTCTTTTGGGAGTGTACTTGTGTTAATATACAAACAGCTTTTTTTATTTTTATGTTAGTTGTTTGTTTTTATTTGTCCTTGTGCTAGCATGCTTCCACCTAGCTATGTTTTTCCACCATCAGCAAACCAATCTTCTCTTGCAATTCCACGACCACCACCAGAAATTGCATATCCACTAACTTAAACGTGTAAAATATAATGGCTGATAAATATCAGGATCGCTTGAACATGAATGAACTTGATGAGGAGCTTAGGAGCAGCAGCTTCTTCACGTAGGAAACCTAAGTGAAAAGAGATCGAGAAGTTCAAAACTATTTTTTGAAACCAAACTTCAATGGCTTAATGAAGCGGTTAAAAACCTTATGACATCCAAACTTTAAAGCTTTAATTTAAATGCAATTCTTGGGAGTAGAGCATTATAAAACTCAAACCAAATAATTTCAAAACATTAACAATTGCAAAACAGTGGAGCCACGATTTTTTATTAACACCGTAGCTGGGAAACTCAGATAAAAAAACCTATTTCATGCATGGAACATTAATGAGATCATGAAATAATTGCTTTGCATGGCATGCTACAATTGATAGGTAAAGAAGAATTAAACACATCCATGTGCCATACAGAAACTAACCTTCCTAGGCTTGATTACGACAACATCCTCTAACGAACAAATAACACCTTGCTAATAAGATAATTTGCCAGTTTTAATCAAATAATTATTTTGCTAAAGGGATGAGATGAGTTTCGATTACATGTTTCATACAGAGAAAATTAGAGTTAAATGACAATCAAAAACCATTTTCAATTAATTTCCATATATATATTACAACGTATTGAATCAATAAAAAACAAAGTTTTACTTGTTCAAAACTATTGGATTTTCTATGAGAAGGTTTATATCGCAACAAATAAATAGACAACGCCAACTATTCAATAATTGATATCATAAAATAGAAATAGAGTCGAAAGATTTCTGACCAACCAAAATAAAATCAGGCATAAACAATCAAACCACAACTTAAATCATATGAAGAAGGTAATATATAGAGATGGGACAAAAGACCGATGACAAGCAGAAAGCAACAGGCAACAACAATTGCTCGCCGCAAAGAATAGATCATGTTTTCATACCTACCAAGTGCTCAGTTCGTAAGTATCGCAGATAAAATAAAAATAAAACAGAACATTAACATTATAGAACATGGATCCTAAAGCTGCACACATATCACAATATAATCATTGAAAGGCTTATAATACATTAATCAACTATTGTTTGTGAACAAATAAATCTATTTCATTGTCTAAGTTAACAATTTTAGCTAGGGATTATCTTGCTACATTTCCTAATCATCTAACAACAATGGTTTAAGAAACAAAGAAGTTAAATGATCATGTCATTTATAACAACTATATAAATTCCATTTCGAAACAAAGAAAGTAAAGAAAACATATTTCAAAAATTAAAAGCACATCACCACTGCCACCCCTAACATCACTTGTCATTTGCAGCTAGCATGGCCTAATTTAATGGAAAACAACATCAATTAATGAAGTGGCATAGAAAAATCGATAAAAGGAGAAAGAAAATTAATACAATCCCTTCTCAGCGTCTAATATTTTCCTCAATGGCCAATATAAAAACTCAAGTTTCAACCCAATGATTTTTTTAAAAAAAAAAACACTCTAAGAGACGCTAACGGTTTTAGGAACCCTAACCCTATAACTCATAGTATCGGTGTGCTTTTCAGCGTCATTGAATCCATAAATCAACTTATTTTCCTAATAACTAATAATAATCACAAGAACATGAAATATGAACCTAGAAAGAACATCTAAAATAGAAGCTATCATATTTAGATATATTATAGAATGTATATATACGAAATATTATAAGCACTATTCTATAATAATGCCTATAATATTTTCTATACATACACATTCTATAATAAGATAGAACAAGTCTTTCCCAAAAAAAAATACAACCCAAAAACAGAAATGACGCATAAGACAAAGCATAAACAACATAAAAGCAAAGAATTAGCAATAGGAGTTCAAAAGAAAAAGATACCTCATTAAGATGCCGATTGATAGTGCATCGATAAAAAGCCTATAAAAAAAAGCAAGAGATGCTAAATGACAGGGAACAAAAACAAAAACCTCAAGAAAAAAAAAGGATGGGAAATGTAACCAGAATAATTTTCACAACCTAAGCACATTTCAAAGCAAGACAAAAGAACCTCACATACAATAAATAGCGGCAGAGAATCAACAAAGAAAGTGCAATGTAAGATCAAGTTCGGCTCTGAAAAAAATTATCCAAGCAGTAAGTATATGGAAAACGTAGAAACAACAAAAGACATCGAAGGAATACAAAGAATCAGCCTTGATGCTAAAAGATGACATGTTAAAAGCACAAAACAGTCTATGCAAGTGCTTTTTTGGGTCTTAGATGACTGTTTGATTTGAGCTGAATCAAGAAAAATGAGCATAAGTACATCCTTGTAAAGGATCGAGCACTATAAAGATTGAACCATGGGAAAAACATAACCCTTTCAAATCTCTTGACTTTGGGTCTTAGATGACTGTTTGATTTGAGCTGAATCAAGAAAAATGAGCATAAGTACATCCTAGTAAAGGATCGAGCACTATAAAGATTGAACCATGGGAAAAACATAGCCCTTTCAAATCTCTTGACATAACCCAAGCAAAGAAAAAAAAAAAAAAGTTGTCAGAGCACTTTTTAAAGAATGCAGACATTTATAAAAACGAGATCCTATGTGACAATCGTTGTGAAGTGTAAAGGGAAAACATACCACTCTCAAACTAGCAGTGTAAACTATATAGAAAGAAATGATCAGTTAAAAACATAGAAACTGCAAAATAAAAGATAAACGTAGCCGGAAACTAATGGAGAAACTTCAAATATCCATGAAAAAATTAGAGCGACAAGTCTCTTTTAAAAAATAATAGGTTTCGCCTCATAAAATGCCCTCATAAAATGCAACCAATACAGAACCGAACATCTATTACTACAAGAAATATATAACTTAGCTACCGCACCGAATCATGCAATTTTTTTTATTAATCTCAATATCATTCTTGTCACTTCCATTCTAAAACGCATAAGAAAAAGACAATCCATACCTCCTTATAGTCTTCCTCTCTCTCCGTTGCTGCAACGGAAGTTCCTCCTCCCCGTAGCTTTTGCTAGCTTCTCCTCATCTAATTCTTCAAATTCTTTTCATCTCAATCTTAACCATCTATATAAACAATTAACATCAATTAATCATCTTAACATCTTAATTCACCGCCTTTAGAAAAATAGATTAAAAACCCGTAGAAAAACTATTCTCCCTTTCTTTGTATTGTTCTCTTACAAACAAACAGACATTGTTTTTTGTTGGAATGCCTTCTCAAGAATATAAAAGAATAAAACCAGCCATCATAGTAGTAGCAACAAGCTATAACAATTCTTTGAACGACTCCTCCATCCTAAAATTTTAAAATACTTCCACATTGTAGCAATAAACACAGTAAGAGAACTGACACTTTATAGCTAGGAAAAACACATCAAATATACAAACCTTTTATAAATTTTGTTTAAAGTTGACAACTTTAACAATTTTTCTCACAAACTAGATTCAAGTTCTTAAAAACTCATAAAATTACTAAATGATTAAAACCAAGAAATAAAAAAAATCTCGTTACATAAATATAAGAGCATCGAGATAAACTTACTATGGTATATAGTCACAAAACTTCTTTTTTCAAAAATATCTCTGTGGAGTCCCAGTGTAACAACCCAATCTACTTGTCCTTGGAGATGAGAGCCAAGAGATGGTTCGAGATCGGTCGATGCAGTCTTGATGGTTTGAGGTCGGTCGTAGAACCATCACTACGGGAAATAACATTCTTATCATCACTGACGTGTGAGCAAGGCCCCTTATTGCAGCCTTTTCTTCTTTGACGCCACCTCCCTTGCTTCTTTTCCTACAGTCTTTTCAGGTCTAGAAAAGGAGATGAATTGAAGACTTTTATCGGAGCGATAAAAGGTCAAAAAGAAAAGTGAAAATTGTGGTGGAGGAGCAACCACGTTCCTAGCATAAAAGAAAGGGAAACATGCTCGACTGTTCATCTACTGTTACAGTCTGTAAATATGACATATTTTTTATATTAAAATAATATTTTTTATTTTTTTAAAATTATTTTTAACATATAAAAAATAATCTAAAATATACAAAAAATATTTTTTTAAAATTTTTTCTTGAAAACGCTCAAAACACCCACCAAACTTTTTTATTTTTAATAATATTTTCTTTAAAAAGTTAAGAAATTTAATACCATAGCAATGGCCTCTTGGACTCAAATTAAGACTTTAAAATGGATAACTGCTCTCGAACAAACTCCGACAAGACTACCAACATGCAAGTGCAATCCACATTTATTTTAATTGTGATATCTTGCACCTTGTACAAATAATAAGATATGCACCACCATTGGATGCTATCAACTCGCACACATATATGAGCATGTTAATGGGTATCTACTAATCAATTTTTTACTATATCTATACTATACTCTTAATTTATTAGTTTTCAGTATTCATTCAGTATCCATTATCCGTTATAAATATAAAAAATTATTAAAAATATTTTAAATTCCTGTAATCATGTTAGAACCAGCTACAAAATATTGGATCATTAATTAAAAGATGTTGAGATCCAACTAATAACTATATATTAATTAGTATTTGTGTTTAAAATATTTAAATGTTTTTTAGAAAAAAATAAAAAAAAATATTTATATAAAAAATTATTAAAATTTTTATTTAAAATATTTTAAGAATAATTTATATATTTTTTTATAAAAAAATAATTAACACGTCTGTTTAGAATACTTCAAAGTATATCTGTCAAAGCCGAGACTTGGATCTAACATGATTGCTATTGTTGTTATTGTTTTTATTAGTGTGATTATTGTTATTGTTGTTGTTGTTGTTATGAGTATTATTAGTATAATTATTATTATTATTAGCATGATTATTAGTGTTGTTGTTGTTGTCGTTTTCATTATTGTTATTGATATCACAATCATAATTAAAATTAACTATTACTATACTACTTCTAGAATTATTATTATTGAAATAAAATTAAGTTAGTTATATTTGTCAAATCTAAATTTGTTGGGTTTAGCATAACCCCCGACTCAAGTTTTTTGGATCTGGTATAGTTGCGGACTCAAAACTTTTAGATCTATCATGGCGGTTTGATTTAAATCTTTTAAAGATATCAACAACAACAACAACAATCATGTCATCTTTTAAAGATATCAACAACAACAACAACAATCATGTTAAATCTAAATAATAATAATAATAATAATTAAATATGATGGTTTTACCATATCTAAGAGTCATGGGTGTAAACTAGACTTGAGTCTATTGGATCTTATAGTTATACTAGATTTGACAAGAAAAAAAATTGTATATTTAGTTATAACAAAAAAAATACAAACAATTTAAAAAATATAATGAAAAAAAATAAAATTATTATTATAACCTATAATAAAATATCTTTTAATTTATAATATTTTTTTTCTAGTAGTTTATCTTTTGTTGTAACAACACAAGATATTCATCAAATTCAAGATAGATTATCATCCCTACCATGCACTAAGAGAACATAAGTGCTGGCACTTCCTCCATCTGGTCAGGTGGTGGACGTGGGAGCCATGATTAAGGACAATCGTACCTCGGAAAGTCGGAATTAGAGCTAAAAAGATCGTGATTTTCTTTGTCATCTTCACACTCGCAAGTTTGTCTCCGACTCTAAATTAAGCGCTGCATATGGGGCCTATCCGATTAAAGATAAACTGTGGAATGGAGTAGATATTTTCTGATTTTTTTCTTGAAACTTTCAGATCGCCTCTGCTTTTTCGGGTGGCCATTGTATTACTTATTAGTGACCGTTTCCATTTTTATAAACCTCGTTAGTTTTGGAAATGGGAGGACACAATGATTGATCCAATACAACTATCGGAATTACAGGCTATTGTTTCAGCATAACAATACATATATACATGGTTGCAAGAAAAAAAAAAGGAGAAACAAAAGGTTCAGAACTTATACAAACCATAAAATCCGTTGTTAAAAAGGAAATTCCAATGGGATGAAATATTCAGGTTCGGCGGTGTTTTCAGGATCAATATCTACTGTGGGAGATCCTCGGCATGAAAACCACTAGCAACATTACCATCCCATCACTCAATCATATGAAATGCATTCCAGAGTGATCTTCTCTGTAGTTTCGGTAGTGTTCTGTCCATTTGTTGTTTCGTTTCTCCCATCTTCTTTCTTCTTGCCCCACAATACGCCATAAAGCCCACCCACCAGCAAAACATCCCCACCAACACTGCCATAAAGATTAAAAATAGACCCTGTCAATTGTCATGGGCTAATCGATATGATCTGATCGTGATCCAATATAAGAAAAAAAATACTTTGGACTATATCTTTTACTAATTTGTTTGGAAAACAGATAGCCTACAGAAAAAGTAAAGGATTAGACCTTCCCCAGGTAAGGGTTTCTTTCCACAAGAATGCAGAGAAAATTGCTGTTATAATAAGAGCTAACGGAGTGAACATTGCTGTGAAAACTGGTCCTTTCTTCTCTATTGTCCATATTTGCAGCCAGTAAGTAATGCCAGTGACAACTATACCCTGCCATTTTCACTTCATAGTCAGGTAAAGAAAGGGCCAAATACATGTCTACCTGTAATTACATGCAGGCATGCGCGGAGTATATCATGTGTGTGTGTGTGTGAGTGATTGCATTTTTACACGCGCTCATGTCATCTTATGTGACATGACTGTGAGGAATATCTTCATAGCCACCAAATATCGCACCATGAAGGGTGACTGAACGAGACATTCTCAGGAAAGAGGAAACTGTAGAGACAGTTGAAGCAAAAGCTCTTCTGCTTTCCATTTTGGGTTAACGCAATTGCTTATTGATAATGCAATTGATTTGCCTGGTTTAGATTTTTATCTAATTGGAGCAAATATAATGTTGGAGGCGGTTAAAATCATGGCATACGGGGTATCTGCGTTCTGCAACAGGAGAAGAGGAAAAGTAAAACAAAAAATTACGAGGAGAAAACTATTGGGAAGATGTTTCGTAAGAACCCAAAAACTACTTTTGAAACATGTTGAAAGTCAGAGCCAAACACCACTGAATCAGAAACAAAACTGAAGAATTCTGGTATATTTGAAGTGTAGTCGACCGGTCAGAGTGGTGATCGTTGCAGACAGATTGAAAAACTACAATAAATAATGAGAACGTTTTCCTTGGTTTTAAGCAAACAAAACTTGAGAATTCTAGTATATTTGTTACATATTGAAACATACCATTTTATGCAATAGATATTTGGTAATGGAGGAGGTAATTGACAGAAATTGGAAACCAAGATTTTAAAGTTTTTGGCATCCTGCACCCTGTTTCTAAATCGAACAAAATATTGAATTTGTGTAACTCATTCGTGACCGAGTTTTCTGATTTCAACCACCTCTAAACTACACGCTTCCATGATCTGAACAAATCAAACCGCCAGACCTCTAATATGGCAAATGGTTCTGTGGAAAATAAGGAAGGAACTGAGGAACAAAATGGAATTTTCAGGGTTTGGGATTTGTTTAATTTTATGTTTTTTCCTTTCGATTTAATAATGAAATGATGATGTGCGTGTAAGTTTGATAATGGATTAGACATACACAGTAGGCCACCGAAAGAAGATTAAAATCCCAGCCAAGCTTCCAAGATGAAGGGTTCCTCTCTACCGCAATGGCCCAAAAAGCTGACTGTATGCAGCTAAACATGCATTGTAGAGTGGTAAGGCGTAGTTTTGCTGGATATTGCTTGATAATAGAACCCTAATGCCCATAACACCAAAAGTTACAACAGAGAAGTATATACATACCAGAAAAAAAAAAATACAAGAAGAAGAAGAAAACAGAGAAGAGACCAAAGCGAAATCATTACTAGAGAAGAAGTTGGATGAACAAGAATTAACCTGCAAGACAAGCCACAAAGACCAAAGCGTATTCGCTGAAATCATGAGAAGAGAACCCTTTATCCACTCCTCTCTAATTTGGCCATGATCATTGGCTGGGTGCCAATTCATGAACTTTATTGGAGGCCCTTTCACAAAAGCAATCACTAGCACCCCAGAAACACCTATAACAGAACCCAGCACCTTGGCAATTCCATGCACATGTTTTATGGAAATGCTTTCCATCCTGAAGTTTTGAACAAAACCACTCACATATATATTCATGTTAGGCTAAATTGATAAGGCTAATTAAGATGTAGAAGACAGCTTACTTTAACAAGGCAGCCATGGCAAATGTAATGGCAGGAATTGCATTGGTAGTTGCAGCAGCAAGTGTTGCAGTGGTGTAGTTGATAGCAATATAGTAGAGGTTTAAACTCAGAGTAACACTGAGAATTTTGAATACATGAGCTAGCGGTAATTAGATGCAGATTTTGTAATACAATAGGAGTGATAAATAAGATAATATTAACAGTTAGAATCCAAAATACGAAATCCATTACCCGCACAAGGAAACCAAAAAGATCTTGAAGAGCAAGCCGTACGACAAGGGTGCAGCCTCCTTCCTGCAGAATCAGCAGAAAGAAACAAATCAGATGAGAATTTTATATTTTATTATGAACTAATGGAGAGAGCAATTCAACATTAAAGTGCTCGGTGACCTTTCAAGAAAGAAAGCAAACGGAACCAACGATACTGAGGCGAAAGCTTGGCGATAAACTACAAACACAAAAGAATTCATTCCTCTAGCAATTGCAGCCTTGGAGAACAAAGCCATGCCTGCATAGACAAATTGTACAAGTAGCATTGATATATAAGGCTTATGGTTCTCCATGGCATTTAGACAACAAAACAAACCCTTCATGGCGCACTCTCTTTGGCCTCTTATGGGAGTCTAAATTTGGACTGGGAAACCCTTCAATTTATAGAGAAGAGTTTCACGAATTCTCCTTTGAGATTTTTATTAAAGCTTACACTATTACTATAACCTGAGAGAAAATGCCAAATTTTGAATAAAATTTTCAGTTAATTTCTAACTCGAGAGAAAATGGCACCAGTGCTAAGAGAATATTTTCAGACATTATGATTTTTTTAATTGAAAAATTAAAAGATGTGGTTTATGCTTGATTAATTAAATTTTAAAAAATATATGAATTAATAACGCTAATTAAATACTAAAATAAAAGGCTAATATTTTTAATAAAAATAAAAATAAATGAACTTGAAAAAACTTAACCATAATTATCATTTTTTATTTTATTTTGGATGTCAATTCTGGTTGTTAAGAGCGAAATAATTTTTATTTTTTCATGAATGCATCAAGTAAATAAAATTTATTGATATAAAATCAAATAAAAGTAAAAGATAAATTATAATAATATTTTTTGAAGAGTTATAAATTAAAAAAATAAAAATTATTAATTATTATTTTAAAAAGTACGAAAGTGTACTTATTAAAGTTAAAGTTTAAGTAAGGAAAAAAATAAAAAGTAAACAAGAATGAAAGTGTGACCAGGTGCTCCTAGTCCTGACCAGACATGAAAAAGCTGAAGTGCATTTAGGCCTGTAAGGACAGGCTCATGTCTAACTAATTAAATTTTTTTTTATATATATATATAAATGAATTGTTCATGTGACGGAGTAACAAATAATTAAAAAAAAAAACATGGATGGTAAATAAAGGGTTGATTATTCATATAAATAGTGACACAATAGTAAAAACAATGTAAAAAAGAAAAAGATTCTTCATGTAAATAGTGCAAAAAAAAACGAAAAAGAATTTGGAAAACAAATTTAATTATTCATGTGAAAATGCCAGAAAATACACTGTTCATGTGAATATTAAAATGTATATATATATATAAAAAATATTCACATGAACAATATAAAAAATAGCGATAACTCACAAATTTTTTAGCATTGTTAGTCATGGCCACTATCATAAACATAATCTGATAAAGTGGAATGTGACGGAGCTTTATTTAGAATATTAACGATATTGAGCACAGTCCCTTGCCCTTCTTTTCTTTTTTTTGGTCTAGCTTCAGGCTCGATTATTTAATTAATCATATAACAAGTGATTTTTCAAGGTATCTTATACTTATGGACCAAGACTGGAAAGCATCTAGGGTTTTAATTAGTATTTACAATTTATTATTATTGTAATAAAAAAATAATATGGAGGGCTACCAAAGCGTCATGTTTCGTTACATGGTGTAGCGCCACGTGGCGCACAAATTTAACCCAGCAAAAAAACAGAGCAGCCTAAATATCAAGTGTCTGAATGTGGAGGCGCGAGCTTGCCTCTCACTTGGGGTAAAGGCAAGCAATCCCAATGCCAAATGATGCTCAGTTTTGACTCAACGCAAGAGCAGGGCAGCCCAAGCATCGAGTATCCTAACATGCAGGCATGGGCTGGTTGATGTCTAGGGTAGCCTCACCAAACCTTAAGCTGATCATTTTTTATCTATCCATCTTATTAATGCCAAATGCATTTCATTAAAAAGACAACCCTATTACCCTTGCAATTTTTTATGGTAATGGCTGCGCTGTCTTTATACTATTTCAATTCATAGTTCTTTATGTTTAGATAAATTGTAAAAGGAGCACTGAGTCCTTTTAATATATTATATAATATGTAGTTTGTATCTATTGGTCTTTTTTTTTTTTTCATATAGTCAATATCCTTCTTTAAAAAATATATATTGGTTTTTTTTGTTTTTGGTGTTTCAATTTCAGTTTTTATTTTTTTGATTTATATTTTTTTTCTCGTTCCATTTATAAAAGTTTTATTTATTTTTAATTTAATCTTTCAATTATAATTTTTCATATATTATCCTTTTCAAATTGATCTTTATTCTTTTGATTTTAATTTTTTTCTTTATCTTTTTCTTAAAGTGTTATTGATATTCAACTTCATCTTTCAATCAAAGTTTGTGGTGTATTTCTGTTCAATTTGATCCTTATTCTTTTTTTTTCCCTCTTATGTTAATGCTATTTTTCTTTTCAACTTAACCCTTAAATCAGGATTTTTAGTTGCCCTTTCATTTATTTATTTTTTATTTTCATTCTTATTCTTTTAATTATTATATTTTATTTTAAATACTGTTATGTAATTGATTTATTTTTCAATTTCATCTTTTAAATTTGTCAGATGAGTTTTTTATAATGATTTTGATTACGAGTTTGAAATATTAATGTGGATTAACATTCTTTTTTTGGCTCATTTGATTTTTTTATTTCATCGTTCAACATTGTTTTTTTTTTTAAATATTAGTTTTATGGTTTTTCTCAATTTCTTTTTTATCAGGTTATCGTGGTCTCATTTCTCAAATCACTATTTTTGTAGGTAAAACTAGGTTGGCTTGCCCCTTTATTACCCATATGACATGTCTATCATCCTAATTCAAGTTAACTTTAGTCATTTTTTTATCTTATTTTATCTAATTTTGTACTTTCAAGAATATTTTTTGAAGTTATTATGATCTTATATTTTATAGAGAAAATTTATCTATTAATATCATTATTTATTTTTTAATTGTCTAATTAAAATAGAACCAAGTTAACATATATGTTCAAGCCTGTAATCCAAGTAATTTTTTTTTGTTTTTTCTTAGAAATGCATTTGCGACACCTAGACTATAACTATCTTTTTCTTATTTTTTAATTCTAGTTTTTGTTTTTATTTTAATTAGGAATTTTTTATAAGTATTTTTTAAAATAATTTTTAATTTATGTTTCAATTAATATCCCTCTTTTATACTTTTTTATTTTGCTTATTTAGCTTGTTTTGAATAGAGTTTTGTTTTGAAATTGTTTTGTATGTATTTTATTTATGAAGATATTATTTTGATTCATTTATTATTTCTTTTTATGTTTTATATAGATGAAATTTGTTTTTAAAAATAAAATATATTTATTCTTAGATAATATTTATAATATATCAAGCCTTGTGTGATATTTTTTTTATTTTATTCAATCAATTTCATGTGTGTGTCTATTTTATTATCGTTTGATTGAATAAAAAATAATTTTAATAAATAAATTCAATAAACATAATCAGTTAAATATATCATGTTGTAAGATTAAATATCTTGATTTATATCTATTTCTTGATTTTTCTAGTTTTGCTTTTAGTTATTATTAATGATTTTTTCTTCTTTTATTTACATATATGGTTATCAACTTATATAATTAGATGCTTGTATAAATTTTTTTATTTACACTTAAAATTAAAAAAAAACAGTTGAAAAAAGCTTGGATAATTATTTTAAAAAATACTATGCATAGTAGAGATAGGGTTAAATAACTAGTGTTAACTATATTTTACCTTTTTGTGGCATATCAGCTGATATCATAGCCCTAATTGAATCTTTATTTCGGTGACAGAAGTGAGTGAGTATTCCTGATTTTAACGAAAACAAAAGAATGTTTGAATTGCAAAGGATGCTAAACCAACTCAAGCAATAGTTATTAAGCCTATTTAAAATTAAAGTGAAAGCCCTAAAAGAAACTTTGGAAGATGATCACAACCTCTTAGATATATTGAAAGATAGTCATAAGAATCAAAACCCTTTCCATGATGGTAGAGCCGTACACCATATAATGCTAGGTGGATTGGAAGAGGAAAAAAATATTGCACTTCAATAGAAAAAAAGGAGTTAAAGAGCAACAAACACTATTGGTTGAGAAATTTTTTTTTATAAAAAAACTACTATAAAACATATTTTTTTAAAAAAATTTATATAAAAAAACTACTATACTCTCAATCACTATTTAAAGTGATATCAATGAAAACCTGGTTTAGAATTGCTACCAACAAAATAGAGATATAAGTCATTTATGAAGTCAAAAGTTTGTAAATTTTCAGTGGTCTTTTTAACTGATTTAGTTTGGACTCTTGTATCTTGTTAGAAATTTATTTTAACAACATAGTTACTGATATATTTAAAGTTAAATTAAAAATAAGATTCACTTTATTGATAAATGTTTTTCAATAAGATTTTTTTAATAAAAAATATTAATATGATTAAAATAAATTATAGATAAATAAAAAATTAATATTAATTTTTTTAATTTACATGTTTTTATAAAATTCAAAACTTTCATTTACTTATCAGAAAATATATTGGGGCTTGTCCCCTTCCTCCGCACCTGGGTTCGAACCTCACCATGCACGCATGTCACCCTCGTGGTATCTTACCTGCTTATTGGGCTTAATAAAGCCATGTGCGTAAAGTAGAAGCAACAAAGCATACTGACAAATACGGACACCCCATGTAAATCAAAAAAAAATATATATATAATCCTTAAGAAATCTTGTACTATTTTGTTTTTTTTTGTCATTAGAATTAGAAAGCTATTCAGCATATTTTAAGTTTGATCATGTGCTTGTGTGTATATATATATAGAATTTAAACAAAATTAAAGAGCAAATTAGATCTTTCTGCTGATTAAACTTAAATTTCACCCTATTAATATTAACTCAAATATATGTCATATACAAGCACATGATTTTTGTATATGGCCTTTAAAATTAGAACAAATCTTAAAAAAAAAAAAACCCAAGTCACATTTTAACCTATGCAAACCTACCATCCGACTATACACAGGGCCTCCAAATGACAAAAAAAACACCCTTTATAGATGTTGTCCCTATAGCAGCGCAATTAACTTCTGCGGGGTGAGAGAGATAAGGCGACAACTATACGACCCACCATGTGCTCTTTCGAGAGAGACCACAAAAATTGTTTGAGTGGATGTGCACAATATTAGCTGATCGACTCGGATTCCTGGGCACTACCAGCCATGAAACATTGGAAAACAAAAAGCAGCCATGAAACGAAAGAGTTGATGGGAAGGAAGATTCATGGCGTGCCAAATGCCAGACTAATTATTCTCGATGATCAAAGACAATAAATAATCAACTGATCAACTCGGATCGGAGACGGTACTTCCGTTCAGCAAGTGAAATTGGCAAAGATGTTCAATTTGCTTTTCCTAGCTTTTTTGCACTCCTTGTATAGTATTTCCTTACCTTTTTTAAAAATAGATGCTGTTGTGCCATATATATATATATATATATAATGGAATCGATTGATAAATTAAAAGCTTGCCAGAAAGTTGTTTTTCACTGAAGATGCTTTCAAATGCAATTGTTCTCTCAGTGGAAACCTTGTATAAGTCCCTAGCCTTTTACTCGTTTATTAATTGAGCCCTCAACTTACCTTTTCTCAATGGGATCCCCATCCTCATGGAGCCCTTCTGTTTAAATTAGCTCTGACAGAACAAAGTTAAGTGAATTGATGATTTTCAGATTAATTGGGGACCCAACTGATAAACAAATAGTTTGGGGATCTAGTTGAGAAATGGTGTGTAATATGGGGACTAATCCCGAGGTATTCCTGTGCAATTTAATTTTACAGCACTAACTAATAATTTTTTTGCCTAGTGACGTGTGTGCAACTTATTCGCTTTCTGCCGATGATTGTCAGAGAAATCTCCATACGAGATCTCCGAGTAATGTACTAATAATTATATGCTTCTCGTCATATATAATTAACTTGGAATGATTTTTACCGTAAGATAATTTTGGTGCGCACAAACCATTCCGTCCATGGACGTGTGTGTCTATATCTCAAATTAAAATTTTGAAGAGTTGTAGTGTAATTAATTAGATTTTATATTTATTTTTTAAAAATTAATAGTTTGAATTTTATAAATTTTAATTTTTTACTAAAATTTTATACATCATTAACTTTAGATTTTGCATAATTAATTAAAATATGTATAATTTAACTCGAACACCTATACTAATTTTTAAAAACAAAAAAAAAACCCTCAAACCAAGCCAAATATATATATAAAACACATGATCTTATTTAAATATAAATTTAATATAGGATTTTATTTGAAAATATAGTTTACACCTAAAGCATAATATAAATTATATTTTAAGATATTTTTACATGTTTAACTTTTTAAATTAAAATATTTTTTATGTGATATCAAAACTTTATATAATCAAATAATAACTACTTTGAATCTCAAAATTTCACCCACAATGTTTTAATTTTAATTTTATGTAATGCCTAGCTATTATTAAGACCTGTTTTTTGTTGAAAAATTTTTTTTTTTAAAATATGAATTCTAAGAAAGTGAATTATTTTTTGATATTTGACAGTGTAATGAAAAATAAGTTGTAAAACACTTTCCAGTATTTGATTATGTCATGAAAAATAAGTTGAAAAATAACTTATTAATATTTTATTTTTCTCAAGTTTATTAAAATAATAAAAAATAAATCTTATAAATTAAAAATTTGATGAGAATGAAATTGAAAAAAATTAATTTCATAAATTATCTAAAAAAATCAAAATAATAGAGATCAAATTTAAAAATTAAAAAAATTAAAGATGAAGAAATTAAAATAATAATAATTAATATTTTATAAATTATTTTAAATAAAATAAGTAATAATCAAAAGAGTGAAGATCAAATTTGATAGATAAATTTAAAAATAATAAAAAAAAAAAAGCAAATAATAACAATAAAACGAGAACCAAAGTTAATATAAAAATTAAATTTTAAGAGATAAAATTAAAAAATAAATATTCAAAATAAAATATATATAATAATAAAAAGTTTGAGTATCAAATTTAATATAATCAGTAAATAATATGATATTTTTAAATTTTTTATAATTTTTAAAATGTATTTTCTGTCTAAATTTTTCTGAAAAATATTTTTCTAGAAATTAAGTTAAAATTTTCTTTAATTATAAATTATTTTCTATTAATTAATTTTTTTAATAATAAATAAATATAAAAAAATTATAAATTTATTTTTTAAAAAATAAACATAACCTACAAATCTTAAAAAAATGATATGATTTGCTCGTAGGAAATTCAAGCTGCAGTTGCAGCATTTAATGAAAAAGTCAATGATAAACAGATCATCAAATACTATCAGCACTTGAAGTCTATCTTCTCCTGCCATTACTGATCTATCAGTGACGAGCTGAAAATGTAAAGAAAGGGTGTCCTTTCAAGGAAAAAATCAACACGTGCTAATTAGAAACAGTCGGGCTCAGGAGGAATGGAATGGGAGACCTAACATTGCTGAAAGCTACCGATACATGCCGCACCAGCCACAGTATGCCTCGTGATCCGAGTAGACAATGTATATATTCACTGTTTCTTGCCACTCGTGACAGTGAGCTATAAGCCCACTCCTTGTAGTGTTGCACTTTCATCGTGGTCTAACGTGACAGAAGCTTGAGCCAATTTGCAGGTCTGTGATCGCGCTCTCATGGAAAGGTGTCAGCCGTTCAATAAATTTCAGCCAAATTCGTAATGGGCAGAAAGTTATCAGCAACATTGAGTCGAGAATATGTTTGTTTTTGTATTCTAAAAATATTTTTTAAAATTTAAAATTTAATTTTTTTTATTAATTTAAAATTTATATATTTTTCAATTATTTTAATATACTATTATTTAAAATATTTTTTTTAATAAAAAAATTATTAATATATATTTTAATATAAAAAATCATTTAAAAAATAATTACAATCACCCTTTCAAGAAAATTCTAAATGCATATATCAGTGCATCATGTTTACTTTTAATTGTTAATCATTCAAGACGATCATGCTAAATCTTTTGTTCATGAGATTTGCGTTAAATCTATACCATGCGTGTATTATGCCTCTGCATAAAATCTTTCCCGAGATCAGTACTTAACTCGACAAACTTGTTAACTTGTTTGCGAATAGATTACGATCGAAATAACTGAGTCCCGTTTGCAAAGTACATATGATTTTAATCTTCCTTAACTCTTTTTTTTTTTTTTTAATTTAGCGTTTTTGCACAGTCCTGCGCTACAATATATATATATATATATATATTTTTGATTTACGTGGGGTGTTCGAGCCAACTTGCGCGCACCACGACTAATTCCCACGGCCCACTGAATACCCTGCAAACCCAGCAGGCAGATAAAACAGCGCGGGACTGACAGACATGCAACTCCAAAGATCGAACCTGTGGCAGTGGAAGGAGCAAATACTCCTATCACCGCTAGGCTAATGCCGTGGGTGCAAGTATATATTTTTTTCTTTTCCATGGAAGGTGATCGAGGCCTAGATGTCTACCAAATTTATATGATAGAATTAGGTTTTGACATCACGAGTGACATATGTCTCATGTTGATCTTGTATCCGAGTTTGCAAATCGTATCCAATTAATTTTATATATATATAGACTATAGAATAATAGCCAACAGTTTTTGAAAGCGAAAGGAGGGGAGTGTTTTAGTTTTTTTCTTTCCACATAAAGCACCTCCATCCAGCCGGTCCTTGATTTGTGTATGCTTAGTGACCCATGGGAAGCCTTGCTTTAGCATTGAAGAAAAAACTAAAAAATTAATTAAATTAAAAAAAAATTAAAAAAATAAACCATAAAAAAATTAATTAAACCAATTAAAATATTTAAAAAACCAAGCAGTTTGGTTAATTTTATAAACCTGAAACCATAAAATAGAATTGAAATTAATAACAAAACTAAACCAAAAAAATTAAGCCAAATCGAAACTAAATCAATTAAAAATTCAAAAATTAAAAAAAAAACAATATAGTTTATGATTTTTTTAAATAAAATAACCAAACTGAACAAAAACCAAACCTAATCGAAATTAATCGGTTGGGTCTCAATTTTTATTCTAAAATAACTAAACCAAATTAAAATAGATTGGTTTGAATCAATTTTAGTTTTTTTTTTAAAATTTAATTTAATTATTTTTTTAAATAAAAACCAATTCAAATAAAAAATAATAACCCGTACTTCCGTGTGCAAGCAAAGTGTGACCATAGCAGCTGGGATGGCAAGATGCAGAGGAAAAGGGAAAAGTGAAAAGTCTGTCTGTAAATAGATCGACATTTTGCAGGTGAATGAGTTAAACATGCTTGCAAAGCTTGCGCTTTCCTTCATGTTATGGGAGTAAATCGAACGCGACCCATGCATAGTTCTCCATGTGCAGCCGTACGCCATTCTTCTTCTTCTTCGTCTTTTTTCTCGCACTTCTAATGCATGGTATTCTTTTCTGATTCCTTTGCTTGTCCCCTCTTTCTGGGGTAAGGACGTCAGAAATAAGGACATTCAAAACGTCTAAACAGATCAGTCCATGTAGGGCAAGTTGCTCGTCAGAAAAAAATAAAATGTTTTCATATATAAACGTCTACGAACATGTAACATCCTCTCGTTATAAATTGAGCATGTGTGTCTTATTTGGAGTACTTTTGCGAGACAAAAGCTTCAAGCATGAGTGCTCGGCAGTTGCAAATTTGGAACCCTTCCACTACAGACTATTTCTTCGAAATTGGCTGTCGATGTTATGATATGCAAGCCATCCACTAGCTCCGACTATTTCATTCAAGCTGCAAATATGAATATTGCTGTGCCTCCAGGGCTGCTATAGGGCTTTTAAGGATGGCAAGACTGGGTTCTCTATTTATTATAGATCAAATTAATATGAAATTTAATGGTTAAGATTTTATTCTTGAAAGTTAGTGAGGTGCAGGTTGATTTTTTTTTTAAATTATTTTTCTCTATGAACAAATCCAAACTGTTGATTTCAAAATCAATATTTCAGCTTTTACCTAGTATGATAAATCATGTTATCAACAGCTTTAAAAAACTAAATCTCGAATGGTTAAGAAAATAATCAAAGTAAATTTTCTTGATTATATCCTAATTAATTAATAAAAGAAAAAAACCAAAGAACTGAGCAAAAAATAATCAATGAATATATTTATATTTTATTTCCTATCTGATAAAAGAAAAACAATTAAGGAATTGAACAGCTAAAGACAATCAAAATGAAATAATTAAATATCTTAAATATTTTATTTTATTTTTATATATTTTATTGTAT
This sequence comes from Populus euphratica, assembly GCF_000495115.2. NCBI lineage: Eukaryota > Viridiplantae > Streptophyta > Magnoliopsida > Malpighiales > Salicaceae > Populus > Populus euphratica. The sequence continues at coordinate 142,526 of NW_011499975.1, read as the reverse complement.
AGCTATATAAGCTTTACATGAATGTAATGTCTGTGTATTATCATTAACATTCTCTTTTTTTTTTTTCCTTCTATTTCTACACAAATTGCAAATTAAAGTGCAGACGCACAAGGAAATAACATAACTTAATCAAACAGTTTATTGCACATACAATATTCTACACATGCTGTTGGACTGGATTGCGACTCTAGCTGGTGAAAGAGGGGGCAGATAAAGTAGCTGCTTAGGACATAGATGTTTTTTATTTTAAATAATATATATTTTTTAAATATATTAAAATAATATTTTTTATTTTTTAAAATAACAACATATCAAAACAATCTAAAACTATATAAACAATTATTTAAAAAAAAATACAATTCATATTTTCAAACACACCTATAATATTAGAAGCTAAGATTATCATGATTTGTTTTTGTTAATAAAAGGTAAGTATTAAATATATTTTTTATAAAAATAAAAAATAAATATAAATTTAAAGGGTGTAATTTAACTAGTCAAATTCTAAATTTACTTTATAGAAATTACTATTTTAAATATTATAAATTTTAAGATTATTAAAAGCTAATATAATAATGTTAATTTCAGTCTTTTGCCAAATTAGTCAAGGTACTTATTATATTAATTAGCTCGGACACTTATAATTAAAAAATTTGCTCCATCTTTATCTTTTGTTGAAAAAAAACTTATCTATATATGTACCAGTTTGATTCTCCATGCTATGTTGTGAGATACAGCATCTCTTTTCAACACAAGACAAGGATAGGCCATGTTAACGTTTTTATATTATATGAGAAGACTAAATAACCCTCGTACTCGGTTAAAAATCTTATATTGATTTTGTGTGGATTTTTAAAACCATATTATATGAGAAGACTAAATAACCCTAGTACTCGGTTAAAAATCTTATATTGATTTTGTGTGGATTTTTAAAACCATATTATATGAGAAGACTAAATAACCCTCGTACTCGGTTAAAAATCTTATATTGATTTTGTGTGGATTTTTAAAACCATATTATATGAGAAGACTAAATAACCCTAGTACTCGGTTAAAAATCTTATATTGATTTTGTGTGGATTTTTAAAACCATACGACTACAAGTTTTAAAAGTATTATCGACAATGATAGCAATCAATCATTTTTTTTTTTCATTTAGGTGAGGAAAAATATATAGCAGGTGGTGTTCTTGTTTGTGGAACAAAAGGGAAAGAAACAAAAGTTTTTATTAAGATTATTTTTGTCATATAAAAATTATTTTTATTTAAACATATATATTTTATGCTATTTATCACTAAATCCTACAAAAAAATAAATAAAATGTATTAACGTGTGTTTAGATAACGCTCGAGACACCTTTTACATTTAAGTAAAAGGATCTTCTTATTAGTTCCAATCCAAAAACTTATGCTCCACATATTGAATATCAGCTAACAATATATTTTTTAAATTATTTTTTGCTTGAAAAAATATCAAATTAATTATTTTTTTATGTTTTTAAATGATTTTAATATATTAAAATTAAAAATTAAAAAATATTTTAATTAAAAAATACCATGCACTACAAAATTTAAAACAGCTAGTTCAAACAAAACTACTTATAAATCATTCGTCTAGGTCTGGACACGAGGCCATATGTTGTCCTTTCGCTTTTGTGGTAATAAAATAAATGCAACTCTAAACAGAATCCTGAAATCCTAAAAGCAAAAGCCGAAGAGAGAAATTTTATAAATGAGTATAATCGAAAATAAAAATTTGAAAGAAAAGGAGGGTAATCAAATAAGAAATTACTGGGAACCCATTTTCTCACCTCCGCCGCCATCATCGAAGTTTTTAAAAGAAGAAAGACACAAAGCCCAGCATCGCCGGCCGTTCTACGGATTAAATCGAACCTACTCAATAGACTTACTAAACCTGACCTAGGCCCATGATAGTGTATCTAAGCCGCAATTAGGCTGACTAGGAAAGCAGATATTAATATTATTATTATTATTATTATCTGTTTGGTTGCAAGCGGGGTTCAAAGGCAGGAAAAACAAAAGACTCGCCCACAGAATCTGAACTCCCCTAACTACTTTTGAATTATTATTATTATTATATTTCCCTTTGAAATGGTTTTTATGATGTTTCTGGCAATCTATATGATCTTCAAAATGTCAAAGAAATCACCTATAACAATCACGAAGCTAAGAGTAATCCCTCCGTCGTAGTTTGTTTATCCATAATTCTATTTTTTAACCATCTTAAAATATCTATCTTTATACATTATAAAATTGTATTTTTTTTAAAATTATAACTAAGAGATTTGAGAGAGATTACTCTAATTTATCGTACAAATTCATTGATTGACCGACGAGATAAAAATATTTATTGTGGAACACAACCTGGTATTCCATTGATCCACCCTAAATAAATATTTTAAACATAACCTTCATGAAGAACAGGTTGAATAGTTGACAAGATTTGATGTCGCAATTTCTCTTTGCTGGTGTCCGCTCTTTAAGAAAGTGTCACGGACGTATATGCCTGTTGATCGTTATACTAGCGTAAAGAAGAAGAAGAAGAAGAAGGGTTAAACATAAAACAGAATCCATTAATTAATTTAAGCTAGCTTGCTTAGAGCCAGAAAATCCCAAGGGTTAAACCACGTGGATGACATATGATGTGATGAGCGTTCATTCACATGCCCTCCATGTTAAGCAACCTTTGCTTTTGTCTCCAGGCAACTTTTTTTTCAGAATAAATGGATTCTTCTCATCAAGCTAAAATGGAAAACGAAAGAGACAGATGACATCAAAATAACTGTACAAAAACACTTTTCTTTCTTTCTTTCTTTCTTTCTTTTTATTTGCCGGCATCACGGATTAAGAGATTTTCTTAACTGTGATGCAGATGCCCATTATGTTATGTGTATATTACTGTATAATTTCCCCCCAATATTATGATCATTAATCATCTTTAAGTACGCTTAGGTTATTAAACGTGCCTTGTTCATATCTTTCTCTCTTGGTTACTGCATAATTAGCCTCGTTCATATCCAACGAAACGGTAGACGTGGTCTGTAGCTAATCATATTTCTTGATGCGAAATACGGTGGCCCTTTAATTTTCATCTTAAAAGGGTTTCCAATATCGTTTTGGCGCGGATTGAATCAATCCCAGCAGCGTTTGCCTGCGTCTAAACAGTTTGTGGTGGTTGTAATATATAAAAGATATTATCACCAACCGGTTTGACATAAGAAAGCTTATTTTCATGCTTTCCAATAATGAAAACATGCTGTAACACGTCCAAAGTGTATAAAATCCAACAAACTGATCAGGTCCTATCCATATATATAAAACCTCATGGCAGCTATTTTGCCCTTACAAGTCTGCCAGGAACTAATTACACCTTATATTTATACAGTTATGTGGATGTTATAGGTTCTAATGGTGACATAGTGGGCAAGGCATCTCTCTCTCCCTCTCAGTTCTGTGCCAGCAGAGCATACAAGGGGTCGACATCACACAAACCAGTAAAAAAAAAAGAGTCTTTGCAATACAAGCAAAACAAGATGTATAAAGAAAATGTGACTAGCTAGTCTTGTCATCAACAATTACGTGCGTTTCTTCCCCTTCCCTATTATAGCAACAACACTTTGTCCCCTTCCTTTTGATGTTTACCTACCCTACTTCGATCCACCTCTTCAGACGTTCCTAGTATACCCTCTAATTATATTGTTCAGGCTAAATTATACGGTAGCTTTCTGAATTATTAATCAAACTATAATTAGTTCCTGAAATAAAATTTTATGAAAGTAGTATTTAATTATATTAATTGCTATAGGGGACATCTAGATGATTATATGATTAAGATTCAGTACAGGGTAAAATTGAATAAAGGAGTCGCATTTATATTTTATATCAAGGTTAATTACCTAATAATTTTAATCTATTTAAATTCCATTTAGATTTCACTAGATATGCAGCCCACTACATAACAAGCCTACCTAAATTTTTTCAATTGTAAAAAAATGCTCAGGCAACATAGGCATTCCCAAAGAAGTACAACGAGACTTGAGTTATTGACTTAACTAATTTAACAAGCTCATGTGATTTCAATAATATGAATAAAAAATATAACAACACTTAATAAATTAACAAAACAAATTAGTAAACAAAATTAAAAAAATCAAATCAAGTTCGTCTAAGTTAGTTGGTTAAATTTACGATTTGGACATAATATCAGGAATCTTGTTCAAAAACAAAATTCAATAAACCAATAAAGTTCAATTACCAAACAACTCATTATTGATGGACAACATAAAAAAAATAATTTAAAAAAAATAATTTTTTTATTCAATCTTAGTAAACATGTTGACCTCACGACCATAGACAATATTTTGGGGATAACCTCATAAAAAAAACAACAAAAATAGCATGAAAATCAATTTCTAATAAATTAAACGTTGAATGATGAGATTATAAAAAAAATTAAATTTAATAAAGAACCTAGAAACCAAAGTTAACTTGTGTCAATATTCAAATTCGTGATCCTGATCATGAGTCTTAGATTAATTGATGTAAATCTAGTAATCACATGGTCATGAACCTATAAAAAAATTGAAAAACAACTTAAGAAAGTTGAATATCAGGTTTGAAACTCTGATCTAAAGGTAACATTGTATTTAAGAACAAAAAATATTGGAAATTTTTTTTTGGATCCATAGATAATCTTATTCCTAAAAAAACAAAATATACAAATCATATTATAAACCTAGTTAACTTTTTATAAGTTAGTGTACGATTAGTGTTCTTACAAAGAAAGGTTATTTGCAACATACAAAGCAAAGAAAAAATATTCCTTATCAAATCAAATCATCATTGCTGCCAAAACTTGCAGTTATAATATATATATAACCCACTCTAAATAACCCCAATAGACACCTTTTAGATCGCTAATCAATGAGTCTTGTTTAGTAATAAACTAATATAAGTCTAATATTAAAACACAATCTAAAAAAATATTTAATGGGTCAAAACAAACTTAATTTAGAATAAAGTTCAGAGCTAATAGTATTTGTCATAACCCAATTTTGACCCTTTGACTTTTAATTTAATTTTTACAGGGTTTAAAATAAAAAATTAAAAGATCAGAGATTTATTTCGATGAAAAGTGTGATTTGTCAACTTCCGTGAAAATTAAGGACTACAATGTGCCTTTGTCATTCTAGCCTTATCCTCAAGATAATCCTTATCTTCTTCAAAATAATCCTTACCTTCAAAATAATCTCTATCTTCTTCAAGATAATCCTTACCTTTAAGATAATCCTTATCTTCTTCAAGATAATCCTCAAGATAATGATAGTTGTCTGCATTCAAATTCGATTTTAATTCGAACTTCAAAAAAGAGAATGAGTTTGATTGAAACTTGGTTTCT
>NW_011499975.1:136932-137048 GCF_000495115.2 Populus euphratica | reverse complement strand
AAAAAAGATGAACCCGAGAACAGAGAATTAACCCAGAAAAACAGAGCAAAAGAAGGAGAGAGAGAGGAAGGAGGACGATTAGAGAGAAACTCTAAAAGAAAACACCTCAAGAGGAA
>NW_011499975.1:135942-136399 GCF_000495115.2 Populus euphratica | reverse complement strand
AAGCAAATTATCATAGCACAAACTAATAAACATATAGCAATTTAAGACGAAACTAGCAATGCAGCTTGCCTTAGGCAGGACGGTTAAAGGGTGATATTATCTTCCCTTTTACGTAACCAGTTCCGAACCATAGAATCCCTGTTGACTTGTTAGGGTTCCTAGTGACCATAATACTAGGTGGCGACTCCTTAAACAAGACCATTCCCCCATCAAAGAACTGGATGCCAGAAATTCATTCTTTCCATTGAATAAATTTTTAAGGCCGCCGCGATGTCGGGTGCGATAGAATGGCGACTCCACTGGGGATTTTAGGACTAAGCTTTGCTATTTGTCTTTTTTATTGCTAAACAGTTTTTGTCGTACTGTTTTTTGCTCTTTTTATTGTTTTAACATGCATAGTTATTCATGTTTATCATGCATATATATTGGATATGGATCTAAGGTCTTCACACATCAC
>NW_011499975.1:64355-135870 GCF_000495115.2 Populus euphratica | reverse complement strand
GGAGTAACGGCACCCCAATGGCTTTAGCCTGGGTAAGGCTCGTGAAACTATCCAACTCTTGCATGATTGTTTGCTCGATAGTGGTTGATATGCCGAACTGATATTACTCAGGGCCTTTATCTTAATATAATATAAAAGTCTTTTCTTGAATATTAATTGACCTGATATCTTAATCCAATATAAAAAAGCATATGTAGAAATTTCTGTAAAAGTTTTAGCCTGATTCAACGATTAAGTTAAAAACTATGTTTGATAAAGTAAAACTGGACAATATAAGGTTTCACACCAAAATACGAATCCAACCTTACTTGAATTGTATTGTTAATCCTATAGAAGGTAAAAAAAGAAGAAGTTAAATTCTCAATCATAAAATAATGAAGGATGTAATTGAAAAAAAAAGCAATAAAAAGAAAGAGAATCACATTTGACATAAAAATAAATCAATATCAAATGTTGAGGATGAGGATGAAAAAAATAAATTAGAAAAAGGATAAAAAACAAAAGGATGAAATTGAAAACAAAATTCAATTAGACAAAGGATAAAAAAAATTAATAGCAATTAAAAGAATAAATATCAAATTTGATATAAAAATTAAATAAAATTAAATGATGAGGAATGAAATTATATAAAAAATAATCTTAAAATCTAAAATAATAAATAAGTATTTTACCAATGAGAAGAGAGATAAAAGATGATGAAGAAAAAATCCATTAGAGCCACATCGCTGGTCCGTTGCTAACATGTGTCCCACCATCAATAATATCACAGTTTGCCTCTTCTAACACCACCATAAAAGATAATGTTTGATCGCTAAAGGAGCCCATATAGTTTAAAAGACACAATCTCTTCCTAATTGATAGAGTGTTCGTTGTTCATACCAACCATCTTTTCTTTAAAATATATTTTATGTGTTAAAATACTCAATTGTCCTTGAGTTTATTTAATAATTGCAAAAAAATTTATAATGAAATGACTTAAATACCTTTGGAAAATAGTTCAAGAAAATAAAATTTTAAAGGCAATTAATTAATTATATTCTAAAACAAATACAAAAAGTAAAAAAGCCACTTGCCCTCTAGTTAATTTTATTTTTATTTTTAGGGTATATTAATAATTTAATTGTTAATAAAAAAAATGAAGAGATAGATTTATCCTATTCAATTTGATAATGCCAATTGAATCTTATGAAAGGATTATCGCCCCCCCTAAAATTTGTGATTTCTTCGCTTGTATTATCGAGAACAAAATTATTATTACACTATAGTAATTCATAGTGCAATGAGTCTTATTCCATAGTATTCTATCGAAGACCCTTAGTGTGTTTTTACAATGTTGAGTTTGTTACCTAACAATTTAAAATGTGTTAAATTTGATCACCTAATAATTGAAAGTTATTTCGATTTTCTTATGTTATCTTTTTTTTTTATATAAACTTACTATATAAAGCCAAAACAAAATGAATTCTCTAATATTTTTGTATAGTAGGTATTATAAAGAGATGGAATCAATAGGAATAACCATGCTTAAAAAAAAAAAAAACAGAAATCCTCACGAGTTACATCCCTAAACCATACCTATGGATTTAGTAGAAATCATATCAACTTTCATATAAGAATCAAGCTTGTTTTCTTGTTTTCTTTGGATGTTTCTTGACAAACCACAACCCTTTTTCTCCCCTAAAACCAATAGAAATCCTTAAGAATTACAACCTCAAATCATACCTAAAGACTCAACATAAATCACAACATCTTACAACTACAAATCAGGTTTTTTATTTGTTTTTTTAGGTTTATTGGCAGTGTACGACACCTACGCACCATGCTCCAGACAAGCAGTTCATTGCTTACGCATAACTCCCGTGCGCTGCTTCTTTAGCAAATTAATTTCATTTTTAGTCAACACTTGTAGCTCTTGAAGGTTATTTTCAAATCCTTAACGCATTAAACTGTTTATTTCTAATGATTTTTAATGTGTTGGATTTTGAATTATGATGAATTTGTGTTGGGTTTGATTAATGTGTGAATTTATTCTTATTATTTTTTATTTAGCATGTCAATCGATTTATATTTTCCTTAACTCAAAATCAATTTAAGAGTTGAAATCTTATCTAATATTGTATATTTAATGAAGTGTATATATTTTTGTTCTCTTATTTTTTTTTATTGGTATTTTTCTTGTAACTTAAAATTAGTACAGGAATTATAAATCTTAATTAGGTTTTTCTTCGGACATCATATTAAGTATAAGCGAATTGTAAATATGGATGAGATTTATATTTGTGCTCTTACATTTATATTTATAGTGATTTGATATATTTTATTTCCTCCTTGTAATTCCAAATCGACATAAGAATGTAAATCCTAATTAGATCTTTTCTTGAATATCACATTAAGAATTAGTGAGTTTATATTCTTGATAAATGTATAAGAATTACGTTTGGTATTGTAAATAAATGATGGCTTCGTGTCCACTTTGAACATAACAAAAAAATAAAAACAAAAAGGATCAAAGCTCAATTAACTACAATCATGATTTTCGGTCTAACACCTAGATTCAAAAAATAAAAATTAAGCCTTGCTGCTAGGCTTAGTTCTCAAATCACTGGTAAAGACTTGAATAGTCTTATACCATCAATAACCCAAAAACATATACTTGTGTAGATAAATTCTTAACATGTAAGTACAATATGAGCCTTATTATTAAAAACAAATATGAAGTAGTTTACATTATATATGATGTTATATAGTGATTTTTAATCTTTCTTTTAATATAATTAGCACTTTACCTAGAATCTCTAGAAAATCACTTGGGATTTTAGTTTTGTAAAATTAGATGAAAACTTCTATTTTTTACTTTTTACTCTATTAATCCTGGTAAGCTCAACTAGATGTTTTATACAACACTAATTAATTGTTTGATCCAATTTAGTTTACTATTAGATTTTCATTTAAATTCTATCTAAATTAATATGTAAAATTCATGATATATATTTTTGATTTTTTTGATAAAATATATAATTTTTTTTATATAAAACATGTTATAATCTGGACAAAACATAAATTGTATTAATGGCAGACTAAATTGAATAAAATAATTAATACATGGATTAATGGAACAAATTTTTTAATCCATGCAGTACTTTGACCCGCAAGTTATACCATTCTATATGTGCCAGGCTGCTTGCTCATCCTATGTCATGAGGCTAGCTCACTGTTGTAATATATATTGGATGATAATCTGATATATAATAGCAGCGTTATATCCGATTGATTCTCTTCTATGATTATTTATATTTAATTTTATACAACACTCTAATCATTGCGGGAATGACACACCACAACCAATTCATGGGATTGAATAATTTCCATTTATGTAAGTTCATGATTGCCCCCAACATTTCTTGCATTATTATTAATATAATAAATATATTAACTTCCTGGTTATGTATTTTTTTTAAATATATATTTTTATATTTTCAAATTATTTAATTTAATGTGCGAATGTAAAAAGTGAAGTTTAGAAAGTAAAAAATTATTATTTCAATGTATTTCCAAATAGAAATCACTTTTAAAAAATAATAATTATTATAATATTAAACAAATTTTAAATTACATGAAGGATTACTCGATGTGCTATTCACTATAATAGTAGACTGATATTTATAGCCTTGGTTAAAAAATTGATTGTCTTTTATTTAGGAGTATCTTAGTATTTTCATATAGTTTATTTGTCATTAATTATTGATTTGTATGAGGTTATTTTTATTTCGAGTTAGAATAAAAAATTATTATATAGTATTTTTATAAAAAGTAAAATAACAAAAATACCTCAAAGACTAAAAAATAAATTGTTTCCGGTTGGAATATATACATATTTTTGGTTTTTTATATATAAAAGAATTACAAATGTATTATTGGATTCAAGAAATTTAATGCATCGGGGTTGGGGATATTAAAGTCTTTTGAGTCTGATTTTGTTGTTAATTGTTGGTGTTCATGAAGGTACAATACTTTTGAGTCTGATTTTGTTGTTAATTGTTAGTGTTCATGAAGGTACAATAATAATTTATTATTAAAATAATATTTTTAATTAGAAAAGGATGAGTGAGTGTCATTCGTGCTATTTAGGTTATCAAAATTAGCCCTTCATTGTTTATTTAGATGTGTGACACCTTATGATGATCGGATTGTTGTTGATGGTTATTTGATTTTTTTTTCCTTAACAGGTAATGTACATCGGTGTCCTCTTTGTTTTTTAATTTTCAATTTTGATCATCATTATCTTAATTTTTTATTTTATTTTTTTTATTTATATAATTTTTTTCTTTTCAATTTTATCCTTCAATTACAATTTCTTATATGTTTTTTTTTTAATTTCAGTACTAATTCTTTCAATTTCTTATTTTGTTTATATTCTTGTTTTATTTCAATTTAGTCTTTCAATTGTAATTTCTCATGTTTTTTATTTTTAATTTTGATCCTCATTTTTATTTTAATTTTTTTTCTTGGCACCTTTGTTAAAGTTTTTTTGACTTTTAATTTCATTATTCAATCAAATTTTTTGTTGTTTTAATTTTTTTCAGTTTGACCCTCATTCTTTTGATTTGTTTTTTCTTTCATTAAAACTATTTTTCAATTCAATTTAACCATCAAATTGAAATTTTTTTATCTCTAATTAAAACTTTTTGAAATTGTTTTTCACTCTAATTAAAACTTTTTTTCACCTTCATTGTTTTTTGATTTTTTTTCCTTGATTTTATCTTTCAACATTTAATTTGTTAGATATTTAGCTTTGTACAATCTTATCATTCTAATTTTATTTTTTTAATATTAGTTTTGTGATTATTTTCAAGTTTTTAATGAGCTTATCCAAATACCATGATCTAGATCATAAGTTTTGGATTTTTTTAATATAATTTTTTAGGTGTTTTGTTTATGTTTGGTTTTTCATGATATTATTCTAATTCATCTATCATTTTTTTTATCTTATACAAATGAGGTTTTATTTTTAAAATAAAAATATTTATTTTTAAATAATTTTGCTGATATGTTCGGCCTTATGTAATATTTTTTATGTGTTTGAATATCTTGATTTATATTTATCTCTTAATTTTTTTATCGGTTATTGTTAATAATTTTTTTATTTACATAAATGGTTATAGGTATATTTAATTAGATGCTTGTATAGGTTTTTTAATTTATATTTTGAATTTTTTATATAAAAAATACATGGAAACAACTTATATACATAATATTTTTTTAAATAAATTATAGCTCGCAGCAAATTGCAATATAGCTAGCATGTATCTGTTGCCAATCCGTTTTGCTTCTTAATTAGCTGAATAATTGCCAACTCATTTGATTCCATTACCGTTCAACTCCAAAATCGTTTTGTTTCCCTGAATTCCATTTCAGATATCTTCTCTTCAACCTCAAATGTGTGTGTGTGTGTCTATACACACACACACACACACACACACATGGCAAGTCCTTTGGGACATAGGAAGTGCATTGATCAAGGCGACATGTATGAAAACTACGCATGTTAGTTTCCATTACGTGCTGATGCCGGAATTTCAATGGCGACAGGACATGTTCTTGAGAGATAAATAGAATTGAACAGCTAACAAACCAAAAGCTACCATGCTATATATGGTCCCTGGCCAGTATCTAAGACATAATTTACAAATTGTATGAAGAATTATAGGAAGATGAATCATGGAAAATATTAATATTATTAAATCAATCCATCTAATATAGTTTAGTCAAATATTATACTCCACTTTAAATTATCGATATTAATTAATTAGTCCACTCACTTATTATATGGTAATATACCATATAATTGGTCTTTAATTGTTGCATGGAGGGCCTCAAGCTATTGTAAATTGGAAATAGAAGATTTAATTTGACTACAAATAGAGGAGTTGAGAGGTTGATTGATCAAATATGGGAAACTTGAGGACTACGTGTGACTTTTGCCCGGGAACCGTATGATCCATCAATACCATTAATTACGGTAGGTCGAAACCTACCTAGATTGGTCGCTACTTATTTGAACTCATAAAGGGTTGGTCTATCTAAATTGTGGTTTACTTTATTTCTTTATAATTAAATGCCATTTTAATTTAATCCAAGGCTACATTACATACAAACCACTTAGGATGATGATCGCGTGAAAAGATAAGCTTACGTGCAGGGTTTGGGCTAGGAGGCCATGAGTTGACTATGGAAATGATTGAAAGAGTGAGGTAATTGATTTTTTTTGTTTGAAATTGTATTAAAATAATATGTTTTATATTTTTCTAAATTATTTTTTATATTAATATATCAATTTAAAAATATCAAAAAAATATATTAATTTAAAACAAATAATTTTTTTTCAAAAATATTTTTAAATTATAAAAATAAACGGTTCTGGGATGGTTTGTAAATTATTGGCTAGTATGATATTAAAAAAAATTAGTAAAAACTTTTGTAGGGTTAGGAGGTGTCGATGTCATGGCAATCGTAACTTAAATTGGGTTGCATGATTAGAGGTGAATGGCTGGATAGGGATTCAAGTCAGGGAGAACTTAGTCATTTCAAGCCCAATCAACGTGGCTAATTGCCCACTTAATTCCAAAAAACGCACCAAAAAGCGAAGGTGACCTACATGGCCCAATTCATCGTCACCAAAAATGCTGTCGCCATTTGGCTCAGGCTCTCGATAACTCCCCCTCGCTCTTTTTTTTTTTTTACTTTTCTATTTTGCATTATTTCCAGATTTATTAGCTTTTTCTCCAATTTTTTTATACTTTCTTTTTCTAGATTTGGTGGGATTTATCACTCTGCCTGCCTTGTTATTTATTGATGGATGTAGATATATGTACATCTAAATTAAGAGAACACGACCCCTTTCATTGTTTTCCTTTTAACCAGCAAAAAACAAAAACACTACTGAAGATTCCGCAGCTTAGTACTTGAAAAAAAAACAAAAAAACTTTTTTTTTTAATTTAGATTGGCAGAGCTACTCCACCGAATTAAGAAAAACAAATTAACCACGGAATATATTCATAAAATCCTTGCGAGAATTCACCTTTCTTTCCTATATTTTCCCGGCCTTCATTTTTCTTTTATTTCAGGTTGCTGTAATTGCTAGGAGATCACTCCCATGCTAGGTGATTCAAGTGTGCTAGCAAGCCCTAGTGATGTTGCGACCACCGCGACTAGGGTCGTCCCTGAAGGTGGTGAAGTTTGCGAAGTTGGCGGTGCAGGTGGTTTTGGTTCAAATTCAACCGAAGAAGATAAGAATATGGGCGGTGATATTCTTGAAGGTGACCGGATGAATTATGGTGCAAACCGGTGGCCTAGACAAGAGACTTTGGCCTTACTGAAGATAAGGTCCGCTATGGATGCAGTGTTTCGGGACTCAAGTCTAAAAGGTCCATTATGGGAAGAGGTTTCCAGGTGATGATTTGTTTTCCTTCTTTTTCCTTTTTCAAGGTGTTCGGTTAAACAAAAGTTTTAAGCTGTTGCTGGTCAGTTCGTGCTCGTAGATCTGTGAAGTGACTTTCTGCTAAATTTTGGGCACTCTCGTGGATCCTTGCCAAAATGATATCATACAGTTTTCTTGGTATTTGGATTTAGAGCGATAATGTTGGTTGGTTGGTTCACTTTGAGGGAATCCAGTATAAAGAAGAGAAAAATAATGTTAATTATGATGCTCCATGAAGAAATCCTTCGCAGTCATGGTGCTTCCTTTTCATGTCTGGATCTATTTTTATTTCAAAAAAAAAAACGTTAATAATATAATACATCGATGAAGGTTTCTTTAGTTAATATAGCTTTTGGTTTTAAGATAAAATTAACCATTCTGATAAACTAGGGAATTCCCTGTGGTCATAGTTTGTCAGAAGTTTTTCTCTCTTCGTTTCCCTTCTATCTTTCTTTGGCTTGGCTTTTTTTTTTTTTTTTTTTTTCTCGTGTCTATCTATACTCAATTTATTTGTCAATGTTCTATATGGTAAGTTCAGAGATGAAGTACTTGAAATCTTCTTGACTGGCAGGAAACTAGCTGAGCTTGGTTATGATCGGAGTGCCAAGAAATGCAAGGAGAAATTCGAGAACTTATACAAATACCACAAGCGAACCAAAGAAGGCCGAACTGGTAAATCCGAAGGCAAAACTTACAAGTTTTTTGATGAATTAGAGGCTTTTCAAAATCACCATTCATATTCAGCACAACCACCAACAATATTGGCACCGCCGCTGCCACCACCAAAAGCTCAAACTCCAACCGCAACAACTGCCACATTGCCGTGGACTAATAGTCCTGCTATCGTCTCTCATGTTACTGCTCAGTCGACAACAAACCCTATCGATATCTTGTCTCAAGGCATTGCTACACCAACAACCATCCACACAATTAGTCCGATGCCTTTATCTTCAAATTCCATGAATCCTTCTCAAGATACTTTACCATCTTCTTTACAAAACCTTGCTACACATTTTTTTTCTAGTTCTACTTCATCATCAACAGCATCAGATGAAAAACTGGAACGAAGTAGGAAAAGAAAGAGAGAGAGAAATTGGAAGGACTTTTTCCTGAGGCTAACGAGAGATGTCATCAAGAAGCAAGAGGATTTGCAGAAGAAGTTTTTGGAAACGGTAGACAAATGTGAGCATGAAAGAATGGCACGCGAAGATGCTTGGAGAATGAAAGAGATGGCAAGAATGAATAGACAACATGAAATTTTAATCCAAGAACGATCCACGGCGGTAGCAAAAGATGCTGCAGTCTTTGCATTCCTGCAAAAGATATCGGGACAGCAAAACTCAACGGAAACACAAGCAATTCCACAACCCAAACTAACCCCACCTCAGCCTAGGCCACCAGTACCCACCAGTCTGGAACCGGTTACAAACTTGGTGGTTTCTAAATGGGATAATGGAGAAAATGTTACTGTATCCAGCTCTTCTAGATGGCCAAAAGTGGAAGTTCAAGCTCTTATTAGTCTCAGAGCCGATCTTGATATTAAGTATCAAGAGCATGGAGCTAAAGGGCCTTTATGGGAGGATATCTCAGCTGGAATGCAAAAGCTTGGATATAATAGGAGTGCAAAGAGTTGCAAAGAGAAATGGGAGAATATAAACAAGTATTTCAAGAAAGTAAAAGAGAGCAACAGGAAGAGGCCTGGAGATTCAAAAACTTGTCCATACTTCGACCAGCTCGATGCTCTATACAAGGAGAAAAATAAAATGGAAAGCAGAGTCAGCACAGGTTATGCTGTCAAGCCCATTAGCACGATGGAGCCATTAATGGTACGCCCGGAACAACAATGCCCTTTTGAACAAGCAAACCAGCCTGAGACAAACATTGAAGATAACGAAAGAGATATTAACATCGATCACAATATCGAAGAAGAAGAAGAAGATGATGATGATATGGATGATGATACTGAGGAAGAAGATGAGGGAGTTGGTTTTGAAGTAGTAGCAAACAGACCAGCTTCATTGACCAATGGTGAGTAAGTCAAGGTAGGAAACTTCGTATCTAAATTACACTGTCATGATACAGATAAAGGGGTTAAAATTTCGAAATTCAATTATGAATCAACACATATCGATCATTCAGAACTGAATTAAGGTGCATGCAGTGCTGAAGCTGTCCGACCGATTGATGAGAATGCAGGTTCTGGTTGCCATGTGACTGGTGCCCACTTTTATTTTTGCCCATATTTGTACACATGGATTCCATTCTATAGTGGAAATTAGAGCAGTTTTTTACTTAATCTTTTTTTATTCAAATTAATAATTAACATTTGTTAATATATATAAAGCTGTGAAGAGATAGGCTGGTTGCCCTCCTTCTTTCGCAGATAAAAAATATTTTACGTGATGTTTGTCTGCAGAGGTAATATAGAGAGAGAGCTTCTTGGAAAGAGCAAATAAACCAGTGTTTTATCGGTCCTTCTGTTCAGTGGATGTGGATGATCAAAGAAATAGTTTTTACACTGTACACTACTGTAGCGTGTGATTTGGGAGATTATCTCTTAATACCACTTACAAATTAACTTTGGCCAGCAACATGAGAATGAAAAATTAAGCACTTGTCTAGTGCTGTTAATTAGTGCATGAGACCTTAATAAGAGAGGAAAATTAACCCTTCTGAAGAAGAGGGCCCTCCACAGCAAGGTCCTGCCGGGAGGAATCTTCTAAGTTTTCTGCAATTAAGCTTTGTGTGGCATTATTGATGCATAAATCCCGTGTGTTGACTGTCAACGAAGCCATCATATTGATTGCTTCTTGATGATCAGCCAACCTATCATTGATCAGAAAGGTGACCATTATACGTTGAATATATTTCTCATTTACCATGGTTCATTTTCCTTTTGACTTGTACACGCACCATGATTTTTTGCCCAGTTTCTTGGGAGTATAGATCATATATTGCACTGCCCATTAAAGGCGAGGGTCCACAAAATGAGTGGTCATGGTCCATAAGAAGGCAGATGTTCTGTTATATAGTTAGGGCATTAAGATTCAAGGGCTCCTGTAGCTATCATTGCACAGGCACAAAACACAAGTCTATCTTTATCCTCAGCAACATGATCATGGCCTGAACCCGCCACCGTTTGGTGCTGAGAAGGTGTCACAGTACGTACCGGTGCCTTGCTGCTTTCCACTGTTAACTCTATCGATTTGCCTGGAATGTTGCTTTATTTCCCCTATGAATAGAATATTAGTGTCAAATTGACCTGACAGAGGCAATAGCAATCTACAGAATGATGATAAAAATATAATTATCGATCATTAGTGGGATTCATTTGTTATAGAGTTATGGTTCGCCAACGTTTTAACGTGGAAAAAGATTTTCTCCTTTATTAACCTTTTTTTTCTTCAATTGAATTTCATTAAAATCTATGTACACAGCTACTCCACAGCTCATTCAACCTATGAATTTTAAGAGGATGAAATATTATACTAGAAAATATTCCGTGTATAAAATCTTTTCTCATAGAATCTTAATTTTACATGGAACATATTTTTTATGTTTGGGAAAATACTTTTTAATTTTTTTAATAGAGTACCCTGTAAAAATATTTTATGGGATTTAATTAACTGAAAAAAATTTATTGGTAAATTATTTCACGTATCAAATCTTTTCTCATTAAATGTTAAATATTTTACTTGGAACATGTTTTTTGATATTTGGTAAGATATTTTTTAAATTATTTATTTTTTGTAAAATATTTTATGAGGTTTAATGGATAGGAAACATTTGCTGAGATTCTAAGTTAATTATAAAATATTTTATGCATGTATGTATTCATGCATATGCATAGAAGATATAGCTTAATTTTGTTGAATTATGTGGACCACCAAAAACAAACAGCATTATTGTGACGGAAACAAGCAGAAATCGATCACAAACGCGGTTTGTGGTGGATTTGTGATTGAATGAATTTAATTAAACAAGGTTACCAAAGAGCATTTGCGACCAGATTTGCAGTTACAAAATTAGATTTTTTTTTATAAAAAAAATAGTCGTAGGTACTTATACATGGTCAAATTCGCAGTCACAAATGGTAGCAAAAAGATGAAAAAAAAAATGATAAAACTCAGATTAGTCTGAAATGATTAATATTCATTAAGCAAGAATTTTAATAATTTATAATAGTAATGATCGTCACGATTTTTGAAAAATAATTAATTTTCTAAGAATATTATTAATAATCAGCATCATAATTATCAAGTAATTTAATTCTAGTAATAATTATTATTATTACCAGCATCATTTTTTTCTTAATAAAATAAAAATTACTTTTGATTACTTTTTTATTTAATCTATTTTTATGAGAAACTTAATTAGTGAGAGAAGAATGTGATAAAGAAGAAAAGAGAGATAATATGTTGAATGAAAGTGAAGGAAAGGATGATAATTAAATGTATAATTAGAGATAGAAGGAAATACAGTAGTAATGTATAATTAGAGATAGAAGGAAATACAATAATTAAAGGAACTAGTTCCTTCGTTTTGCACTAATAATTAATTGGTTCGAAAACTGTCCTCCAAAGGTACTCTCGAAAATAATTAACTACAAACTCTCGGCGCAAAACACATCAATGATTAATGGAGATTCTATTTTGTTTAGTCTTAATTAAGTTCCACCTAATTATTGGTAATTGGTTTCATTAAAGTCCCATATCCTGTGATTTTCTCATCATGCTTGGCCTAGAGATCACATCACGGCCTTAAATCAAAGCATAAAATCTAGGTATTGCGTCGAATAAGCAGCAAAACAAAGAAATTATAAGATCAAATACTTTCTTTAATGATTCTCCCGCCATTTGATGACTAAACTATCCAATTTAACACAATTCTTTATGCCGTTGTGGATATTGATCAACCTATAGGGCTGTTATTAATAACCAGCTAGGTGATCCGTGCGTGTTTGTTTCACCACGAATTACATTTTTTTTTTCAGTATAAAAAATAAATATATAAGCTTTTCTTATTATTTCATTAGAGATAGAAAGATTCTCTAATCATAAATTGAAATATTTATACACATAAAATAGAATAAATTGATATTTGTATTTAACATAAAAAAATAAATAAGGAAGCAAAGCAAAAAAAAAAAAAAGCACAACATTCAATTCCAAGAAAATAAATGTTGAAAAATTAAATTAAATTAAAAAACATATTTTTTTTAAAAAAAGATCAAAGTCAACCTCATAAAAAAATCTAAAAAACAAATCAATTCTATAGAAGAATATAAAAAAATATCAAAGTCAATTTATGTCGACTTTTAAAATTTACGATCTTGATCATGAAAAGATTTCTTTAAAAAAAAATAATGTTGAATGTCAATAAGAAAAAAAAATGAAGCAAAAGAAAAAAAAATATTGACTCACATTAATTTTTTAAACCTATGACTAAGCAAAAACAACGAAACTCAATCCCCAACAAATCTAATACTAAATGATAAAACTTAAAAAAAATTATATAAAAATATCTAAAATTAAAAAAATAAAAGCATAAAGGTAAAAATTAAAATAAAAAATAAATAAAAGAGGAACCAAAAATAATAAAAAATTAAAATACTAAAAACAAAGATATTCAACCTTTCCTCTTGGAAGTGACAAAAAAACCCAAAAAAAAAAGTTATTAGCAAAAAGCTACTACATTATCACTAACACACACCACAATAGAATAAAATGGATGTGACGGAGCTTCTAACAATAAAGTTAAGATAGGAATAGTTTTTAGAAAACAAAGGGTAAATATTTCTTTTCATGTATTTGGAAAATAAAAAGATTAAAACACTCTAAATGACCATATTTATAAATTTTGAATTGTAAGGTAAATAGATTATAATTTTACTGTAAAAAAAGTTACAACTACCCAAGTCAAGTAACAAATAACTATTTGGTTTTATTATGTAAGGGTAAAAAATCTGCAATACTAGCCTGTCATTTTTTTCTGTAAGGGTAAAAAAATTACATTTGAGGTGTTAATCAGTAGTAAAAAGGGTTTTTTTTTTTTTTTATACTCGAGTTTATATTTTAATGTATATATTTGTTATCCTCATGATATTTTATATATTCATTAAATTGGATTTATAGGATATTCAATGGATTATAAAATTAATCTGACATATGTAAATTATTTTAAATACTTTGTAAATTAAAAAAAATATTTTATTTTAAAAAAAGTTATTAGCAAAAAGCTACTACACTATCACTAACACATACCACAGTAGAATAAAGTGGATGTGGCGGAGCTTCTAACAATAAGGCTAAGATAGGAATACTTTTTAGAAAACAAAGGGTAAATATTTCTTTTCATGTATTTGGAAAATAAAAAGATTAAAACACTCTAAATGACCATATTTATAAATTTTGAATTGTAAGGTAAATAGATTATAATTTTACTGTAAAAAAAGTTACAACTACCCAAGTCAAGTAACAAATAACTATTTGGTTTGGTTTTATTATGTAAGGGTAAAAAAACTGCAATACTAGCCTGTCATTTTATTCTGTAAGGGTAAAAAAATTACATTTGAGGTGTTAGTCAACGATAAAAAGGGTTTTTTTTTCTTTTTTTTACTTGAGTTAAAATTTTAATGTGTATATTTGTTGTTTTTACGTATTTTATATATTTACTGGATTTATAAGATATTCAATAAATTATAAAATTAATCTTACATGTGTAAACTATTTTAAATACTCATGGCAGCGGGGAATAGTTTTTTCTGTTTCCTTCCACAGCAGGAAATATATTTTTTGTTTAATGGTCGTTTTATTAACGGTCAGACCATATCCAAACTGTCAAGATGCATCATGGGTCACTGTTAACGACACAGCACCCTCACTACGGACACTATTCCCTACCAAAAATATTATTTTTTTGACAGGTATTTCCTCGCTAATATCAAGGAATTCCATTATTTCCCTTCGAAAGGTAAATATTTTCTACCGAAATTATTTTTTTAAGAAATAACTAAAAAATTAATTCTTCATCAGAATATAAAATTAAGAGTGTACTTAATTATTTTGCGCGGCGTTGTATAGGAACCAAGTACTGGTGATAAGTTGAAGAGATGGCCCAGCTGATGCAGGCCATCATCAAATGTCCCTGAGAGGAAAGATAAAACCTTTTGTTCTGTGGGTGTGTCCCTGTGGAGGTTTTATTGCCTGAAACTGTTACTGTATAGCAGATTACGAGTCCTATCCATAAATAAATATTCAGACCAATCAATGCATCTTTAATGGACATCATTTGCAGCCTTTCTATTCCATCTAGCAGTAGGAGATGTCGAGTCAGAAGGGAGATATAGAAAACACTTCCATGTTCTACGCAGAAACAAATCATTTTATTTTTTATTTAATTCTTTGCATTTTGAAGCTGGAAAGGGAACGTTAATTAAATAATATGTTTCGTGATCATTTTCTCGGCACTGACTCCAAGAGTTGAATTAATGGGAACCGAAATTAGAATCTGTATTTAGGGTTAGATATATATATATATATATATATATACTTGATGATTAGATTAACAGCTTGTAAGATTCCTCTCAGGGGACCCTGTTGAAGGCCCATGAGCAGCGTGACAGCATGTGTTGTTGGCATGTTGTGGGAAGGGTCCCCAGTCGGAGCTCGAGGGTAGGCTTTGCAGCCTCTACCCCTCCATTTTTGGCTTGCTGCTGCGTATCTATGAACTATATACATCAAGCTCGGATTGAAATAACAGTGACCTGTTCTTTCTAGCCTCTCCGGCCCCCTCATTTCAGCCTGCCGATCAGCATATATACCCTGAACAGCTAGCTAGCGGAGTTTATAATAATAATAATAATCTTTTTTCAACAAATAGAGAATATAGAGAATTCGTGATTTTTGAGTTATTACATACCATGTCAATCTTTCGAAGGTTTAAATTTAGCTCAAGTTTAAGAGTACTCTCTAAATTATTTATATAATATGTACTGATATTTTTATTTTATTTATTTTCCTGGTTGATATTGGGCTAATACATTAAATTATATGTATACACACACACACACATACAAACAACACAACACAGATATTGGGCTAATACATTAAATTATATGTACACACACACACACACTAATTAAGGTGTACTAATTAATTTGTTTTTATTTTGTTCATCCAAATATATATTTCTATTAATAAAAGTTAAGTCCCATCTTTTAAATAAAGTATATTTGTTGGTGAAAAAAGAGTTTATGTTGAGCCAAATGAAGGAACAAGGACGAACACCTACAAATACCATGAACATGAATAAAAACTACAACGCTAGTCTCTTGTATTTATTAATTCTTTGGAAACTACTGAACCTCTCTCTCTTCTTCTTCTTTCTCACTCCCTCTACTTATTATTAATCTTGCAAAAAAATAAATAAATTATAAAAATAATTAATCTCAGCGACTATATGCTAGCTACAACACACCATGCATGTGTGCTTTGCTTACAAATTAATTGAGAGTCTTCCATCCCGATTCACGGCTGCCAGAATCCGATGCACTTACCAATATTCCTGTGAATTCTCAAAGAGTTGCTTCTTTGGCCTTGAAACTCTCACCCATCCGTGTTCATTGATGTTTGTTTGTTTGCTACAACTTCATAGCCACTAGCTTCATCGACTTCGTCTTCATCTTCATCATCCATGTTCTTGTCATCTTCGTCGTCATGATTTTGATGATCACCGCTTTCCAGATCTTCCATCTCCGAATGAGGCCTATGTTCATGTTGTGGAGGAGGCCATTGTTGCTCAGGGCGTACCATCAAAGGCACTGAGTTTTCAGGCTTCATATTGGACGGACCATCAATCTTGTTCTTCTCTTTATACAAAGCATCAAGTTGCTGAAAGTATGGACATGTTTTCGAATCCTCAGGCCTTCTCTTTTTACTCTCTTTCACTTTCTTGAAGTACTTGTTGATATTCTCCCACTTCTCTTTGCATCTTTTTGCATTGCGATTGTAACCAAGCTTTCTCATACTAGCTGAGATCTCCTCCCATAGTGGCCCTTTAGGTCCATTGTCCTGGTACTTGCAATCAAGATTAGTCCTTATCCTAATTAAAGCTTCGACTTCTACTTTAGGCCATCTAGAAGGGCTAGCTGACGTAAAATTCTGATCCCCATTATCTGATTTCATTATCATGTCCACATTAGCCACCGCTTGTGGTAGTGGCGCTTGTGCCCCTTGCAGTGGCGGCGGCGGCGGCGGCGTTGGTACTAGCTGTAATATTGGAGGACGTCCTGGAGGCCGCGGTGGCTGTGATGGTGGTGGATTATTTTGTATTTGACCCGGATGTTGCTCTTCGGATAATTTTTGCAAAAATGCCATTACCTCAGCATTTTTACTTGCCGCAACGGATCTTTCTTGGGCTAAGATCTCGCTCTCTCTATTGATTCTTGTCATTTCCTGCATTCTCCAAGATTCTTCTCTAACCATTCTTTCATGTTCGAGTCTCTCAATTGCTTCCAAGAACTTCTTCTGCATCTCCTCTTGCTTCTGGATCACCTCCTTCATGAGCCTTTCAAAGAAGTCCTTCCATTTCCTTTTCCTCTTGCAACGCTCTTGCAGTTCCACGTCCGAGGATGTCGATGAAGAAGTGGAATTGGAGATGAGATCTGAGGAGAAGTTTGGAAAAGAGGGTGAAATATTAGTATGAGGAGGATTTGTAGGGTTTGTTGCTTGTGATGGGGGTAAGATTGTAGGGTTTGTTGAAGGAAATGGAGGAACGGTAAGATTTATTGCAGAAGGTACAATGCCTTGAGACATGTTTGTAGCTAGTGTTGCTGCTGCTGTTGATGGAACAGTACTGTGAGAAGCCCTAAAAATATTAGGAGAAGGATTAACCATTTGCATTACTGTTGCTGTGACTGCTGGAGTAGGAGCTTTGGACTGTTGTGGGGGCAGCGGCAGCGGCGATGATAGTGAAGAAGGATGACTTTCGAAGGCTTCTAATTGATCAAAAAACCTATAAGTTTTGCCTTCTTGTTTACCAGTTCGACCATCTTTGGTTCTTTTGTGATACTTGTACACGTTCTCGAATTTCTCTTTGCACTTCTTGGCACTTCGATTATAACCAAGCTCTGCTAGCTTCCTGGTATATAACAACAGTTGCAACAAAAACATAACTCCATTTCTTGTTTTATCCCAGCTTGAATTCAGCAATAAAAACAGAAGATCTTGAAGAATATTCACACATAAAATAAACGTGAAAGTTAAAACAATAAACAACAACTTAAATTGAAAATTAAGAAAGATCAGTGCTTCGATGGACACAATTTGCTCTTGGATTTACACATTTGTAAGCTGAGTTTTAATTAAGATGAAACAATTCCGTGTATCTTAACACTCCTTCCATTTATAAACCTAGTATTAATTTAAATTTTGCTTTAAAATGGAACAATTTAGACAACCCACAAATTTCAGAAATCTAAATTCTGAACACTTAATTGTTATTGCAGTGTGCGCTGGAGGGAGTTTTTTTTTTTCAAAAAAAGAGACATGAATACAGTCCTCAAGAGTATTATAAATTGCAAAGGACTACTCCTATTAAGAGAACTAACCAAAAAAAGGAAGAGGAAGAACACAAAAAAGAAAATTGAACTCACGCAGATCTCTATCAATGAAATCCTAAAGCAAGAAAAAAACCATCTATGAATATGTAGTGGCAGTTCACAAAACAGAAGAGAAAATCAAACTTTGTAATCTAATGAATACCTGGAAACCTCCTCCCATAAAGGACCTTTAACACTAGCATCACGAAACGCAACATCCATGCCGGACCTTATTTTTAAGAGGGCCAAAGTCTCTTGTCTTGGCCACCGGCTTCCTCCATAACTCCGGTCACCTTCAATTTTTCCTTTATCTTCTTCACCTCCAACATCATTACTGCTTCCTTCATGATGGCCTCCGGTTAACGGAGGAGCTTCCTTATGACCTCCTGCCCCCCCTCCACCACCACCACCACCAGGGGTTGTTGTCGTGGTTGCTAGCACACTACTTGAGTCCCCTAGCATAGGACTCTCTTTCTTTCCTTTCTAACTCTCAATATTACAGCTCCTTGGAGGAAAAAAAATATATACGAGCTAAAAAAATAGAAGGAAAAAAAAATACATCATCAAAGCAAAAGAGAAGGTTAATTCTCATGAGGGTTTTATGGGAGATGGTTTGTACTGTATGGTGAATTTATTAATTATTTCTGTGGGATCTGCTTGTCTATGTCAAGAAGTTGTTTCTTTTCTATTTTTAAAGCTACTTGGGCTGGAATCTTTGAAGGATTTAATTTATTTCTTTTTTGTTTCTTTTTCTCTCGTGTAATGTGGGGTGGTAGGGATGGTTGGTTAAAAAGTAGGGTGAGAGGTGTCACTTGGTTTTTTAGCAGTGATGGTAAAGGCACGTAGCACAGAGAGAAATGCATTGTATACAAATTTATAATAAATATATACAATAATGCCACGGAAAAGATAATAAAAATTACAGGAATTTATCAACCGCTGCACTGCACGTGGAGACGATGGTGTTGATTTAGGTTTTTTCTTTTCTTCAAATTACCACGGTGAACTTGAAAATTTAGGTGAATAATACAGTTTGGAAAAGATGAGGTAAAATAGTATAATTTAACCTTTTCATATATTTAAAAATATATACTAAATATTATATTTAAAAAATGTAATAACTACATGTTACATTTATAAAACATGACATTAATTAAATGTTTGCTATGGGAGGGTCGAAATGTCACATGACATATAGATGGATAAATATTTATCACACTTAATTTAAAATCTTAAAAAAAAACAATTTTTAATAATATTATGGCAAAACAAAAAATCATTTAGGTAAGAATATAAGTTAGATTTGATCATATTATTGAAGAGTGTGAATCACCTCCTAAATATAAATATAAATAGATAGATAAGTTATATTTATATATTTTAAGATTATTTAAAATATTGTATTGTTGGATTATTCTATATTTATTATACATGTATATATGTTATTTTTTCATTCATAGGGCTACTTGTAATTATAAAATATGAGAATATATTTAGTTTAGTTAGAATTTATTAATTGCAGATATTGTGATTTTTACATATTTTTTTAAGCGGGATAAAATTTTAGGTATAATTTCAACACAAAAAAACCATGTCCAAATTTTAATAAAATTGTAATTGTTTTTATTTTCTAAAATTATAAAATAAATAAAATTTTATATTAACAAAAATTATGATTTTATAAAAAATATTCAAGCTTAAAACAAGAAAATAATTCAAAATTTTACAGTAGCCCAAACAATATAGCTATAATTCAATCTTTTTATTAAATGTTCAGCTGTTTCTCAAAACGTCATATGTATTAAATATAATATTTCTGAACCATAAAACTTTTAAATTGTATTATTTCACCCAAACTTATTTTATGTTATTTCAGCATTTAATTATATTTGGGATGCTACACCACAAAAAATTGGTTTTCGTCTGTCCGGCTAAATGTAGTTAAAAGCCGGCCCACGCAGGTCAGCTTTTTTTCCTACTTCTTTCTGTAATTTGCATTACTGTCACAGAATGAGAGTCTTTTGTGTAACGTATTTATTTCTCTGATATATTTTTATTGTTTTTTTGGGAGTCTGAGGAGATAAATATCAGCTTTGCTTTTTGGAGGGTGGTTTGGATTTCAGCGGCGGTGGCAAGATTTTATGTGAAATTGCTAAATTGGCCTTAAAAACGGATCCCATTGACCTTTAATCATTGAAGGGCTCCTTAACTGTACAATTTTTTATTTGATCCCCTGATTAGTGATCTGGTTTTGTCTCTGCAATTCGGAATTTTCTATGCTGGGTGGTGGTGGGGTTTTTTCTGTAATGCCGAAAACGGCCCTGCGTATAAAAAAATCTTTTGCAACTTTTGGTGGTCGAGACTGTGCGATACAGTACGTACACTGCTTCTAGTGAAAGTGACGACTGTAGTTTGACGAGATTTAATTTTTCATAATTATTGTGGAAAGCCTGTGAGCTTATCTTAAGAAGAAGGGACATTTTGGAGTGGGATCCACGGTGGAGAGATAAACCAGAAGAAGAAAGATGGAGGTCACATAATGAGGCCAAGCCATTTATGAAATGAAGTAAATGGTGGAGAATTCAGTTAGGTTGCAGGCCGTCGTAATAAATAGGAGGCAGGGATTTGAATGGCGATGATCATCTGATCATCCATCATTCGGAGAATAATTGGCCGGAATCTGGGACCATTAGCCCTTTCGCAGTTTCCGATTCAATTGTTGCTTCACTAATTATAGCCTGAACGCGGTGCCTGACAGCCACAGTGTATATCGGTGTTGTTACACTCTGTATTGAGTTTTCATATGTCCTTTTTGGCTCTCCTCATTTTCACTTGACAATGACGAAACAAATTATTGAAAAGGGATTTATTTATTTCTGAGCTAATTATTAATTAGGAGTCACAAAGGATCTCTAAAGTCACACGGTCTCGTGGACTTTTCGATCGACGTGAATGATTTCAAGGGCAGAGGTTCTTGAGGTCAAGCCCAAGAGATTATTTTATCTTCTACATCCTGTGCAAATTAATTCAGCAACTCAATTATTGAGTTAAAAAAAAACAAGTGATGCCCGAAGCATAACGCAAGGAGTGGGGCCGGTCCGATTAATCAATAAATGCACAAATTAAAAATAAATCTATTACAAACAAAGG
This sequence comes from Populus euphratica, assembly GCF_000495115.2. Taxonomy (NCBI): domain Eukaryota; kingdom Viridiplantae; phylum Streptophyta; class Magnoliopsida; order Malpighiales; family Salicaceae; genus Populus; species Populus euphratica. Next base: position 114,642 of record NW_011499975.1, on the reverse strand, counting down.
ACTCCATTATCATTACGTGTGCACAAATCAAGAACTTGTGAGGGAGAGGTAGGTAAATATATGCATCAAAAAAAGAAAAAAAAAAAGAGGAAAAGAAAGAAACAGGAAAAAAAGAAAAAAAAAAAAGGAAAAGAAAGAAACAGTACCAAAAGCAGGAATAATTTTTCCACACTGTTCATCTAATTGAGTTTCCAACAAGTGGGAATTATATTCTTCTTCTTCTTTAATTTTTTTTTTTATATATATATATATATATAAATGTATCCAACCATTATGTTGACATTCTATAACATTAATTCGGGGCTCAAATTATTTATCCTCTTGTATAATCCAATCGTCCCACCGTCCAAAAAAATAAAAAAGATTCTAAAGGGTAATGTAAATGCAAATTAAAGTCAAAGTACAAGGGATTTTATTGTTCACAATAATATATATATATATATATATATATTCACGGTGGGTGCGTATTGTTTTATGTATTTTTGCTTATGTAACAAGACATTATAAATATGAAGTGGTTTTGTTTTTATGCAATTGCTTCGCTGGCAAGAACTTCTCTAGCTGGAACGGCATAGATAAATGGAGAATAAGATATAAATGGCTTGTGGAGCTTCCCTGGCTAGCTGGACAGATGCCTGCCACCATGTTTGTGTTTGCCCCCTGCCTATACATTATTTACAGCTAAAAATCGACTGTAATAATAATACACCAGGCGGCCACTTCTTGTAATTGTCAAAAAAAAGAGGAACCACATGGTACCCAAGTGGTGCCTGTGATTGAGGATTCTTATGAAAGTTGAGAGGGCCGATCGACATGTAACAAGTTGAGCATGCTCTTAATTATATATATCTGATCTATTAAGTTATTGGAGAATATTATATTTTTCGATGCAATATTTTGGAGAATATATACTCTCTTTTTGTTTTTTAGAATAGCTTTTGGATAATATTAATCCAGCCTTTAGGTGAAGAAACGCCATGTTTAAATTTTCTTAAAATATGTGCTAATTCATTCATATATACATTCGATGCATGTAAGAGTTTTTTTTTTTTTTTTCCTGTCCTCCGATGGGTTTGTAAACCTTGACATGTAAGATGCTATTTGTTTCTTTATTTTAAAAATATTTTTGGAAAATTAATTTTTGTTTTATTTTTTCCTTCACTTCGAATTATTTTTTTATATCTTTTTTATATACAACAATATAAAAATAAATTTTAAAAATTAAAAAATAAACATTACCACAATACCTAACAAATCTTAAAATATAAAATCTTGGGTGTATGGTAAATTAGTAACTAGCCTCTATTTATAAAAACGAATATTAAGTTAAATACATGTACGTACGTATAAAAGTATGACTGGCCCATATGAAAAAGTTACAAGTAGACAAAAGGTTTACTTCACATGGGTGGGCATGTGATGTGAATGAACACTCACACCATGTGTCTGTCTACCATGTGGATTAACCTCTACATTTTATCTGGCACCAGCTAAGCAACCACCAAGTGGATTCTTCTTTGCCTTTGTTCCCCACCCTTTTTTATTGTTATTATTATTATTTTAGCTGCATGCACAGCTAAAAATAAAATTATATTTTCTTTTTTTCATAAAAAAATAAAAGGAAACACAGCAGGAAGAACTTTAACATTTATAACTTCTTTTTTTCTCCAATTTTACAGCTCGTTTGATAACATGGTAATTATTACTTTTTATAATATTTTTTACTTAAAAATAAATTAAAATAATATTTTTCAAAATATTTATTTTTGACATTAGCACATTAAAATAATTTAAAAATATAAAAAAATTAATTTAAAACAAAAAAATTAAAAAAATATTTCTAAATTTTCTAAATCATTTTTAAAATACAAAAACAAAAGGATTTTACCCAACAAACAAAAATATGTAATAATGCACCAATGACAGGTATAGCATTTATATGAATCACTATCTGTGACTTTTGCTCCTAGTTGTACTGCTCTGGTTTACTTGTGCTCAAAAGAGAGAGAAGGAAAACAAAATGATATGAAAGAAGATTACAATGATTAATTATAGTGATTAGTGATTTGATTGGTCATGATCTTCGTTAATTAACATCAGCAAGATGGTGATTAATTGTGATGAACATTGATAGAACCTTCTATAGGCAAATCTTTCCCGGATCAGGAATTGGCCGTGGGTAAATCGCAACACTAATAAACATGATTGGAGGAGTAAAGTAGAAGCAATATTCACAAGCACGTGCAGACAGTGTCATCATGGTTAACAATAATGCCTCGTCGGTACTTCATGCCTCTTAACTAGAATCATTGGAACATGTAAGCATGTGCATCTGCTGGTAAAACCTAAATGATCCCTCGCCCAATAATAATAATAATAATAATAAATGTGAATTAAACCATTATTTAATATGACAAGAAAAGGAGACATTTGTTTTGTAAAAGAAGTCACTGTAAATGGCCCAGGCAGAAGAAAGCACTCAAAAAGCCCATATTAAGCAAAGAAGGGTGGAGGGCCCATGTTACCACAAACGAGCTTATAATGGGGGGGCAGAGTAGACAATCTTTCTTTTTCTTTCTTTTTCTTTCCCTCCCTTTTCTTACATATGTCCACTTCTTTTTAACGTGAGACACGAACTGAATAACATGATAAGTCCAGCTCTGCTAAAAGACTCTTCTGTTTGGTAATACTCTATAGGTTAATTTCCGAACGGCCCGCATTCAAAGCCAGGAAATAGTCCTACCTGCTACAGCCATTGATGCTGGCCTGCAATGGCACACAGAAGTGTCGTCATAATTAGCTTTAACTATTTGCTGTGGCCTAAATAGAGCTGCAAACATGACTAAGAATGATTCATACAAGGAACAAGTATGAAAGATTCGTTCTTCAGCTGCGCCATGAAAGCAAGATTGTATAAGTGTTAGTAATTAAATTTATTTATCAAGATTAAGTGTATTGAAGTTAGTATAATAAATAATCATTCACATTAGAAATCTAGAAATATTATAAATTTAATAATACTATGAATCTAAAGTATTGAGTAATACTATTTTATAATGTCTATATATATATATTGTATGGATTTGATAATGAAAGATGTGAGAGTACCATTATTTAGTGTAATTTATTCCACCAAATTGTGTGAGTAGTCCTCTATTTTGTCATTGTTTTTTCCAACAAATTAGGTAAAGCGTGAGAGTAGATATGACTTTCAGCAACAACAATTCTCAGTTTTATATTCCTCGTCTTACAAAACAAAACTATAATTTGTGGTGTATTCAATATAAGATACTACTAAGATCACAAGAGTTATGGATTTAGTAGAAGATTGTTACACTAAACCAGAATTAACAAGAAAAGAGGTAGCAGTGAGTAATGCAGAAAGACAAACATTGAGAAAATCAAAGAAGAATTATAATAAGGCGTTATTCACCATTTATCAAGAACTTGATGAAACAACTCTTGAGATAGTGGCACCAACAAAGACGTCAAATGAGGCATGAAAAATGCTTAACAAGACTTATAATGGAGTTGAAAAGACAAAAGGGTATGGTTACAAGTATTGAGATGAGATTTTGAGAAGTTGAGTAAAAAAAATAATGACAGTTTCAGATTACTTCATAAAAGTAATCTTCTTAGTTCACTAGATGAGAAGGAATGGTAAAAATATTGATGATGTTCATATGATGGAGAAAATTCTAAGGTTTCTGGATTCAAAGTTTAACCATGTGGTTGTAGCAATTGAAGAATAAAAGAATTTGGAAGATCTGACGGTAGAAGAATTAATGGGATTTTTGTAAGCTCATGAGCAGAAAATTGATAAAAAAGAAGAAGGAAGATCTTTTAAATAAGCATTATAAACAAAGTTAACTATGAAGAATATTAATAAATCTGGTAGATGAGCATTTCAAAGAGGAATGTTCATTCACAGAAGAGAAAAGGGAGGAAGATCATTCAAAAATCAAGAATTTCATGAAGCATGAAATCAAAATTTTAATTTTAGAGGCTATAGCAGAAGTAGAGAAAGAAGTCACGGAGCATATTCAAATTGGAGGAATAATAATGCAAATGTACAATGTTATAATTGTAAAAAGTATGGTTATTTTGCTTTAGATTTTTCACAACACAAATTTGAAGACAAGAATCTCAATTTTTCTAAGAAAAAAATTGATTATGAAGAACCTATATTATTGTTGACTTGTGAAAAATTTGATGGCAACAACTCCAGCACTTGGTATCTAGATACAGGAGCATGAAATCATATGTATGGTATGAAGGAAGCATTTGTTGATATCGATGAAAGTCATAAAGGAAACATTACCTTTGAAGATCTTTCTCAAAGACCAATTAAAGGAAGAGGTAGAATTTTTTCTAGAGTTTTAAAACCCAGACCAGCCTGGAGGGTTGACCCGGGACCTGGCCAACCCGGGCTTAGGACCGGTTCCGGTGAAGGCAAAAACCCACTTGGAAATTGGCCTGGAGAAACCAGGTCCAACTAAAGGGTCGAAACGGGACCCAGTCCACTAGGTCAAACTCGGGTGAGACCAGGCCATTTTTTTTTTTACATTGAAAATTATTAAACAATGTCATTTTGACTTTTTAAAAGGCCAAAACGCTGAAGACCGAAGAGTGAAGAAGAACGAAGCAATATCAGTTACAATTTGCAAACCTAATTAACTCAACTCTTTGAAACCCAACAAAGGAGCAAAGGACGTCTTGATTATTGATCTCTGTTATTTCTCTGCAAAAAAGGTTTGAATCTCTTTCTTACACTCTCTGTTTTTTTTTATTCTCGAACGTTGAAATAATTTATTTTCAAATATGGAATTAAGCACAATAAAAACAAAACACCACCGATCAGTCGCTCCCCTCCCCCCTCAGTCTATCGAATAGTTGAATTGCATGCCTTGTCTCTTTTTGATTTAACAATGAAGGAGACCAACGCTTCTGCTCTCGGCGAGAAAACCATAAGCAAAAAGTTAGTCTCTCTCTCATTTGTTCTTACTGAAAATTTTGTTTTCTATTTTTTTTTCAATGATGGATTGATTGTGGCTTTTGGATATATTGCTACTCTTGTAGTGCACTGAAGAAAGAATTAAAGAATAAGAAGAGAGATGTCAAAAGAGGTGTTTTTTATATGTGTTTTTTTTATTAACCCGGGTCAACTCATCTGACCCGTGACCCGATCACTTGACCTGATCAATGACCGCGTCAGATTTCAAAACTATGATTTTTTCTCAAGAATGATTTATACCAGGAAAAAGCATGAAAGATTTGTTCTTCAGCTGCGCCATGAAAGCAAGATTGTTTAAGCACTTTCTTGTAAATGCGATGGAAGACTTGAACAATATACCTTTTGAGCAAAAGGTCTTATAGAGCTAATTTGTCGTCCCATTGCACAATCATGACAATATGATTATCATTTGTTGTATCTCTTTCATTTTGCTTTCAATATTTTGAATATGGGCTCAGCAACGTGAATCCTATACCACTAGACTAGCCTATGAAAACTCATAATGCCAGACAAGATTGTAAAAGTTCCTACTATAATTACTAGAGCCTGTAACTTCAAAAGATCATTCCCAGAGACACCCATTAGCATGCATGATGTTCCAAAAGCACCACCATGTATTTTTATACATTAAGTCAAAGAATTGTGTTATTTTCATTCAAATTGACACTTTTATTAGTTCGAATTCTATCACTCAATTGTTATAGAATATCGTATAATTTATAATGATGAAAATGGCTTAACCCTTATACAATTTGATTTTATTTAGATTTATTTGTTAGGTTTTATATAAATATTATTGGATATTTTATTTTGTAGGCAATAAACCAAATTGTTTGTTCTTATTAAAGTTTTAGTGTTTACATGTTAATTTTTTTTTAAATGTTAGATAATTTTTTATTATTTAATTAAAATAACATATTATTTTTCCTTTGAATTTTCTTTTCTTTCTAGCTTCTTTTTTCCTACTTTTAATTCTTAGTCTTTTCTTTTATTTCTATATTTTTATTTTATTTAGTTTATTGTCCCGTGTCAAGTATGAATATAAACTTTTAATTGTTTTTATAGTTAATTGATCTGACTTGCAAATCTTTAAAATTCAACACAGTTTTCAATCCTTGACAATTTTGAGGATGATCATCAATAATAATTAAAAATAAATAAATTCACCGCCCCACTGCCCAGAACCAAAACCAAATGTTCATTTATTTCCTTTGACAAACAACACCATAAACCTATATACTTTTTCTCATTCTTTTCGAAACAAAAAGAAAAAAGGCACAACAGAAGGCTTTGGCATATAAATTTGCAGACTACAATGGGAATATCTGCCATCCCAGAGTTAACAAGTTCTCCATTATTTGATGACGATAGAAGGTGATGCATATATTCAAGCCTGGGACTAAATGCAATGGCCGTAATAACTCGTGTCTCTCTAGCACTCCACCCATCAAAATTTGATTAAGAGACAGACGCCAAGAAGAATGAAAATGACTGGGAGAGTCTAGTACCTTTTTAGTTTTTATTTTATTTTAATATTTTATTGGTATTTTTCTTTGTTTAGGTGTAATTTTATTTTAAATTAATTTGTTAAAAAAATGACATAAAAGGTGTGTGTGTGTGTGTGTGTAAGGATTGAAAAATGATGGTGGAAAAATAAAAAGAAAAGTGAGGGGAAAATAATAGAACATTATTACTTTATTTAATTATTTATTTGTACTTCGAGGTCTAGCATTGCATGCTTAAAATTTTTCAAGTATTTTTTATTCTTGATTAATTTTCACATTGAAAAAATAGAATTAGTTTTATTTTTTAATTGTGATTGTACTTGCAAAAATCATATGTAATCTTGATTCCATTTATAATTTAGTGTTGCATGGATTTATGCCATGATCATCTAGTGTTAAACCTTAAATCTACACTTACCATGGACCCACTATTAGTAATGCTCTTAGAGCTATTTGAGAAAAACTGCAAACTCAAATGACCAACATGTCTAAAAGAGTTGAAACCTTAGAAAGTTCTCGAATAAGGCATCTAAAGATTAGTAAAAATCATAGCTACAGTTATTATGGGTCAGTTCACCTTGAGTGTCACCAATATAACTATCATTTAGTTTACTTTACATGTGATGATCTTGATGAGCATGTCATGAGCTTTAACAAAAGTGAAACTTCCACTTTTAACAGTCATTATGACCCTTAGGTTATTGATATGTGAATTTATGATAATGATTAATTCTTTGAGTGACACAACTTGTCTAATAATAGGAGAGTTAAATTTACTAAGATGATACTTGTTGGTGAAGCCTAACTTAATTAGAGACATGTCAAGGATTGTTTACAGATGAGAGGTAAACCTTTCATAACTAATTAGACTAAAATGAAACAAAAACTACAAGAAAAGTATTAGCCTCAATCTTATATAAATAAACTCTTGTACCAATGGAACAATCTAAGGCAATGAAAAAGGTATGTTAATGAGTATATAACATAATTTAATGATTACATGATGAGAAGTGCCATAAAATAGAATAAAATCATGACTTTGCATAGGTTTTGTAAATGTATGAATGATGATTTTAGAAAAGAACTCATGCTTATATGTGTTTTTACTCTTAACCAAGCCTATATTGTAGCATAAAATTATGAGTTGTTTATAAATAATTAATAGACAAAACATTAAAACCCTTTTTAGGTCTCGGTTTATAAATAATAGTTATTTATTAGGTACTCTATCTTATAGACCCAATCCCAGTAATGCCCAAGTTTATAAATAAGATAAAGAAAAATGAATAGTTAATGAAATTTACAAGTTAAGTTCAAAGTTTTAGTTTGCTAAATATTAAAGGTTTCGATCATATTTTTGTTAATTGTATCTTTAAACCCTTAATCATCCAAAAATATAAGAATATAGGTGAAAAGTAAGACTTTTTATTATACGTAAGTATATGAACTCAATCCTAAAGACTTTAGCGATCTAGATGAAGAGGATGTACAATAAGATAAATTTACCACTATAAGTTCAAATAATTTTAAAGACTTAGTAGTTAGTACTAAAAAGATGAATATAGTCTTTAAGAGTATTATACACGTATGAAAGGAAGGTTAATAAAGAATATAATAATTATGCTTTAATGGTAAAGAAATAAATTTTAGAAAATTCTTTAATGAAATCACCTGAAGAGGCAAATATAGTCTTAAAAGATTCTCATGATATTAATCCTTTTAAACTACCTGATTTCCCATCAACTATATTTGATGTCCAGCATATCATCAATTTAGATCAAAATGTTAAGTTTTATTTTTTATCTCTAACCCCTGACATGATAAGAAATATGAAAATAATCATAATTTACTAGGTTATGTCTAAACAATATCTATTTAGGCTTTGAATAGTGTTTGTTCCATTTCACACCTTTAGTCATATAGTGTTCATAATTGCGAATTTAGAAAGCTTGTTGATCTTCTTTATATGTCTCCTCAAGTTAAAATTTCTTATTCAACTAAGTTTTTTACCTATAAAATTTATAATTTGTATACTGAGATCATTGAGAAAATTTAAGTAAGTAATGAATAATACACATTTCAAGTTGATTTGCATAAGTATTATAATATACTTAATGCTTTAGATTATTTCATTGTATAGATTAAACTTGAAATCATTTATAAATTGTAAATGAGTAGTGTTAGACCATTCAAAATGTTGCAAATAATTGAATCAAATACTTATATTATTAAATTATCACTAAACTTTGATATTAGTTCTATTTTTAATATGAAAAAGCTCGTTATATATAAAACACAACAACTTATCTATGATACTTCTTTTGATATCCCTATCATATTATCCTCATCATTGAAACAAAAGGAACATATTAATGCTATTTTGGATGCACAAAATTGTTTTTACCAAAAATGATGAAGTTCAGTTAATCCTGATATATGAGTTTACCAACTAGATTTAAATTGTACTTTGATTATTAGAAAGATATCATAGTAACTTGATCCTTATTTTTTTGAACATTTTCGAAGCTATCTTAACATATACTTGACGGAGTTGAGTTCTTCTAATCTTAAAAGAGTCAATGAAGACATCAAACTCAATACATCGATCAGCTCTTGTGCAATTAGATTGCATTCAGATTTATTTCTTAAGTTTAATTTAGTTGTTATTGAATATTTTATATAATAAGCTATAAACCTAATTGTTTATTCTAATTAGAGTACTAGCATTTATAAGTTATTTTTTAAAATATAAGATTTTTTTTATGATTTAATTAAAATAATATTTTATGTTTTTATCTGAATTCTCTCTTTTTCCAAGCTTTTCTTGCTTCTAATCTTGGCTTCTTTTTTTCTTTCTCTACTTTTATCTTTCTTTAGTTTATTGTCCCTCGACATGGAGTTATGATGTAAGATTCTGCAAGAAATATCAAGAATTTTAATTTTAATTTTAATTATGGATGATAGTCAGTTCAGCAGGTGAGGACAAACTGGTTACAGTTTAGGCCTTCATCATTCAATAATACGATCTATATGAAGTGAACTCTACTCCATTTGATAGATTTGGTTCAAGCGAGTGATTTATAGCTGCAAAAAACTACTCCCTTGTGCTTTTCTTTGACCACCCAAATTGCCAATCAAACTATCCAGGATCATAAACTCCATCTTGATTTCAAGGGGGGGCAGTGTCATCAGACCAACTGGCAATTGGTCTCTGATCCTCGGCAACTAAATTTTCTACTGCCAGTAACTGTCAACAAACAGAGGAACAAGTATTGTTGCCCCGACAGTACTTTTAACGGCAGAAATTGTACACACCAAGCACCCATTGATTCACATTTGTATGCAACTCTGCACGCAATGAGAAATGAATGACCACTATGCCCAAAAGCTTGGCGCTTTTTTAGGGCAGCCATCAACCAAGCTCCTCAATGATGGCAGCGTGCCACAGTTCAGAACCAGACCAATACTCTTCCACACAAAAAGTGTTTAATAACACCTTGTCGCCTGTAAAATTTCCATAAATTTATGAGAGGAGAAATGTTGCAATGGATGTCAATATAAGAACACAAGACGCACACGATGATGAAATGTATTGTAATCATTAGAAGCTCTACATGAGAATACTGAAGGCAGAGCTTTGTAGTCATGATTGGAGTAACACTATTCATTTTCATTTGTTTACCACACATTCAGGCATATGCATCACCATACATCGGAATGCACAAGATAAACCACAGCTACTGTCAGTCTTTAAGCCATGAAAAGAACACAAGGTTACTAGTTGCAGGTCATAGCAAAAAAAAAAAAAAAAAAAAAAAAAAAAAATTGGGTCAGAGTAGTAATGTTTCTTGGGTGACCATTTGATTCAGTTAGATGAAAGCTGCAGTTGTTGGCATAATTGAATCCTACCATTGAACTTCCATGAAGAAAGGATCCTGAAATTGGTACTATTTACAAAGCATCCAATACTCAGTTATAGTCAAACCTCAAGGAGGTCTTAAATTTGGAAGCTCCGGTAAATAAAGTAATAAAAATTCAGATTCAAGGTCTGGAGGAACTCTAGTGTTGCAACATTTGAAAAGCCTCTAACCATTCCTAAATATTATTTCCTCTAGATTGACGGCACTTACTTTGAACGAAGCCATGCACCAGCTTATGTGGATAAGCAGATGTTAATCATAAGAATTAAAAATGTGGAAAGAAGAAGATTTTACTTGATAATCCTCCAGAATCATTTGATCTATCTTCCTAGAAAGCATATGGTGAACCATAAAAACATAATCTGCAGGTATTAAGCAAAACTGGATGATCATCTACTATAGAAATAAATAAATAAACCAAGCAAAATTAGCACCATGAATGAACAATTCATCTAGTACTAACAATCAGTCCAGTTCAGCTGCAGCTCATCGCCATCTAATCACCAATCAAGGTCAAGTCCTGCACACTCTTGGCTTCTCCCAAAAGTGAAACATCCTTTTCCTCTCTAAACCTGAAGAAGATGAAGCACATGCACTACATGATGGATGAAACTTCATTTGACATAACAGGAGGAGGATAAATCCAGCCAGATGCCAATTATTTAATTCATTTTCTGAATTCTAAACTAAATTTCTAGGTAAGAATTCAAATATTGAAGTCTCCAGCATTCGCTGAAAAAGAAAATGTATCATCTAAATATTGAAGCCCATTTTAAGATTTATGCCCCATGTGGAACATTAAGCCTTCAACACCCACTAATACCCAAAAAGCAGCCCAAAGGGCACCACCGGAAAATCTTCCCTGATTGCAGCTTACTAATTTAAACATACTATGTTAAAATCATTCAAATTTTCAAATCAGAAATGAATAGAGAAATCATAATTTCATGCAGCATCTCAACTAAATTGTGCACATGCTTGGGTAGCCTTTTCAACTGCATTTTTAAACAAATAAACCATCCAGTACTAATCATTTCACTCCAAATAGAACGATCTACAAAACCTTGTTTGTGGAAGCTTTCAGTTATGAAAGGTCTTTAGTCAAGTCAGCAAATTTCAGTTCTATAAAGGTCAAACAAAAATTTACATAAGCAAAATACAATCTAGTATTGAACTTTTATTTTGACAGTTCCACTTGTATAAAGTGACTAAGGCAACATCAATTAAGAAGATTACAACTTATATTGTGATTTGTAGAATCCAAGTTGCTTATCTTAGTGGCTGCGAGCATTTGCATGCTTGAAGACACAAAGACACCCATAGATAAGAGAACAAATTTTATCAAGTAACAGAAAGAAACACAAGGCAGCCTCAAAATCAATATGAATAAACATTCGACCACATTGAGATATATTAAAACACCTTTTTAAGGAATATTGGTTATATCCAGTCAGTTTATCATACACACATATTCCTCATCCAACGATGGGCATTTAATCCTCGGTTCTCCACTAAGAAGTTTAGGAAACAGTTTTCATCAAAACACAAGAATTTTACTAAAATTTAGTCCAAAAAAATTTCTTCTCGCCAAGCACTGTTATTACTAGGAAGGACATCATGTAAAAAAGGTGGTAGCATTTCAGCTATGGAACTATCAAAGTAGGGTTCTAGAAGAAAAAATCTGGATTGTCTTGCCTGAATGATTTTTGCATCCAGTGGCTGTCCTTGAGACTCAAACCTGCAGTCTTGTGGTAGCAAGCTCAAGATTTTCACCACTTCCACACAACGGTCCCTTGTTTATATTGTTCTTATACTGTTCATTTGGAATGCTCTTTAAGACCCAAGAGCATCATTTGTGGAATGAGTGTTAATATCACACATGTTAAACCCTGCTGGTTCTTCTGTTCATGAAAAAATGCTGTTTCTAATGCAATAGCAAGTTCTTTAGCTCAATGATATTAAACTGATATTTGCTAGCTAATATTCTTGAATAGTGTGTTAATAGACAACATTTATAATGGCCTAAATGCCTAAGAACCTGAGCCACAAAGAGTAATAGCAGCAGAAGAAGTGATGTTAATGATGATGTTCAAACATTATATTCCACTGTCACCAAAATTGACTATTTAGTGGGCAGTTTCAAAAAGTAAGAAATTCCAATGACAGCCAAAGCTTACACCATTCAGCTTCCAGTTGTATTACACCAAAAAATCCATGCTACAGTACAAGTGCTTTTTATTTGCAGCTATCAGTTGAAAACTCTGATGTTATCTGTCTGAAAATTTAAGATAACATATGGAAGGATAAGTTGCTAGAGTAAAATAAACCTGCTAAACAGGCACGGTGTTGTTGACTTATGGAAATTTAGACACTAAGGTTAAATTGAGTCATTACACAAATTACTGGAAAAACTCAAATTGTCAAGATCCGCCCCAGCAAGCTGAGAAATACTTTCCAGAGGGGAGACAGGGATTGACTCTTGCACAAAAGCACATGTCCCATCTAGAGAATGACAATTACTTGACTATCTCCCAGATGGAACGACCTTCAGGCACTTGTTCATCATGTCACCCAGAGAAGAGAAGTGAAGTATAGTTAAACAGCAAAAAAGGAATCGCTAGTTATTGAAGTTAGACCTCACTTCTGCATAGCCTACGACCTTGGGATTGTGAACAAACTCTGAAAATTTACACTTCATTGAATACATTCTGAAAACAATCATTAGACACTACTTAAAAGTAAACACTTGAAGCAAAAATATGTAGCTGGATCATCAAGCTGATCTAGATATTCAAACTTCAACTATGAAAGCAAATACATGACAGGGAAAAAAATATATAGCCACAATATCTTTAACCATAGGCAATGATATTTCACCAGAGTCAAAACAAAGCAGTATGAGACATTATTGTGACTATCCTAAGTATACACAATATATGCAGGCAGAGTAACAATATCCCACTAGATACCCCTCCTAAATGACACCCCAGTTCCAGAAGCAGCTTACCAAAAACAGAAAATTGATTTGCATGCAAGTCCAGCTGTTGAGATGAACAAAATTGACATGACCGGAAAATCAATTAAAATCAGCACCCATTTCCTTGTGTTTCAACTCTAATGCCATCCGCTCATTCTCAAGCTTCATCCTCTCATTTTCCATCCTCAGTTTTTCTAGTTCATGGTCTCTTTTCTTACTAAATCTTTGCCATTTGAATCGCTGTTTTTCCAATTCCAGCATCTCTTGTTGAATTTTTAGATTCTGTTCTTCCAACTGAAGTGTGCGAGATTCCATCCACTGCTTCTGCAACCAAGAAGCTCTTGAACTTTCAGGAGAGACTTGATTCATATCAACTTGGGCAATCTGTGGATGAGAATAAGAAGACACTTTATTAGGGTCCTGAGATGAATTCCCAAAATAAACATTTTCATGGCCCTGGCCTGGTCTCAGTCTCTTTGCAGAACCCCCTAATACCCCATGTATGCCCCTACTATCCCCATGGGAAACATGATTCTCCCCAAATTCATCATGATCATCAGTTTCAATCTCTTGATCATCTTCATCAAGATCATCATGTTGGTGCCTCCTTGCATCATCATTATCATGATCATCTCTACTTCTTAGAGCCAACTGTAGGGAACGCTGCAAAGCTGGATCATGAGGCAGGTGCAACCTATTTCCATTATGATAGGAACACATTTCTTCATAGAAGAGATGCTTTGAGCTTAATATCTTCCTAACATCATCCTTATCCTTCTCTGTTAAATAATCTATAACATCTAAAAGTGCAGGGTTTTCCACAACCTGACAAGAAGTGCCCCTCCCAAGCATATCATTGAGCCTTTTATACCTTTTATTAAGGTCATTGAATTTATCCTCACACTGCTGTGGAGAAACATGAAAACCTCTTTCAGCCATGACTTTTGAAACTGATTTCCACTTGCCTTTTTTCTGCAAAACTGTGAATCTCCTACGCATTCCATCACCACAATCTGAAGTCGCATCCTCACCAATATAAGACACAGCAGTTATCAAGAGCCTCACCATCTTATCAGTCCACTTAACACGGTGCCACGGAGACCCTTTTTTCCCTCTTCTTACATCATTGTGACCATCAGCACCTTCTTCGGTGTAGCTTGGCTCATCCTCATCACTGACTAAATTTTTCCTCCCATCTCCTTTATTGTAATAAGTCATGGACATGTTTTGATCAGAGTTGTGCATGGCCCCCATTGTGGGTGGAAAACCATCGTGAACTGAGGGATGCGTTGAAGATCCTTGGCGATGGATAGGATGCTGGTGGTGGTGCACAATGTGTGGATGTTGCCCTTGATGATGAACTCTCATTGATCCTTGCAAGTCAGGGCCTCCAAAAGAAGCCCCGCCAGGAATCATACCTCCTTGAGACAAATTCCCTTCCATTTATTATTTAAAACAACAATTTAGATCACACCGATAAACCCATTTCTCCCTTTCAAATCACCTTCTTGGCTATGCAAAAAACCAAAAAAACAAAAAACATAAAACCGATAGCAATCTATGTTTTACACTTTGAGCAAACTAAAATAAAGCAAACCCATTTCTTTCTTCCTTTTTTTTTTCCTCCTCTTCAGTTACCTACATCATCGAGCATGCATCTTGGATTCTCAAAAGCCAAACAAAATCATAAACCCATCTTCGAAACTTAAACTCTAGACAAAAACTGAAATACTCATTATTAAGGCACCCACATCGAAATTTAAAGCAATGAAATAGAAAGGGCACCCGAACATTCAAGAAAAATAAAACAAGACAACAGAAAAGCAGTGCTTAAGTTTGATCGAATAGAGAAGAAAGCAAAGCCACTACTTATCTGCAACAACATAAAAACACCCGTGAAGCAAGAGAACCCACTGTGTTGTCCTAAAATTAAGGCGAGAATCCAGGACTCTAGATCTCAGAAACCTTTCTCCTATCTGCCTCTGAGTGTTCAGTGTTTACTATCCTACTACTGTGCTTGCATTCAGAAATTTCAGGAAGGTTCAAAGAATGGTAAGATCCTATGGGTCCATACTTTTTATTTTTTTGTAGCACTCACCAACTTGCAATTCATTTATTTTTCCTCCTCTTCTTAAGAATTTTTCATTTTTTCAGGATTTTTTATATTTTAAATTAGAGAAGGGCCATCTAAAACCGAGTTTTTTCCGTCCCATAAAAATATTTGAATCCATAATCATAATGAACAAAGAAATAATTCTAGTTTTCAATTTTATAAATTTTAAAATCATTAAAAATTTATATAATTATTAACTTTAAAGTTTATAAAATTAATTAAAATACATATAAACTCATCTAAATACTCATATTAATAAATAAATAAAAACTGATTCTATTATTATTCCATGTCACAACAAAACCCTTATAAGCTGTTCGAAAAAGATGCAAGAAGAGTGAAGCAAACAAGATTGGATGTCATCATACAAATTGGAATATTATATTGATAAATGCAATGCTTAGCCCACTTAATTGGAGATTTAATATTTTTAATGACAAGAGGGAAAATTGGTGTATTGGGCACGACTTCCTCCCCGGTGTTTTTAGAAGAAAAATGATGGCTACTCCTTTGTCTTTTCATGAACGCCACTTGGAAAGATAAGTTTATGTTCTTAAAATAAGATGAAAAAAAATTACGTTACTTTCAATGAAATACAAAAACGTAAAGCTCCGGTGGCATTGGGATGAAAGGTTACATTCTGTATAAAAGAATTAAAAAAACAGAAGAAAAATAAGGTAGAGGAAGTGGAGATAGAATTGTTTTGGTAATAATTTATAAGATAGGGTAACTGTTTCTTTATCTTTTTTTTAGTTGAGAGTGGATAAAATAAAATAAAATATATAAAAATATATTTTACCTTTAATATTAACAAGAAAAACCCCCAAGCAATAAATGTTTTTATTATATTCTTGTTATAAAATACTATTTATTATAATAATATTTTATTAATCTTTTTTTATTGCAAGTTATCTCGATTAGATTAATTTTTTTAATTAGTTTTTTATGTTCGGTTTTATTTTTTAATATTGAATTAATTACAAATTAAATTTTATGATTTATTTTGTTTCCTTTCTATTATATTATTTTAGCCTCAGTGCATGGGAATAATATTTAATGGGTTAACCCGAGTTATCTCGGGTTGATTTTTGTATTCTTTTTTATAATTGATTTTTTTTAATTTCATCATTTAACATTAAATTGATTGGAAATCGAGTTTCATAGTCTGTTTTTATTTACTTTATATAGGGATATCTTGATATTATTATCAAGTTTATGGGTTTTGATATTTTAATCTTGGTTAAATTGGGTTGTTTTTTCTATTTTTTAAGAGATTATCTTAGTCTCTTGACTCGAGTTACGGGTCATTCAACATGGGATTTTATTTTTATTGAGTTGTCCTTGTATGACTTGAATCTTGAGTTTGACAAGTTAATCTATGTTAAATCATATTATTTTTTATTTTTTTCTATAAGACTATCTTAGTCCATGACTCGATTCATAAGTTTGATGAATTAACTCGGGTTGTTTTTCATATTTTTTTAAATAATGCTTTTATTAGTTGCATCCTTCAGCATTAAACTAATTGAAAATTAGATTTCATAATTTATTTTGATTTATTTTATATGAAATTATCTTGGTGTTATAGTCTAATTCACAATGAATTATCTTGGTGTTATAGTCTAATTCACAGATTTGGCAAGTTAACTTAGGTCTTTTTAGGTCCTTTTTTTAATTAATTTTTTTTAATTTTATCCTTCAATATTAGATTGATTATAAATCAAGTTTCATAATTTATTTTGATTTATTTTATATGGAGTTATTATAAGCACATGACTCAAGTCACAAATATCACATATCAACTCAGGTTAACCCAGGTCAATTTATCATGTTGCTATCTTAATATTAAAAAAAAATCATCTTGAAAAAAAATTAAGTCAAACTACTTTTTTAAGGTTGTCTGAATTATTATTTTTACCAATAAAGTCAATTGAATCACATCAGATTAATAATTACACACAAGAAAAAAAAAACATTAGAAACATCTGAACATATTATTTTTACATTCAAGAAAAACTTGACCTAACTCACAATGGAGTCTAGGCTAATAATTTAGTGTATTGATATCAAGCTTACATGTTTTAAAAAAAATTAGATATTATTTTTCTACTATAGTTTAGATTGAGTGTTGAAGTTGATAATAGCATAATAGCTCTATTTATAAAATCGGAATTGGCTTGGAAGGTTGTCCAAGGTCCCGGGCAACTTGAGGCATAGATTGGTCTGGATTTAAGAAAAAATATAGGAAGGATTAACATGACCTAATTTGATCAAAAACTTAAATTTACCTACAACCTGATCAAGTCAAACTAAAACCCGAGTAAAAAACTCTTTGACTTTTTTCTTGAAAAAAAAGATTGGTCAAAACAAGGTCATTTTGATCATTTAAAAACAAAAAAAAAAAATATCGTTAACTCTCTCGACTTGTAACATAAGCATTGGCCTTAGCTAATTTTTAGATTAAGTTTTAAAACTATTATAATAATTATTTTTTATCATAATATATCTTAGATGGCCAAGTTTAGAATTAAAAGCTTTCTATAAGAATATTTTAAAAATAAAATATAATAAATATTATCTCAAGTGACATATATTATTTCTACATTTTATTTTAAAAATATAAAAATTCACTCCAAAATTATTTTAAAATACATTTATTTTTATACCTTTTATCTTTTTAATTAAATATATTTTTATTCTCATTATCTCTTTTTTGTGAAAGTAATAAAACGTCATCTAAAATATATATAAAGTTAATGTTTTATATTATAGTAATAATTATTTTTTAAAGTGTTTTTTATTTAGAAATATATTAAAATAATATTTTTTTATTTTTTAAAATTTATTTATGATATTCACTCATAAAAATGATTAAGGAATATAAAAATATAATTAAAAAAAAAAGCAAATCATTTTTTCTAAAACAATATGATGCTATCGTAGAAACAAAACACGACCACAAACTTTTTTTTTTAATATTTCTTTTATGACACCATAACTGAGAAACCTCGGTGAAGGTTTGTTCAATCAATAGGGGGAGTTCACTTTTGAAATATAAATTAATATAAAGGTTTAGGTAGTGATTGACCGTGATTTGGAAGCGTGTAAAGGGCTGCTATAATTGAAAAATATTAGGGCCCCTTTATGGCTTTATTTTTTGTTTCATTTTATTTTTATTTTAAGAGTTGTAATATTTTTTAATCTGTTTTCTCTAACTCCGTTTTAAACCGATCTTATCCCAAGAACAATCAGTTGAGATCCTCAACGGCATTAATTATTATTAAAAGAAACGACGACATGTAGGAAAATTCGGCAGCAATGAACAGTGTTTTCCCACTTTATCCATGGTATAGAACCCATTTCTCTAGCAATGTAAGGGTAGTTTTGTCTTTTTCACAGTCATTGGCAAGATGTTTGGGCGCCAATCTGACTTTTGACTTCAAGGAGAATAGTGCGATGACTTGACTAACATTGTTAGGAAAAAACAAACTAAAACTTCGTTCCAGGGCCATTTGCCTCATTTAAATTTTGTTTTTTTGTTATAATTGAGATGCCTCGAAGGCAATTTGATGTTTTAAGGAATATAAAATATTAATAAAAAAATATGCAATGCCATTTTATTTATTTTTTATATTTAATTTTTTCATTTTTATTTTTATTTTCATACCTCAATATTCTTTTATTAAGGATTTTAATTTGTTGTTTTTTTTTGTCTTATACTCAGTCAGTCCTAACCTCATGATCACGATAACAACTTTCAAAGGTTAACAAGGGTTAACTTCGACATTTTTTTATGTTTTTTTAAATTATTTTTATCCTTCAATATTTATTTATTTTTGATAAATAGTCCTCATGCTTTTTTTTTCCTCATTTTCATTTCTACAGGGTTATCCCAATCCTATATTTATAATCATCGGATTAGTGAGCTAACACATGTTGATTCGGATCTTTATTTTTTTTTAATTTTTTTAGTTTCGTGTCTTGATTTTTTTAAAAAAGAATTTTGATTTGCTGTTTTTTTGTTTAGGTTTTTTTACTATACAATTAGTTCTAGCCCCATGACTGTAATCACGAGTTTTGAAGGCTAATACATGTTGATTTTGGTTTTTTTAATTATTTTATTTTATTTTATCTTTTAATATTGAATTATTTTTGGAACTGATCTTTGTGTTTTTTAAAACTTTTCTTTTTATAAGAACATCCTATACGCGTGGTTTATAGGTTAACGCAGATTAATTTAATTTTTTTAATTTTATCATTTAATATTGAGTTGTTTTATATTAAGTTTCATAATTGTTTTTAGTTTGCTTTTGTTTACGACTTCTTATACCTTTTAATCATCTGATTAAATAAAAATATATTATTAAAAACATGGTAACTAACCACAACTGAGTACATGACCTGTGTGGCGAGATCATATATATTAATTTTAGTTATATTTTGATCAAATACCAATTTAATTAACCAGATATATGTATAAATATTTTATTTATAATTAAGATTTTTTTTACATCTAAAAACACATTAAAAAAATGTATATTTAAAAATAATTTAACCCCATACCTGGTTAGATTTGAAATTATACGGGGAAAAAATATTGGACTTGTGACACGACCAAAAGATTGATGTCTTCTCTCAAGTGCAGGAGTGTCGAGGTAATAAATAACCCAGTAAGTTCAGAGTTGAACCACAGGGAGATTAATTGTATAAATTATAGATAATAATAATATAACAACAATAGTAACAAGAACAACAACAACAACAACAATAATAGTACTATTACTAGTAGTAGTAATAATAATGATAATGAAGAAGAAGAAGAAGTTAATGAGAACTTTGATATGGAAGATTAACGCAAGGATTAAACAATGATAACAATAAATATTAAAGTTAAATGATCTATTAATAATATGTCAAATAAGTATAATATAAACTTTTATTACTCAATTGGAAACAACACACAAAAGAGGTTCCAATCAAAATATAAATTGTTAATATGATTACATTAGTTATTTTATTTGAATAATGCTAATACTTGTAAATATTGTCAAACATTCATGATCCTAAATGCATGGCAAATGCCTCCTTTTATAGGCCAAAATTGGAAACTATTGATTTGATGACTATTTGATGAGTGGGTGACCAATTTTTGAGTTGGTGACAATTCTTATATTCTCTTGTCTACCCAAAACATCATTGATAACGTTAGAATTAGAACTACTTGAAATATAAAAATTGTAGGAAATTGTCCCAACTTTTCAGGAAAAAAATTGAGGTCATTTGGACTTCTAAAACTCCAGATATGAGCCAAACACTGAACAATGTTTGAGCTGCAGGACATATTCGAACTTTTTCGTTATTGCTATAATTTAGACTTGAAAATGACCATTTTAAATCTTAGGCTCCCATGAAAGTTGTAAGTCTATGACATTTCCATTCATATAAAGTAGATCTAAATCCGAGATCTACAGCTCTAGATATGATCCAATTACCAAACAATGTTCTAGTTGGACTGCACCAGCATCTCTTTTCTAAGTTTGACAATTTATTTGTCCTTTCAATTTCAGTTCTTAAACTCATCAATCAATCCTTTTATTTATGTGATAGGCCTGCATTTAAAATGAACATTTACTATAAATTAAAGGTATCTTATATTATTAGATATGCTTTAGTTAAGAAGTTATTGATACTTCAAGTGTAAAATGATAATATAAAACCTTGATAAAAATACACTTTTAAGTACTAATCAACTTGGATTCGTTTAAATTTATTAGATAGGCATTTAGAAGCATCCACACTTATTGATTTTATAAAAAAAAATCTTTTAAATGAATCTAATTAGCTTGGAAGATGAACAAAATGTATAAACAAGATGATAAAGAAATAACAAAAAAGAACTTTATTAAGTAAGAGCTTCAGACAGGGGATTACATCACTCTTTTACAAATCCCCGAAAGTTGGATGGGAGAAATAGCAACAAGCTTCCTTAGTTTGTTGACAATAAAGTATTTCAACAGTAAAAATTATTGTTCATACACTCACAAAGTCCAATAGATTGCAGTGTTATTTTTATTTTTTTCACTTTAATCCCTTAACTATTTTTATTGTGTTTTTTTATTGCAAAATTAGCATTCAATTGCTTCAAGTTTATTGGCTAGGAAAAAAATTGAAAAATAGAGGATCAACTTAGAAAAGACACCAAAAATAGGTGGTGTGTTTAAAGTTGGTATAAAAAATACACTTTAATTTCCAAATTTATAAATTTAGACTTTTTCGATCTCTTATATTTTTCTAAATTCAATTTTCATACACAACTTCATTTTTACTTTTTTAAGTCTTTGATTTTGATAATGTTTTGACCTAGGTTCTAAATTTTGTTAATTAATTAAAGTTTAATGGGATAAATGATATATTTTTAAAGTTTTAGCTTAAATTATTTTATAATTTCTTTATTTGAATCTAAATTTAATTTGATTTTTGATCAATTAAGACATAATAAAGGTTCAACTAGGAAGAGAATAAGAAAAGAAAAGGAAAGATCAATTATCGAGTCGGGTTATATCATTATATTTATGTTCATTATTCAAGTTGTAAATTTTATGGATCAACCCAGTTAATATCGTTTGTCATTGTCTTTTTATTTCACTTCCTCAATTTTTTATCTTGATCCTATCATTTGACGGTTCTTTATCTTCACATTTAAGCTAAGGTTAGACAAGATTAAAATGATGGAGAGATTTTTTTAACTAGATCACCATTTAAGTGAGAGAGTCAGTTTATTATTTATCAGCTTGGTCAAACAAGTTACGTCAACTTTTTTTTTAATTTATTAACCCTTATAGTGGTTGTTAATTTATTCTAATGTACTGATTGAGTTTTTAATATTATTTCAAATATTTCATTACATAAAAGCAAATAATAAAAATATTTATATTTTTTAATGCAATTATATGTTTTTTATCCTCCGTGCAATTAAAACCTAGTAAACTTCTTAGTGTTAAAGGTAAACTTTTATTTGTATCATTAAAAAAGAAAAGGTCAAGTATTAAAAGTTTCATATTGGATTTTGATTTTTATAGCTTTGTACTGGGTTAGTGATTAATTTTTAAAACAAGTTTTCTATCAAAATAAGAAATTCTTATATGCTAAGGTAGTAAATATAAAAAGGTAAAATATATGTATAAAAAAAGAATGTGTGGCATAAAAAATAATGTGTATATAAAACAAATGAATAATGAAGTCAAGTAAGTTTATTTGAGTTTTTCACTCTATGACATATGATATTTATAAATATCTCAGATCATATATAATTATATGTTAAAAAAAATAAAAAAATATTTGATATTTTATAAAATTAAATCATTGATTGATATGCCATACTTATCATTTAAAGAATATGCTTAAAAGTAAGTTATTGGTTACAAGTATTAAAAGACCATAAGAGTTGGTGTAGAATAAAGTTTATAAATAGTCAATAGCAAAAAGTTGACCTAAACAACTACTAAGAGATAGTTATTGATGAAAAAAAGATGACAATTACAAATTAGAATTACTAACTCAAGAGTTATGATTAAAGATAACCATTATTTAAAAAAAAAGTTAGTCCGAAGCAGTCTGAGAGAAGTTGTTATCAGTGAGAAACGATAGCCATTGCAGGCTAGATATAGGGTTCGGTTGGATCAAGATAGGCCGAGCCCTTTCTTCCCTCCCCCCTCTCGTCTTCACCTTTGTTGCAGTTTAGAGTAAGGGTCAGTTGAGATAAGAGAGAAGATGGTTCTGTTGAAGATGAGAGGGTTACGTTGGACTAAAGAAAAAAATATCCAGTAAGGAGATGAAGAAATTAGGTTAGGCCAAGACGAGAGAGTAAAATAGGGCTAAGGAAAGGAAGGCTCAAGTGAGTTTCTGTTCTTACGCTTTATGGATAATTATCCTTCATTGCAATGGAGCTGTTGTCGTTCACAAATGGTTTCGATAAGCTATAAGAAATTCCAATTAATTTGATTTTTCAATGACAAGAGTTTATGAAAATTCCGCATCCCATCATTTTCTCTGGGAGCATTAACAACGCTATTTTCTTTTCGCAATGATGTTGACATGTCGTCCAATATGGCATGCAGAATCTATAAATTTATTTTTCCTAGCCTGCCGCCACCACAATAATTACGAGGGTATCGATTCACTTTCTTCACTGTTTGTGAGAGAGGTTGCCCTTTTCTTTTCATATCTCTGTCTCTTGTTATTATTTTTATTTTTTAATATTTATTTAATTTTAAATTTATTTTCATAATTTTTATTTATTTTCTATAAAATTATTAAATTTCTACTTGGTTTTACCAGATTTATTTTTATTATCATATAATTAGATATTTTATTTATTTTCTATAAAATTATTAAATACATCCTAATATTTAGTTTCTACTTGGTTTTACCATATTTATTTTTATTATCATATAATTAGATGAAAAATTATTTTTAAAAATAAAATTCTTAACTTCATCATTGAAATCATAAATTTAAAAAATTAAGTCATGAAAACTAGGTCAATCTAATATATTAATGTTTTAATATTAAAAAAAATCATCTTAAGTTATTTTTTTTAAAAGTCAAATAATGTTTTTTTTTTAAATATTTAAGTTGTTTCTGGACCTACTAGATTGGTTAGGTCATGCTAGAACAACTCTTATATGATTTAATTTTAAAATTGAGATAGGTAAGAAGTCAAGTAAGGAGATTTCAATGTAAATTTATTAAATCAAATTTAATAATAATATCAAATAATTTATTATAATTTGAACAATTTTTTATGTTCAAAATAATTTTGATTCGAGCAACATGGTTTTTATGTTCAAAATAATTTTGATTCGAGCTGCAACATAGCGCGATTTATTAACTAATTACTATACTATACAATGAAATATTTGAGATAAAACCGCTTATTTCGTTGTTCACATGACAAGTCCATTCATTTTTATTTTTATTTTTATTTTTTTATATAATATTATGTTATTTGATTGGTCTTTTATTTTAAAAATATTTATTTTTGCTATCATATAATTAAGTAAAAATAGTTTTAGAAAGAATAATATTATTAAACCTAATAAAATTCATGACCCAAGTCGCAAGTTTAATAAATTAAATTATAAAACCTGAGTTAATCTAGTATATCATCTTGAAATTAATTTAAAGTCAAATCATGTTTTTATTGATTATCCAAATTATTTTTGAACTTATCAAGTTTATTGGGTTATATTAAAACAAATCCCATACAATTTAATCAAAACTTAGATTAGATAAAAAATTAGGTTGAGAAATTTTAAGTTTGATTCTCTAAATAAAATTTAATAAAAATACCAAAAAATTACATATTATTTAAATATATTCTTACATTTGCACAACAAAAACAAGTTTTTTTTTTTTTTTAAAAAAATAACTTTACCAGCATCAATAGCATGATTAGCAGTTAAAAAAAATATCAAGGGGGCAAAGTTTTTATCTTAATAGTCTACTAGACGAGGCCAATTTTGTCATTCAATTTTTCTCTTTCTATTGCTTCCTTTCTTTTTTGTTTTAAACAAGCCATACTCTTTTTTATTCCTTTTCACGGGGAACAAAAATTCAAAAAGACCCAAATCTATCTCGGGACCTCTGATATTCTAAAAAAGAAATTTATTTCCAAGGATATTCGGCCCAGCTTGATAGACTTAGGCCCAAAAAGGAGAATGAGGTGGGCCGATGCCACCACATAAGAAAGAATACAAAAGCCCAATACTAATTCGGGTCGTAAGTCCACTGCTTGCCCTTAAGAACAGCACCCGACCTCGAGAGAAAAGAAGGAAGGAAAGAATGGCAAGCGAAGAAGAGAGTGCGGTAAAAGAACCATTGGATCTCATCAGACTTAGCCTGGACGAGCGTATCTACGTCAAGCTCCGCTCTGATCGTGAGCTTCGCGGCAAACTTCACGTATGTGCCTCTTCTCTCTTCTACATGTGCTTTTGTAAACCCTACCTCTTTTTATTTATATAAACAAATGTCATTTTGGCGAATTCCATCACAAGAAACACAGAATGTCAACTCTATGTTTTTTTCTCTTTGTTATTATTGTCTTGAATGAGTTCTTACAAAAACAACATTGACACTAACTTTATGTTTTAAATCAAATGGTAAAGAGATGATGATGGTGATTTTTTTTGGTTATTTTTTTTTAAAAAAAATCGTCGGAGGATCAATGAAGTGATAATTTTTTTGAAGAGATAAAAGTAAGGGTAAAGAGGTGGGAGTTTAATTATATAGGTGAATGTTTTTCACGCAATTCCATCGTTTTCCCCTTTGGCTGTACGTGCTAGGTTAAAAGTAATGATTTAATACAGCAGTGTATCCAGGCGGAGATAGTTTCTGATTTTGCCATAAACAAACAAGTTGTAGCTCGTGAATTTATCAGCGCTGAGTTTTTCGTTTGGATTGGAAATCTGGTTTTGCAGGCTTATGATCAGCATTTGAATATGATTCTTGGGGATGTTGAAGAAATTGTTACTACAGTAGAAATCGATGATGAAACCTATGAAGAGATTGTTCGGGTATGTTATGATTTCACTTTTAAAGGGTTTTTTTTCCCGTTATTGTTTATTAGGTAGTAAACACCGAACCTGGGTGACTCTTGTGTCTAATATAGAATAAGGGGAAGGGGTCTTACCATGGTGAGCATTGGAAACTCAAATAGTTAGGTAGTTTTAATTTTTAAGGGAAGCAACTATTATTGCCTAAAGACTGTAAGGTTTGCGGAGTCATGAATGATGATGGCTTGGCTAAGTGGTGGCGGCAGTGGATAGTTTGGGGGCCTGGTAGTTGTAGGATGCTGGTCATTTTTGTAGATGTCTATTGCTTCTTTTACATTGAAGAATGAAGTTTTCCGTTAGATCGCATATTTTCATTGAAGAGTGGACTTGTAGCTGCACATCATAAGCGTTTCCAAACATTATAGAATTTGTGAAAAGGCAGATATGAAATGGATCTTATAGATTCTTATTGTAGGAAGAATTTTTATAGTCTTTGGAGGAGTTCTGCAAATTCATCAGCAAAAAGCATCACATGTTCTGTGTTTTTTTACAATGCACAGGCATCTTGATAACATTTTATTGGCTACTATAGCTCACAAATATGCTTAATAGCCATCATAAAAAGTAACCTTGGGTAGCTGTAGCAACACTGGGTCTCCATCAGGCACAGATTCCTGAGAAGGGGAAATGCTGAACTCTGGAATGAGAAATTATTGGAAGTACGCAAAATCTTGGAATATATTAAAGTAAAAGATGCATAAACAGGGTTGGTTCAAAGTAAACTATGCAAAACTTGGAGCTCTGAAATTAAAAAGAAAAAATTGATGTTAGAATTTCATAAGTAGATTCTGTATATAAAAGAAAGTATCCATGCAGGCCCCCTGCTTCTGACTGCAAGTAATCTATTGTGGTTCTGGATAGTCAAATTAAGGTGGAAGAGGAAGAGGTTTGGAGAAGGGTGTTGGAAGGATTAGGTGGACGTTTAGTTCAAGTGTTGGCAATCCTAATCTGAAAGTCTTCATTCACAATTGTACTACTTCAGGTGCTTACCTGTTTTTTCTTTTTCTTCTGTTTCAGACTACAAGGCGCACAGTGCCCTTCCTGTTTGTTAGAGGAGATGGTGTCATATTGGTCTCTCCTCCATTGAGGACAGCTTAACCTTGAGGATGAAGTTCAAAGTGCAATCATCCGGCAGAGAAACCAACCTTTTCTATATTTTGTTTACTCTGCCATTGCTGTACTTTAAAACCTGCCCAAGCTTAGTTTGCATCAAACTATTGACACAGTGTGGGGTAAAAGATTATGGAATTGCCCACATTTTTAGATCATTGTGTAATTGACATAACATCTGCATTTGGACCGATTTGTATGAGTTGCCAACTTATTTTAGGGAAAATATATATGATGAAGGACTACCTACGCTTCTTAACTTCGTAGACTTGAATCGCAACTGACCACTATCCAGTGGGTCTGATGCACTGCTGACTATCAAGATTTTAGGACAAGGGGCCGCAGCTTTATTTGTGGTTCGACTGAATGAATCAGATGCTCTGTTTTGGTTCTCTTTTTTCTATTCCTGTTCATGGTCTTGATCTTGCAGTTATTTTAGGTAGAACTAGATCATTCTCTGTGGTAAGTTGCGGTTGGATTAAAAAAAATTAACATAAAAAAAATCAGGTGTTGTTAATATGCATTTTTAGCAAAATAAAATAAAATAAAATAAATCTACATGATTTGGTTGATATGATAGACTTAAAGATAATATTAACAACTAATAAAAATATAATTATTTTAAAAAATTATTTTTTAAAAATATTTGAAGTGATAATATATTAGATTGACTTGAATTAGTTTAGGTTATTCTGTTAAATTCACAACTTAGGTCATGACATTATAATAACTCAAAAATAAAAAATTTATTAAATTTAATTCTTTATCAATTCAGTCTTGAATGATAAAATTTAAAATGAAAATAAACTAAAAACATAAATCGAGTTAACTTGTCAAACATGGGTTATAAGACTGAAATAATCCTATAGAAAAAAATTAAAACAAATTATAAAACTCAATTTTCAATCAATACAATGATAAATGATGAAATAAAAAAAAAAGACATAAAAACTATTTAAATCAAACAAACACATAACCTGTGTTATAAGATCACGATAACCTCATAGAATATAAATCGAAACAAATTATAAAATTTAATTCTTAATCAACTTAATATTGAAGGTTGAAATTAAAAAAAAAAATCAATTAAAAAAATTGAGTCAACTGTCCTAATCCCTTACCTGAATCATAAGACTGTGATAATCACATAGCAAGCAAATAAAAAAAAAATTTGAATCCCCAATCAACCTAATTTTAAAGGATTTAGTTGAAAAAAAAAGAACAAAAAATGACCCAAATCAACTTGGGTTAACCTACCAAACCTAAGTTAGAAAACTAAGATAACTCTATAGAAACTTATTTGAAAAAAATTATAGATTATGATTTCTAATCAATCCAATACTGAAAGAATAAATTGAAAAAAAATTAAAAAATAGACAAAAATAACCTGAATTAATATGACTTAATTTAGAAAATTTGTGACTTAAGTTATGAGATTAAAAAAAAAAAGAGAGAGACTTTTGCAATTGGCTATGCCACCCAAACCAACTAATGGAAGTCGAGGATAACTCTGTAGAAAATAAATTGAAATAAACTATGAAATTCTATACTAATAAACTCAATATTAAAAAATAAAATTGATTTTTTTTTAAATGGCCAAAAAATTTGAGGGCCAAAGTGATAAAGAACTTGGCTTTTCTTTTCAACATTCATTGCTACAATAAAAAACCAAACCTATTTACTAAATGCTAACTAGATATGTTGCCCGCACTTCACAGTAGATTGAGAAAAATTTTGAAGTAAAAAAAATTTAGACTAAAAAAAATCCAAGTGGAGTTATTAGTTCAAATGACATTTTAAATAATATGAAAAAAAAAACAACAATAAATATACTAAAAAAATAAATAAAAAAAGATAAAAATAACTGTACCTGAGCTTATTTGGATTATCCAATAACCCAATATTAAGATAATAAAAGGAAAACCATAAGAGAGAGAGAGAGAGGAAAACATCAACTTAAAAAAAGGGGAAAAACCCTAAAGAAAAAATCAGGCGAACATGCTAAACTTGGTCTAATCTTAAAAATTTGCAACTCATTGAATCCTAAATCTGAGTTTAGTTAAGCTATTTAATCTTAAAGGATGAAATTATTGAAAAAATATTATTAAAAAAACTTGAAAAAGCATAAAAAAATAACAAAAAGAATGCAGATAAAATTTGAGAGAATAATAGTAGAGGAGGATGAAATTTGAAAAAAAAAATCCAAAAAAAATAAATAGCAATTAAAAGAATGAGTACCAAATTTGAAAGATTAAAAACATCATAGGAATGAAATTGAAAAATATTTTTAATTTGATAGATTATTTATAAATTATAAAATGATAGGAGGTGAAATAGAAAGAAATTGTTGAGAGCTAACCTAATAGTATCAAAATGAAAACAAAAAACAAAAAAAAACCCTAAAATAAGATGATAGAAAAACATCAGTTTAGAAAAAGAAAAAAATCAAGTAAATCTGACGAATCTCTTAAACCTGATCTAATTCTTAAAAAGCACAATTTGGGAAATTTTTTATTCAATCAAGAAGTCTAATTCTCAACTAATTTAATAAAAAATAGTAATGATGGAATTTAATAGAAAAAACTCTAAAATAAACAACAATCAAAAGAATTGGAGGGGGGGTCAAATTTTAAAGATAAAAAAGGTCACAGGAGGTAAAATTGAAAAACATTTATAAAAATCAAGCAAACTTGGACAAATATCTTAAAACTCATCAAATTTCAAAAACTCGTAATCCGTAAAACCTTAGATCAAGATTCAATAAAAAAGTTTATTATAAGTCAATTTAAAAATATAAATTTTAAAAATTTATCATAGCAAAAAAAAATTTCCAAACAAAAAAACAGAGATTAAATTTGACAGAAAATAAAAAAGGAGAGTGAAATCATAACATAAAATCATTTATGATTTAAAATGAAAAATTATCAAGGCTAAAAAATTAGCAATAAAAAAAAGATGAATTAAATTTGACAGGAAAAGATGCAATATAAAACAAAGTCAATTGAAAAAATAATTTCAAACAAAAAAAATAACAATGAAAAAAATAGGGATCAAATTCAATAAATTACTCAAGATAAATAAAATCATAATAAAAAAAAGGGATCAAATCCGAAAAACCAACAAATTAAAAAGGATTGTTCTTGAATTTTTAAGGGATGTAACGGAAATATAGGTGGGACAAAGAGAAGAGGGAAGAAAAATGATTGTCGGCACCAAACCACCGCAAATCTTGGCACATGCATCATCTCATATAATCTGGAGTGCTAGTACTTTTCAAATGTCGTTCTAGAAGGCGGCATTTGATGGTCGAACAACCACCCCATGCATCGCCCGAATGGTAAGGGGGTCGTCCACACGTTGGTGCATGTCGTGCATGCACCAACAAGTTTTTTTTAATTATATTTAATAAATATAATTTACAACAATGCCCTTGAGTACCATTGAAAATTACAATAAAAACAATGTAAAATGACAAAAAAAAACCCTTAAGTGAGAGTTCAACTAGTTGCTTTTAAGAAAAAACCCTTAAGTGAGAGTTCAACTAGTAGCTTTTAAGCATCAAAATAATTACATTATTCTAAAAAAATTAATAATAAAAAAATAGGTATTAGATTTTTTTAATATAGGATTAAATTAATAATTTTACTATACAAAATAAAACAAAACGAAATTATCAATCTAACCATATAGAATTAAAAAATAAACAATTATGTCATGATAAAAAAATACAATCTTACTCCAAATTCATAATTATACTATTACAATAAATAATAGTTTCGTGTCTTGATGGGCAATAAATTTCTTAGAGGATTTAGTTGTTTTTTTTTTAGCTGATGGTATGATGCAAACTACTTTTTAGAACCCTGATTTTCAAGCAAAGTAGCCGTAATTATACACTAATGTTGATGCATTCAATTGATTTTCAAATGCAAGATCCTTGGGCTGTGGTTGAATGAACTGGATTTCTCAAAATTCACTTCGGTGGCACTGATTATGCCAATGACAATCAGGTTGATTCCGGGCATGTTTTAAAAAGGAAACCAATGATCAATCCTTAATTTGTTTCCCTGTCGTCCGGAAATCTACACGATCCAGTTGATATCCACCCCCGAATATTCGATCCTTGCAGACGCTGGGCTACAAATATCCAATCCAAACTTCTTTTTTGCATTTTTTTTCTTCAGTTGAAAATAATCCGCGAAGGATTTAAAATATGTTCTTGAAGGATCCGAATTTCACTTACTGATCACACATTTTAAAAGAATGCCACCAAGATAGAGAATAAGGCAAAATGCTTCTTCTTTTGCTAACCAGGAAAAAAAACACTCGGTTTCAGCCACCGTTGTAAACACCTGTCCTTCGTTAAAAACATAGAGTTCCGCAGTCAAATTGCAATAATCATGGTTTTTTCCGGTCACATTTCCAGTACTAGCAAAGAACCATAATCCAAAACTTGGAGTTGCGATATGTCAGAAATTTGACAGAATATAGCCCAACCCCAATCCATCCCACCCCATAAAATGAAGGAAATAAGAAAGAAAATCTCATGAAGAGGAAAGAATAAGGATTTCTTTTGAATAAATATATTACAATTGCACATAACAAAAAAAAAAAAAAAAAAAAACTGAAAAACAAAACTTGTAATTACTGAGTAGTGCCTGGCTCATCGACGCCTGTGACGAGAGAAACTAGGGGAACCCATTGCTTGTGTGCCTCTATAGTTTCTTCCAGGGGAAGCCATGAAGTTTCTGGAGGAATCCATTGATCCTCTATAGGAATAAGCAGCTTTAGCTGATTCTGGTACTGAGTCCAAGGGAATCGACTCAACAAAACATGCTGTATTGATACGAGTCCTCTCAAGCTCTGATTGAAGCAACTCAGAGCTACACTGCTGAGCAAGAGCCTAAGCCCCCCCCAAAAAAAATAGAAATAAGAGAATTTAGCGTCAACTGAATGAGCAAAATATAACAAAATGGATGATTGGGGTTTCCACAACGAGGATCCTGTAATGTCAATTTCCTTGTCTGTATATACACCAATTTAATCGAAATAAAATATCATTAATCCACTTCTCTTCACTCTGGAGCTTTCAAACATCAGGACATCAATCTATCATGGAAGATTAATACCAATGAGCAATAATGATGTACTCTACTCATTCAGTGTAATTTCAGAACATAGACTTGCAAAACACACAGCCTAAAAGATGCAATGCAATACGATTCTTACAATCAAGTCATCTGGAGACATGGTCATTCCTTGCTGCCTGTCATCTGCAAGTGCATCTTCACTCCCACGAGTTGATCGGCGTTGATGACCTGGATTCTCAACAGTTTCGGTGACATTCTCAGTGGCTTTCTCCAACAGAACCCCTTGTAAGGACTTAAGAGACTCCCTTGCATCAGGTGTGAGATAGGGATTTAATATGGTCTCGAAATATTCCAGCTGCCAGAGAAGCATGTCTTAGAAACAAATGTCTTTACCGTGCAAGATAAGACATCTAGATTAAAAAGCTGCAGCCAGTAGATTAACTAAGCAATTCTAGTGTTAGATCCTACAACATTGTCATAAAAAAATTCACGAGAATGTCAGCCATTATTTTTTCTTGTATTTCAATATGCATGTTTTTTATGTCCTTTTTCCTTTTCAGGGGTGGGAGGCATTGTTGGGTCAGCAAGATGATTATGAGTATATACCATGTTTAAGTGTGCATGTGAAGCAGAAAAGTTCAACAAGCATCAGCCGTAAGGGAACTTGGAAGCAAATAGCATTCATCACACAGCATAAAATGCAACAATTATATAGTTTCCAGGCAAGTGGCTGGATTCAAGAATTTTTCACCGTGAGAAAAATTGTGCTTTACCTCGAACATGAGCTGACAGAAGCCATTGGCATCAAGAGACCTAAGATCTTTGCTTTTGTTTTCATCATAAAGGCTCAGAAAAGTATCGATAAGACCTTCAACTAGAATGCCAAGTGTCTTGTCCAGGAGGGGTTTAGCACAAGCAAAAACCTGAGATGGGAAAATTTACGTTTCAGAACACATTTGATTGGGCAATTACAACAAAGGATAGTTATTGAGCATAGGAACAAGAATTCCTTAAATACAGTCTAGAGTACAAAGTATATGATTTCTACAGCGGTCAACTTGTTATGATTTTATGGAAGTGTAGCTTTCACACAGATGAATCCCAAATAGCAATATAAAGAAAGCATAAATACAATTTCAAAGATCATGCTACAAAAATATGAAGATCGATGCCTATAAAAAGCATATATAATCCAGGGATAAAAATTAAATACCTCTGAATGCACAGCTACTAAAGTGTGTAATAACTCCACTGCCGCATCACGCACACCCTGAAAGGTATTCCATGTATTGTCATTACAAAATTGCTTTCCCCAGCGCAATCTTGGAAAGAAGCAAAGCAAATAACCAATTACAAAAACAGCATATCCTTACTTTAACTGCAGGAGCTGCTCCCCATTGAACACCAGAGTTCAGCAAATAATCCATAGCTGCTGTTCTGATCAAATTTGCCTGTCGGAAAGACACAGAATTACTTATTTAAAAAGCCAAAAAAATTGAAAGGACTTATACTCACATTTGGAGTCAATTTCATGACGAGCCACCAAACGTATATATATCCACTCTAGGAAGTCCCAAGTCCATATATTTGGACTGTCCTGATCACCTAAAAGGAAACTGGTCCAGCAAAGGACCACAGAAAAAAAAGCAGGACATACCCCCTGAATTGATCTCCTCACGCTATCATAGCCATCTAGTACTTCTATTTGTGTTTGTACTCTAACCACATAATACGGAGTTCTGGTCCAGCAAAAGACTCAAAGGAAGACAAAGCTAAACCTACCATCTAAATCAATATCCTTGCAGCAGCATAGCTACATATTCTGATCTCCTCATGCTAGTGCATGGAAAATTACTAAATTTAAACCATGTTAAGCCATACCTTTGCAAAAGTATACTGAGCAAGGACCTTCTCTTCAAGTCCAGTGAAAGACATCACTAGATCTTGAATATCACTGTCCTCTTCATCCTTTTCCCTGAGTAGAAAGTAAGAGATCACACCTTCATAATAGTAATCAACAGGGAGGCATATGGGAATGTACATGCACTTTCAAACATAAATGATATTTCTGACTTCTGAGGAAGAGGGGAAAGAGTTCACTACCTGGACTGCGACCATATCGTTTTATACTTGTTGAACAACTCATATGAAAGTTCGTCTTTGCAGTATCCAATATTACTTAAGACTAACAGCAATTGTTGATGTGAATCAACAACACTACCTTCTAGATCTTCTAGATCAGATGATGATTTTTCTTCTGATTCATGAGAATACCCATTCTGTAAACGCAAACTTTCTTTGCTTGATTTGTTAAGGGCAAGCTCACTTCCGATTTGTTCCAAATGGCCTGACCAATGAGGGATACAGACACAAAGCATCATAAATTAATAAATGGACATGTCTTACTTCCAAACATAAAATAGGAATAAGTTATTCATTGTACCAGCAAAATCGAGGAAACAGTTTAAGAAGGTAAGTCGGACAGATTCTTCAATTTCTTGTAGCAGTGCAAACATATCTTCTGACTTTCCAGCCTCGCTCCTCAAGGACTGAATCATTCTGAAAAGCAGAATGCTCAAAAGTCTTACTCATATTTATCCATTTAAGAAATGAGGAAAAGGCAGGAATTCACTTGTTTTTCAGCTTTTATCTAGCAAGAAACTAGTACAAAACACCTACACTAAAAATCCAACATGATCCACAAGACGTTCTTAACTTCCAACCTTAGATCGAGGTCATCAGCAAGCTCCATAAATTTCTGCTAGTCTATGAAACAATTCCAAAGATTATAACTAATTATGTGTAAAGGTAATCTCTGATGACTTACTGACTGGTTTGATCCATTGCAGAGGCAATAACTGAGCGGAACACTAGAGGCAAGAAAGAAATTGTGTATGGAGATTTATTTCTTTCAAGAATATATACTGGAATCCAAGTTTCTTCTTTTGATATCTCTTCTGTCATTGCCCTCATCCAAGAGCAAAGCCTAATTATGTAAATCTTTGTAATCTCTGCCTGAAGGGTTCTAAGTGCCATCACTGTCACAAAAAGTTGAAACACTTGAGAACTTAGAAACTGAAGAATTGATGGCTAATGAAATATTTTACACACCAGCAGTAGATGGAGCTGATTCTTTCACTTCGAAAGCTTGGCAGGCCTTAGATATTTCCTTTATAGCATCACTCATATAAGACCGGAGAATGTTTGATTCTTCAAGATCGCGGAAAGTGTTATGAACCTGCAATAGAAGTAACATTTGGAAAGACCTGCTAAACTGTCTGTCTGAATTGACAAAATCACTATACAGCAGATGCAGTTTTCAAAAGACAGATTGAAACTTCAATCTTAAGGCAGAAAAAGGTCAAAATTGCCAGGCAAACGCGTTATCAATGCCTCATTGGATAATCTGCCAAGGAGATCTTCTATAATACCACGAAGACAGAGTCATGAAACTTTCAAAAATAAAATCTTTCTGGCAAACCAAGATTGTCAAAACCAGACCGGGCTTGTTTTAAGCTGACCAGATTGGGAACAAGTCTGGATACAGGCATACAGCCCAACTGACCCCTCAGACACACAGTTGGTCAGACACATTGAAGAGCCAGGTAACCTGTCCGACAGAGGCAAAAACAGGTCACGATATGGTTAAAGATCGAGAAATGACCAGTTTGTGAAGTTACATGTTGGATTAACTAAAAAAAGTTTTTTTCCATGTACACCCTAGTTGCTTGCACTTTGATCCTTAGTTACCTCTAAAAACTAGCAAAATTAACCTTTTTTCTGATTTTGTAGAACATTCACTATATTCAAATGTTCTACTTCGAAATCCCAATTTAAGTTGAGTTGAACCTCCAACATTAACACCCTCTCTTTTGAAATTCCTTACCTAGGCAAAACTTGAAACCTTGCTATAGCCTCCGGTTAGAAAACAAAGAGTTTCCACAAAACACAAACTACTTCTATTCAAACTAAAAAGGGCTTAAAGAGAAATTGTCCAAACATAAACTATAGACAGATGACTGCATGATGCATGCTCACCTTAGTTTCATATGCAGATATGGTGCCTCGTATCATACCAGCAACTTCATCGAGAGAATGATTAGAGTACCTCCCATCTCCAACCTTTTCCTCGCTTTTAGTTGCTGAAGCATTAACATTTGATTCAGCAGAAACTTGGGAAGACTGAAAAAATAAGATCCAGAAAATCAAAATGAAGGCTGAAATTAACTTGCACAGAAAAAATGAACAGATCTTCATTTAATCTCAAAAGGGAATTAAAAAGATAGAGAAACCAAGACAAGAATTTTGATATATGGCTTTGTCACTGCATTTATCAAGGCTAAGAGAGATGATAATTTTGTTCCTTTATTTTACATTTTTAAAAGCTTCAAGCTGGGCTGTTATAGCAAGCACTTGTTCCAAAAGGACGGAGATGTCAATGCCTGCATCTTAGCAACAAAGCCACTAATCTCATGAGTGCAAGGAAAAACAAGGTTGTCGGGGAAGAATATTATAACAGTGAAATATTCAGTTAGCCTCCAAAAAAAGCTACTTTCAGTTGTTTAGAGTGACTCAACCTTTTCTGATTATTCTAATTTATCAATATAACATTGATGCTACAACATAAAGTGCCGCTATTAAGGGTTGCTCTGCACCTGCTAATAAAGAAAATCGCAAAGAGCCTGAAGATATTGACAAGGACTACACGTCATAACCAAAAGTATTAACCTAAATATTGGTTTATTCAGCTTCTCCCTGTCCGTCCAGCATTCCAGTAGCTGATACATTAGAAGATCCAGATCAATTCTTCATGATAAAGGTACCATGACAAAAGAATGGTCGATAGAATTGAAGTGTCAGTATGAACCAGATGCATAAAAGCTGCATGTTCCATTTTTAATTAATTTTAAG
Source organism: Populus euphratica (assembly GCF_000495115.2). Taxonomy (NCBI): domain Eukaryota; kingdom Viridiplantae; phylum Streptophyta; class Magnoliopsida; order Malpighiales; family Salicaceae; genus Populus; species Populus euphratica. The sequence continues at coordinate 77,389 of NW_011499975.1, read as the reverse complement.
AAAGTATTTATGGAAGACAATTAAAGTTTATAATGCAAGTTTAAATCTAAGAAGACAATGTCCAAAATACCTTTGCAAATTTCCCACTGAAAACAGACAGAGAAACTTTCCAGAAGGCTGGTATGTGATGTGTAAGCACAGCAGTCAACCTTCTGATGTACTTTCCTCTAAGAGCATCAACTTCTTCACCAGTCAAATCAACTGGCTGGGAATCTACTGACAGAGGGATGTTCCCCGGGGTGAGAGAATAGTTGACATCTGACTGAAAGCAATAAGAGATATACAAAGTAAAATCATCGTTCAGCAAACCAATGGGCCAATACATAAATGTAAAAGAATAATTTGCAATGATTGCACGTACAGATTGATTCAGATTTTGTTGAATTTGCCTCCACTTTGCATCAGAGAAAGCTCTTTCACGCATCTCATTATGCAAAGTTTCCATTCTTGCTTCTTGATCTAAGGTGCACTTCTCAAGCAATCCTCGAATTCTGTGATTCTGCCAAAGAGACAAAGCTTAAGAATCCATAAATCAGCCTTCCAATTGTGTTTAAATCAGAAGCTAATACAGAACCCATATATTTTCTGTTAACCTATTTTTTTATGAATTCATTCTTTAAATATTTACGTGTTAAAGCAAATCGAATTACATGCATGGCATGTCTTATTAAGATTAGTTTATGAATTCACTGACCTGCACATTAAAATAATGCCACACAGGATCCGAATCAGGGTCCAGCTCCAACAACAGTCTCACTGTGTTCTCAAGCTAAATAAACAGGACAAATACTTTAGTAGACACGACAAAAAAAATAAAAAATGGGAACAATTAATTTCATACAGACGAGATGTTCCACTCAGACACTGCATGATCTGTTTACTGCTTACGCATAACTGCACCAGCCATACCAACCATAACCCACCAAGTACAGTGGTATCGGAAGCTAAGGCAACATGTCCACTTGAATTGTTTCACTTAACTGCACTTCTATTGAACAACTACAGAAGTCTGTAAGCTTAGTGGTCAAGGGTGTGAATGTCATCATGTACAAGATTATAATGTAACATTCTATTGCACAATGGTTTTTCCAACATATGATTGTTTTTCTCCAATCACAGTGAGGCACAAAAGCAAACAAACCATTCCAAAATATAGTTATTTTTTTTCTTCCACTCAGAGAGAGACAAAAACAAACCAACTATTATCTTATACATTAACATGAGAATGTTTATATTAGTGGGTAATCCCTATTAACACATTACAGTCTCAAAAAACTAGGAAAAACAAAGCCTTAGATCATTGTTGATTTTGTAATTTCCTGTACAGAAATTGACTTTGCAGTGTAAAATTAGTAACCTTACATTTGTAAGATCTATTTGTGGATCTTCCATAGACTTGTAAAGCGTGCCTTTGAACTCATTTACCACCTTTTCAACCTCTTCAAGAACACGTTTTAGTACGTTTACCTGAAATTGACATAAAACAGTAAGTATGCATCTGTAAGAAAAAAAAAGTTCGGAAAAGAATAGTGTTCTGCAACTGATCCAAAAGAACCGGGAAATTTAGACATTGTTTTAAATATGTTCTGCCAAAAAACACATGCTGTGGGACTTAGCTGTATCTAAGCTTTTTGATGATGCAAAGTAGTACATAAGGACAGATTTAGATATTATGGAGTGAGGTACTGTCATTGATATGGGAAATCACAAGGCAAAAAGGAGAGGACATTTCATGTTTAAACATGGATGTCAAGAACAGTCTCACCATATTCATTTCATTTTCTCACCCAAAAAAGGCTCAACCTTATAGACCCTATCCCACTTGAAGAATAACCTTCCAACAATAAGGCCAACGCACTCCGATATCAGATATTTCTTACAGTTTATAAATGGAATCAAATAAACCCATGGATTTTCATTCAAAATTAGCATGCATCACAATGATGACCAAAATTTCCTGATTTTGCTAGGTAGTTCATACAAAGCAAGTTTGGACAGAAATGCCACAAGAAGACTGGCTGGGGCTGACTATGCTCTACCATACCAAATGGGAAAGACCATGGAAAAGACCATCCATGACTGGCAATTGCCAGAGGAATGCAGAAAAGTCATTTTTATGATGATCACTGCATCTACAACAACTGAGGTTAAGGAATTTCAAATTAGACATAAAATGGTAGAGCATGCTCCATAACAAAAAGTCTTGACAGTAAAGCCTCAGCATTAGCACAGATCAGAAGAAAAATAAGCATGTATGGGCAAAGTTCAACAATAAAATCCTTAAAACCTAAAGATTATACTTTGATGCATCTGCCTCAACCAAACAATATGACAGTAAATTAACTCTTGATTCTTGCATACGTGAGAGGGTAGAGCAATTGACTTCGCCTTCTTGTATTCCCTAACCGCCAAGTCATATTTGCCCTTACCAATGCTCCCACGAATTGTACTAGGCAAGTTAAACAGTGTTCGGAATCTCTGAAGCATTCCTTGCACGGATCTTATCTTCTCAGTTTGGGCCTAGTTTCAGAAACAAAATGAGCTAAGTGACCTTTGATGCATAAAAAGGTATCAACTTCAAACAAGATATAAAATGTTATTTCCCACAAACCTGTCTCTCAAATAGAGGCTCAAAAGCACGATTGGCCAGCAAGCTTACTCCTTGCATGCAGTTAAACAGGTGAGAAGTTCCAGAACCTTCAGGATCTTGTTCAATCCGTCTCAGTTTTGATTCTATGTCTGTAAATGAATAATTAGTTCCAACATCAAGATCAATACAGCACTAAGCATATAACTACTGGGTGTGATTCCATTAAGCCTTGCATAGCAAAAACCATGCCCAATGAAAGCTGTGTGTAATCCAAATCTCCAGCTCACTTGCCACAGTTAACGAGTAAATCTAGCAAGCCAAGTGACATGATGACTGCATACCATCAATTGTAGTCTTGCAAGAGACAAAGCAGTCAAAATTGTCTTTAACCAACTGCTTTCTCTGTTGAGTCCGTCCTTTGAGATCAGTTTTTAAAGCAAGCGCACCAGCCTCCAACTCTGCTGCACTTGTATCTTGATGTATTCGGGATAGGAATAGCTTTGAGTCAAAATTTTCAGAGAAATACAACAGCTTCTCTGCATATATAAACATTAAAAATTGTAGTCCGCCATAATAACCACCAATATAAGTAGCTTCCTAAAGAAGACAACTATTTCTTCCTTGTGAATTAATCCTATCTTCTCATATTCACAACTTATGGCAACAGTGTTGACTTCTGTGCAATCAAGAGTCAAAAAGCAGGCGGCTAATACCCCCAATGGATTAATTCAATCGGAGTACCATTGCTAAAGGATAAATTCTATCAACGAAACTCCTAAGGATCTTAGGATCTTGCCACTTCTCTCATGGTTTTGAGAATGTCATTTCATTTATCTATTGCTGACAGATGAAAAACATGAAGATCAGAGCCGAATTTAAATAAAGCTCTTATGATTGTTAGTTTTGACGAGTGAATACTCCTAAATTAACAAGGATTTATGGATATCTCTTATGGCATTACACACAAGAGCATGCTAGTGATATGCAGACTTAATGGTTTTGCTCTAAATTAACTAGTATTTGGCTCTTGATGATATCGCATGATACCAGAATGAGGAAGAAAAAAATTATTTGGCAATTCAGAAATGTATTTTATTGAGTGCAATGATGTGTAATTATATGAAATGAAACTAATAGTTAACTACGTTGAATGGAGGGAAAATGCAAGGGGGTGGAGAAATACCACGAAGGTTATTGTCCAAATGATCTTTATCAGACTTTGATGGAGAGCTTTCTGATGAATTAGCGATCAACCTCAAAGATTTGTTATCTATAATCCTGTGAATAAACAATAAACTCAGGTGAACACTTACCACAAGTAATGTTAAAAGGCGAACATCAAGGAAACATATACTTCAGTCTCCTATAGGAGCACATTTTATGGTTCTAGATTATAGAGAGAATCAATTAACACTTCCACTTTTGAAATATCATAAATTCTTGTTTCTTCAAGCTATCACAATTGTCTAGAAAGCTGAAATCCTCAAAATAATATCAACTAGCAAAATCCATGAGCCAAATCAAGCCTCGGAAACTTCAAAACGTTGCTTATCAATGAAAAATACATATGAGAAGCTTACCCTAACCCAAGTGGATCAATGCATTCCATGCCACGGGGAAATGATTGCAGAGTGTTGAGCCCCTTTCTAGCCAATGCTGAAGGCTTCCGCTCAAACTTTTGAGCCACTGGTGCAGTTCTCGACTCTCGCATGTCACGAACCCTACGAGAAAGCTGTCATAAGAGCACAACTTCAGTACCTTCAATAAACTAACCATTTAAAACTAAATTGCACATGATTCTTCCTGAATCATCAGTAATGCCTGATATATCATTCTCCAAAACAAAAGAAATCAACTCGACACTGTATAATTACCAGAGGTTTCTATCATTATTCCCACCTATAATACATATATATATATATATATGTACACACACATCGATAAAAATTGAAGAGAGTTTTGTGCATGCCTCAGCTTCATCAACTCTTTTCCAACAATCAGGCTCTTCTCCATCCCACCCACTCTCCTCCTCCCTCCCTCCGCTGCCATGTCCAGCTCTCCCTCTCGCTGCCGCCCCTCCTTCCCCGCCACGATCCTTACTAACCTCCTCATCTCCGCTCGATATGCTCAGCATTTCCACCTCCGAATCATCCTCCTCCTCCACCGCTCTCCTGTTCTTCGGCTGCTGCGGCTGATTCGCCATGCTCGTCGTCGAAGCCGGCCTCTGCGGTGGAGGCTGTTGCCTCGGTTGCTGGACGAAATTGACCACCGGCTTGCGCTGATTCGACGACGGACCCTGGTAGTTGAGATCGCGTTGAGCTTGTTCCTTTAACGCCATCTGGAGAAGCTCGTCGTCATCGTCGCTATCGCTTGACATTTTCGTAAATTAAGGGAGTTTTGGGGGGTTTCGGTTTTCAATTTCGGAATAGACCAGGTCTGTTATGCTGATTATTTGCTTTTAACCTGAGGCAAATGTCAGAGGAGGGATTTGTTTGGGTGTAATTTTATGGTTTTGGTATGAGTGAGTGGATTTTAAAGCAAGTGGCGCTTGAGAAGGACTCTTTCTATTGGTTAGTTTTTCCTTTCCTTTTCTTTTGGTATATTACATTTATTGTGCAGGGTAAGGTTATTTATTTTTATAATGCGTTATTTAAAAAAAAAAAAAAAGTGTGGAGTAGTGATTAAAAGTTCGTTAGGAAGGGATATAGATAGGTCTTTTGGCGGGTGTAATTAAGAGCGTGTAATATTTTGTGCGTGCGGGCGTTGATGGGTTCCTCACGAGGAATAAAAGCGAAGACAGAGATACGATTGCGAGAATTTTTACTATTCCCATCTACCTGGAAACCGTGTATATCTATGCTCGTTAAAAATAGATTTAAACAAAATACCATTCGATTTGCCACGTGCGAGGTAGTACGTTGGCTGTTTCTCTTGGTTTTTTCTAGTTTTGGGCGCGCTTGAAAATACCAAAGATCTTTATAGTTTTGTAGGGTCATTAAAGAAATGGAGAAGGGCGTGCCATATTTGCCAGCATGGAAAAATTCACGATTCTCGACGTGGTCATGCATTAATCATGTAATGCATCCTTTCTCATTATTCTAATATGAGCCAAATGGTTTGTTTAACCCATCAATGAACACATCAGAAGAAAATCATGAAAACACGTTATCTAATGAGTAGATAGATGATTACAAGGAGGTCAGATGCCCACAGACAGAAGTCTTACTAGTTCTATAAGACAGTGGTAATAACAACCCCTGCTCGGCATTGCGCTAATTTTGACATTGTAGCGCCGTTGACCACAGAGTGGTGAAGCGCCATACCAAACAGAGCCACAGCATAGGTGTTTATGCTTTCTTCTCTTCAGCGGCATAGAGTGCTTTGATTTCCTCAACCTCATCATGGCTTCCAAGAAATATAGGAGAGCGCTCATGTATCTTCGTTGGAACTAGGTCCAGAGCCTGCCGAGGTAAATGATCACATCAGATACTAGCTATAGAAAAAGCCCTTCAAGCACACTGGTCATTCCTTCTTTCTGCTCAAATACTATTTACTCGCATGAAGAAACTAACTTGGATCTTGTCACTGCATATACACTTAATATACTACCAATGCCATGAGCTTCAACTATAATCTACCACTATAACCTTATAGGAGATCAGAAAACAACCTTCGTATCGCATTAATCGTTACATGATAGGGTTCATAGCACCTTTATACAAGGGCAGGGCAAACAAGGAAGGAAACAGCTCAATGACTTTAGGTAGAAGCACATCTTTTTTAAAAAAGTAATAACAATAAGGGTAGAAGCACATCGTTTTTTTAAAAATAATAACAATAAGGGTAGAAGCACATCTTTTAATACAAAGCTTTCATAAATCTAAGTAGTTAAACAGCTCAAAAACGAAAACAATGAAGAAGTTAATACCCGTTGCTTGCCAGTAAAAGCCTGACCTCCTGCTTGTTCCATCAAAAAGGACATCGGGAAGACTTCATATAGAACACTAGTTTGCGCAAATATAATCACACAATTGAGTCCCGAAATAAAACCAGTAGAGACAAAAGGGCATGTTAGCAGGCTTAATCAAAAAATTTAGGAGAAATACCAGCACAAAGAGTGCGATAACATACCGCAATTTCCCATTGGGGCTCTTTTTATCGGCAGGGTACATAAATATACCCCCATAAAGTAACGTGCGATGGACATCAGCTACCATGCTGAGTATCATACAGAAATGTCATAAAAAACTATGAAGCTCAAATTGAAGACAGCAAAGACATGTAAAAAAGATAGGGATATTGTAAGTTTTGTATATGCAGAAAATAATCACACTGGAATATTTGATTCAATGAAACCCAGTGAATAATCTATGGTTTGAAGGAGGCTGGAGCAGTAGCCCCTAACTTAACAACAGCGACTACAATATTTCCGCCCTTTTAATCCTGTTCCTTAACACTTTGATTGCACTGCGATGGGATGAAATTCAGATCTGGGGTGTGGACTAAAGGATTTCTAACATATAAAGCCACATTATTCATTTTCATTAAATTTTAAGACTGCTTTGTTGGAAGTAGATGTCCTCAAAAGGTAACTGCGACTAATTAAGAGTGTTCATGGATATAATGGGGTCCAGGTTTTGGCCTATAATTGTATTGAACCCAACTTCTAATGTTTTACAAAATATAAACCCGACTCATTCAATTATTTTTTTATCCCAAATAGGTTAAATATATCGGGTATGGCTAAAAGTTTTGTAAATATTACAGATTGTCCATATTAATTCACTTATTCTTCAACGATTCTAAAAAAAATATCGGGTTGCATCTGTTGAAACTAGATAAGACCCTTAGAATGTATATATTAGGGACAACATAATAACTATCACAATTTCAACACAAAAACAAAGCAAAATAAAAATCATATTCAAAAACATTTTATCAAATAGTTAAGGTGTAATATGATACAAAAACAGATTAGCAAAAAAAGACAAAAGTGCTTTTGGATTTGTGATTTGATTAAGAAAATAAAATTTCCATATGGATTCTTGAAATTTTCATTTGTTTTCTAATGGTCTCTTGGTTACTAGATAGAAAAGATTGGAATTGTGAAATGCATTGTCACTTCATCAAATTAAACAAAAAAAAACTATAATTTTTGTGAAAGTAAAGAATATAGAGAAGAGAAAGAGATTAAAAAAATAAGAGGCTATTGTGAGGGTGAACATGAGAGAGGAAAAATTGATGAGAGAGAAGGGAAAATATTATTTATACCAAGAAGTCAAGGTACTTACATTGAGTTATACAGGTTGAGTCGGGTTATAAAAATCCCAACCCGCACTCACCAAACCCGTGATATCTATTTCTTAGGTTTTTTGACTTACTATCATCCTTAATATCCATATTATCTGATTTTAACAAGTTGAGTTGGGTCAGATATTGCAAATATTACATATGAGAAGGGTTTTTTAAACATCCCCATACCAAATGTGGTTGATTAAAAAAACCAGAAAATTGTAGTTGCTAGAATGAGGATCAAGGATACCTTCCAATGTATCTTAGAGATTTTGCAGAGGAACCATCCTGGGGAAACTTGCATTTTTCAACATACCTAGAGTCATAAAATACAACCTTAGATCATAATCACTAAAAAAGTAATGGACTATCATAAAGAATACCACATACTTGGCTGTTGGACCATCCCAGTTCCTCACATTTCCTTCATTCACTGAATAAATCTTTCCTTTCTTTGGAATCTGTCCAGAAAGAAATGTGAGAAACAAATATCAGATACTCCACATTAAACTCAAAATTTATGTACAGAGATTAAAAGCATCCTTGGACATGCACATGTACTTTTAAATAGCAGTTTTCTGCTATTTAAAAAGAAGAGATATGGTAGTCCTCAAGCCTGTCAAAAACCACAAGCATTACTTAACTGCAGTTCTATGGAAAAGCACGCAGTTCTTGCACTTAAAGAGGATGGATTGAATTCCTTTTATGTGAAACTAACTACAACGTGTAATCATGCAGTTTAACTGATTTCAATTCCACAATTTACCACTGAAAACTGAATTTACCTTTATGTCAGGGTGTGTGAGTATGAACTCCCCAAGGGATGGATCCAGGGTGAAACCATTAACACCAGTTCCAGTGCTCAAAACAAACTGCCAAATCATATATTGATTAGTCAGAGCATGACACAACAAAGTACAAGTCATGATGGCCGACAAAGAACCGTGGACCACAATTTTCGTGCCCCCATAAAAAAAGTCAAATTTGAAATTAAACATAAAAAGACATTCTCAAATGAATAAGATGATGTCAAGGGATTGACAATTGTCATCTTGATAATTCGAAACCACAAAAAAAAAAAAAAGATGCAGTCATTTAAATACAGGAGAGGTGATCCATCATACCGTGCAAGAGCTTCCATACATGCAATAGCCAGCTGCAAGCATATTTTTCCCAGGTTGCAACACATCATCTAGAGTTGGTTCATGGTCATCTTTCACCATGTAAATTCCAAAAATCTAGATGAAAGAGAAGGCATTCAATATATAACTGCAATGTCAAGTTATTCTGGAACAACAGCCACTCTTCATCATGTCAGTTAAGGATTTGAATTAAAATAAAAAAAAAAACAACGTCATGTTTCATAATGAGAGATCATACCGTTCCAATCGAAACACCACAATCAATGTTGGAGGATCCATCCAATGGATCAAACACAACACAGTACCTGCTCAAATATCAAACCGATACGATGTGTTAGTCTGAAGAATCCAAAACAGAGGAGGCTGTAACCATAACAAATAGTGAACAGACAAGAACACTAGCAGATACCTTCCACGCCTGGAAGGCTCCACAAATGTTGCTTCTTCATCTTCTTCTGAGACAAGGATGCACTACCACAAGACCCAAAATCTTAAACAAAATTCCAACAAATTAATTTCAAATCAACATATAGATTACCCCGTAACTTACTGTTCGGCCACTGCTTACTAAAGCCTTGATGAACACTTCATTTGAAAGGACATCAAGTTTCTTTTGCTCTTCACCCTTTTTCCAGAAAGAGAAATATAATCGAATTAACCATTGTATTTATATAACAACAAATAGCTCATTCAAAACATTAACAAGAAACAAAAAGAAAAAAACATGGAATTTGGAACCGGCACTCAACAACTTGCCTGAACATTAGTCTCCCCAGCAAGTCCAATAAGTTTGGCTAGACCCGCCTGCACAAGTAAAAAATTGGAGATAAATTGGCTTCCTCGTTGGCTTTTCAGTTTTTCTTCGATAATATATTCAGCCACCACAGGCGACTTACGACAATAACCTAGATTACTATTTTAAGTGAAGTTCTATTTTTGAAACTCGACTGAAAGTCGTGATTAAAATTCTACATTGATTCGCATTTAAAAATTGAACGAAGAGAAAAACATTTCATCTTCCGCGGAGCACCAAACCCAGGCCAAGAAATCACCAAGATTAGGTAGTTAGAATTTTCATTGAACTTCAAAGAAAAAATTGTCACTTTTGGTTTGCTCTGGATTGCAAATAGCATAGAAAGAGGATTCTGATTCTATTTCCAAATAACACACAAAAATTTTACTTTTATTTAAAAATCAAATCCATTTACAGACAGTTGTTATTGCTTAGTAAGTGGAATAAGAGAGAATTCTCATTTCATTTCCAATTCTTAGGCGAACAAAGATGGGTAATTAAGGAAGAAGCCATGCTTGCATATTTAGTTAATAAGGAATCAAACGCAGACATGGACCTACCTTGTTAACGACAGAGCAAACAAACTTGCAGCCAAGAACAATGTGATTTAGCAGAATAGAGAAATCACCACGCGACTCAGGATATTTGGACTGCTCGTTCAACACGAACCTCGTTATGGTCATCAGGTCCGTCCTGTGAGCATCTGCAGCGTGATCCATCTCTCTCTCTCTCTCAAAAACTTGTTCGAATCCGGTTTGTAATATAATCTGAGTATTTTTTTTTTATCGACGAGAATGCGTGTTGGTCAGTTCGAGAGGAGAAGATAAATATGAAAGCGAAGAGAGGGAGGGGATGGGGCTATCGAGGACACGTGGAGACGAGAGAGTGAGGGGCTGAGGTGTGTGGCCGTCGCTGCAGATAACACCTTCCGTCGTTTATCTCTGATTGGACGGTTATGAGGTTTCTGTTTTGGTTCTGTTCGTGTTTTGAGGATGACGAGATGGCGGTGCACTTCGAGGTCGTTTTATATCTGCTGTTTTCTGCTGTGCTTGTAAGCTTGCTGCATTTTCTTTTTTTCTTTTATTTTAATAGCCCCGTGTCACTGAGTTGCTTTAGCTCCGTTTCCTGGGTCTGGCAAAATTTCAGAGTCTGTTTAGATTATTTTAATGTGTTTGTTTTAAAAGTAAAATAATATTATTTTAATATATTTTTAAATAAAAAATAACTATTATTACACTAGTTATTTTCTCGAGTACCTTCTTATCTTATTTTATTTTATTTTTATGTTGTGATTTTTATCGTGGAGCGATTTTTTCTTCCTTTTTACTCTTATCTTATGAATAACATTCAACGGCTGACATGTGGATGTGCTGCCATCGTTATCCGTCCAAATATCAACTTGATTTCCCGTATTCTTTTCACTTTAGCAGCAGATCCTGGATTCTCGGTGGCTTGCGGAGGAAACTAACAAAGTGCTTTTTTTTCCCTTGTTTTTTCCCCCTCCAAGTAGTTGTTACATTTTCAACTTATTCTAGAGGATTGAACCTTGGATACTGTAGGTTGGATTAAAATTTTCTTGAATGTTTTTTTTTTAATATTGTTAATGTTTTTTAATAAAAAAATAAATTATATAAAAGTTTAATTAATATAATTTGGTTGATTTTAATACTCTAAAAGGAACCATACAACTTGAAAAAACAAAATTTAAAGGTAATATTTTTTTTTAATATTAAAATAATAACATATTAAATTGATATTGGATAACTCGAGTTAACGTCTCAAATTCATTTGTCAAATTCATTACTCGAGTTATGAGACTATAATAACCCTATAAAAAGTAAATCAAAATAAATTATTAAGTTTAATTCTCAATCAGCATAATATTAAATAATAAAATTTAAAAATATCATTTAAAAAAAAGCTTAAAAAATCAGGGTTAACATGTCAAACTTGCAACCCTAGTTATAAAACCAAGATAATCCCATTAAAAACAAATCAAAACAAATTATAAATTTTAATATCTAACTAGTCCAATATTGAAGGATGATATTAAAAAAAATCAATTAAAAAATAACGTGAGTCAATCCATCAAACTCATGACCCAAATCATCAAATTAAGATAACATTATAGAAAAAAATAATTTGATTTAACTCGGGTTAACCTATTAAATCTGCGACTTTGATCTTGAGATTGAGATAGTCCTGTAAAGAGAAAGTTAAAACAAATTATAAAGTTCAACTCTCAATTGTCTCTGTCAGATCTAATGTTGAATGATGAAAATTGTAAAAATCTTAATTAAAGCCAGGTTAACCCAAGTTAACCTTTAAGCATTATTACTAAGTCACGAGACAATGATAACCTAATGAAAAAAAAACCAAAACAAATCGTAAAATCTAATTTCCAATTAAACATAATATTAATTAATGAAATTGAGAAAAAAAAATCAATTAGAAAAGAGCAAAAATAAGTCAATTAGGTTAACTCATGACTCAAGTTATGAAACACGGACAACCTAATAAAAAATAAGTTTATTGTCAAAGGACTCGTGACTTAAGTAATAAAACCAATATAACCTTTTAGAAAAAATAAAATAAAAAATGACAAATAAAACCAATATAACCTTTTAGAAAAAAAAATAAAAAATGACCTGATTTAACAAAGATTAAAATGTCAAAACCCATGGCCTTAATAAATGAAATGATTTAACAAAGATTAAAATGTCAAAACCCATGGCCTTGATCTTAAGACCATGATATTTTTATAAAAAAAATCAAAATAGATTATAAAGCTCAATTCTTAACTAATCCAATATTGAATGATAAAATTAAAAGAAAAAAAGACACAAAAAACAACCCGAGTTAACTTGGATTAATTTATTAAGCATTATTCATGTGTCATGGGATCAGGATAATCTAATGAAAAGTAAATAAAATCAATCATGAAGTTTGATTATCAATCAAATTAATATTAAAGGATAAAATTGGAAGAAGAAACTAATTAAGAAAAAGAAAAAAAAATCTAAAACGACTAGGTTAACCCATCAAACTTGGGATCCGTGTCATGAGAGCGTGATAATTAAATAAAAAAAATATAATATTAAAAAATAAAATTAAATAAAAAAACAAATTAATTGAAAAAAAAAAACAAAGCAAAAAAGAAGAAGAAAAAAAAACAAATTAATTGAAAAAAAAAACAAAGCAAAAAAGAAGAATAAAA
>NW_011499975.1:51013-62576 GCF_000495115.2 Populus euphratica | reverse complement strand
TTCGTGCTTTTTTGTTGTTACAATAATTTGGACTTGAATATGGCCTTTTTAGATCTTGGGCTCCATATGAACATTGTAGGCCTATGTCTTACCTTTTCATCCATATAAAGTAGACCTAAATCTGAGATTTATAGCTCCAGATATTATCCAATTCCAGAACAGTGTTCCGGTTTGGACTGCACCGACATCTATTTTCTAAGTTTGGCCATCTCTTTATCCTTACAATTTCAGTTCTTAAATTCATCAATCAATCCTTTCATTTATATGATAGGCCTGCATTTAAAATGGATATTTACCATAAATTAAAGGTATCTTATATTATTAGATATATTATTATAAAACATGCTTTAGTTAAGGAGTTATTGATACTTCAAGTGCAAAATAATGATATAAAACCTTGATAAAAATGCACTTTTAAGTAGTAATCATTCACTATAATCATGCAACCATCGAAGCTTATAAGGCCTATCATGCTTGGTAGTATTCAGATTCAATATCTTAACAAATATAATGCTAACAACGTTAGCACAATTTCTATTATTAATAATTATACTACACACCTTGTTAATGATATGAGATCTAGTATGAATTTTTTTTCTTTTTGTTGCTTCTTTACCAATTTTATAGCAACTTTCTAATCATCAACCTTTAAAAATTTCTTTTCTTTATCTTCACCCTTTGAAGCTTGAAATTTTAATTCTTCTTCTCTCCTAGCATCAGGAACCTTTGGATTTGTCATTTTTGCAATTTAGCATCTCTTTTTTCTCTAGGATTAGGACCATCACATAAACTAGCAATTAAAGTCTCATGTCTATCCATTTTATTCATAACCTCCTCAAATCTTAAGGTTATCATATCCAAATTCCTTTTCATAACATTATTACTGTTTTATGATAAACCACTTTTGGTGGACATTTTAATTTCTAAAAATAAATATTAGTAGCAAAGATTAAAAAATACCCTCACACACTCCCTCACGTGTTTACTCTCAAATTAATGTCTATCATTTCATGTTTTACATAATTTTTACAAGCTTTTTATTTAAATATACTCACTACAACTTTTACCTCTCAATCCATAACTTTCAATTTTTAAAAGTAATTGGCACAATAATCAAATAAATCAACAAATCAAAGTAAAAACTTTTAATTAATTATTGACTCAAGAAGCAAATATTTAACCGAAAACTAGCAAATTGATGAAACTATGAATACAAATTTTACAAGTAACAATGCAAGTTTGATGTGAGATATATGACAATATGAAGACACGATTAAAATTATATAATTAAAAAAAATCAAGAAACTAAATATTTTTTTATACTAAACCTGAGAACTAAAGGAATTAATACCAACCCAATAAGATTTCATGAATCAAATCAAAATAACCCAAATATCATTTTTTTTCCTTTTAAACTTTCAATAAAATCAATAAATCTCAATTTCTTATCCTTTTTTTTTCTTATTCAGCAAAATCAAAATAAATCAAGAACCAACTTTTTTTATATATACTTTTGCTCTAATAATCGGCAATCCAAAAAACACAAACTAGGTTTTTTTATGCTAACAATCAGCAAACTAAGAAAACACAAAAGTAAGGATTTTCTTTTAAACTAGTCAAAACTAAGGCGTAAAGAATTAAAGCAAAATTAAAGAACATGAATTGAAAAGATATAACCTAAAATTAGAGTAAGTTTTGATAACAAGTGATGTGAACTTTACGAATATAAGGATTCATGAACCCACAGACAAATTGATTTCCTCCCAAGAAATATAAGATCAAGTTTAAATTTAAGTTTAACCTAGCATAAACCTTTTCTTGAAGAACCAAGATTATAAGGAAGATCACCTCTACCTTATGTCTATATCAAGATGAGATGAGAAATATAGAAAACACCATAAGGATTGGTTAATCCTTTGATAAGTTTGGGAAGTTAAGTTAAAAATCAAAATATGAGAATCACTCACAACAAATAAAGCATATACAATATGCATCAACTTTGTTATTATTATCACAACTAAATAAAATCTTTATATAAGAATATTTATATGTAAACCCTATAACTAATGGGTCAGATATGCACCTAATTTAAATAAAACTCAAAATAATTAGAATTAGTTTAAAATAATACAAATAAATAAAAAAAGAGTCTAAGACTGTTTTTCACCATTTTCCATATATGTAGTGAAAAATGCCTAAGATAAATAATTATTGAAGAATCCTTGTTGAACAAAAGCCTAATACCTTATAAAATAAGAATTAATTTTTAACTAATTATTGCTTCTTATTTGACATGGAATTCTTATAAAATAACTAAGATAAAGGCTACCATATAAATTCTCCGATTATTAGAGCAAAAGTATATATAAAATAAGATAAAGGCTACCATATAAATTCCCAATAACATTAAGGATTCCTTGTAGTGAATGGAATCCATAACTCTTAAAGAAATAATTTTATTTTTTTTGTACTTTGCTAGCAAATTTTAGGCTCAACTTGAAACATGTCTCTTTTTTTTTCTTTCAGATAAATTAGTGGGCCTACTATATATAGTTAGAAAATAGTCTAGTTTTCAACCCAACCCAATTATAATCACATTTAAACTCATCCTACAACTCTATATATGAACAAAAAAATAAATAAAGATCCAAACCGATAGTTTTAAATCTTTTTAACCCAAACTTCTTGACTTAGCTTAATGAACTCCTTTTAGATCCACTTTATTTTAGGTTTTATAATAGACCTAATAAAAACTCATAATGGATCATTTGATGTCATAGTCAAGATTACATCATCCAAGAGAGCAAGTTGATAAATCATCAAGGGGAATATGATTAAAGCTTATATTCAAAGAATTGTCATGATGGAAATCCAACCTAATTGTTTGGAGATCCCAAAATATAAATTTAAAAGGACAACCAAATCATATGTCAATTCAGTAGTAGCACTTTTACCCATTTATATGATGAAAAGTGCTATTTGCAGCGAAAACCATAATAAACCAAGCTTTTAATGTTTCTTATTGCTTGAGAAATTCAAGTGGGATATTCTAAGATACTCTTAATAAGAATTATCTATGTAAGTGTAAAATGAGGCAAATTCTATGAGAAATGAAAAAAATGCTAAATTCTTTAAAGCACTATTTAAAACCAGGATGTGTTCGAGGCTAAAATGAACACAATTGTGAGAATCAAATTGTAAAAAAAAGATTTATATGATTTTTATTGTCTGGGTTTACATAAAAGGCTAAACAACTCAAGACATCATGTTTACTAGTTAGCTAAGTGAATCCGATAGTTTTTCACTAGGAAAGTTTCAAAGTCAAAAGTTAGCTTACCCGATGCAGACTTGTCGTTGTTACTCTCAAATTTCTATGTCTACTTTGTATTTTCTTTTAATCAAATATTTTTCATTCATATGGAGGATTGTTAAGGTAAATGAAAAGTTACATCTAATGAATGAAGAATTGTGTTCTTCTAAAATAGATTAATGTTAATTTAATTGTATTCTTGTAAAGATAAGTCTGTTTATTTTAAACAAAAATAACATTAATTTAACTGTTAGAATTTGCTTATGAAAAAAGACAACCCTAATATGGTTTTTATTATTCAAAATATTTTTAGTCTTTCTAAAACTTACCCCATTTACGTTCTCTCTATTAAAATCCCTTTGCTTATTTTTTACTTTCTTATAGAAAGTAACATGCGTATTTTTTTGTTCGCTATTTATTTTTTATTGTGCTGCTGATAATAAGAGATTATGTAAGTCTGAAAAATAATATTGCAATCACATTGGTAGCATCATAGAGCAAACAATAAATTGTTTTAAGTTTAGAGGATTGATCTTTGTCTCAATCTATCTCTTTGAGTTTATTTTATATCAACAAGTATTGTAAGTTATTTTACTTTTGTATATTGATATGCATTTATATGTTTTATAGAAACCAGATTATAGGAATTACAATTATAACCTTTAAAGTGCCTTGGATATACTATGTTAGCTCCCATCTTTCTATTTAGAACCCAATTTTCATGTCTAGTTTCGAGATTGCACCAAAAACATTATTTTGAAAGTTTGAATGGGTAGAAGATTTAGATGGTTGGATTTGATTTAAGGCATTTGTGTTGATCAAAAATATGAAATTGAGGTTGATTTTGTATTGCATACAAAGTGTTTGATGAAATACCATGTTTTAGTTCTTTTCCCATTTTTGACAAAGTTTTAATATTAGTTTGGTGTTGAAGTTGTGATATCAATACTTATGATGTTATCATTTTTATTTCATGTTAGAGGCTTATTAAATAAAAAATAATAGTTATCCTATATATATATATATTGCATTGATGTTAAGTGTTAACATGCGTTCAAAGTCCAGGATGTAAATAGTATTTTTTAAAAACTAGAATGAATAATTGCAATACAAAACAAAGTATAAAATGTTAAGGGTAATTTTTTCTTTTTAAAATTTGGTTTAAGTCGGTTTTAAACTTAAATTTAAAAAAAGTTATAAATATATTTAGCTAGGAATACATTTTAGTTCAAATAATTAATCTATTACAAAATTGAGTTAAGAATTTAATTTAATTAATGAAAAATAAAAATTTTATTTGAATAATAATTTATATTATCTGTATTATGTAAAAATGTTGTTTTGAGTGTTTTTTTTTCAAATATACTTCCAGCCTAAAACTATTTTAAATCATTTTTTTATATAAATTATTTATGAAAAATAACTTTTGAACTATAAATTAAAGTAAAAAAAATCATTTTTTATAAATCATTTTTAAAATATACTTCCAACTTCTCAATTTAGGCTTTCATCTTTGAGAGTTTTTTCTCTTTTTTTTCTAAATCATCAATGATCTTTTTATAAGCTCATCCAAGTGGAGTAGGTGGGGACCAAGAGTTCTAGCCTTTGGAGTATTGGATCAAAAGATAGCCTTTGGAGTATAGCCTTTGGAGTATTGGATCAAAAGATAGGCTTGCAAGTGATAATAATAATAGATTCATTATTTATGATTCCAAGAGCCTAGTCTTTAATGTCTCCCTCAAGTCTTTAAAGAAGATGACTTGAAGCGATAGCTAGTTATAGCGTAAGAGCATGTCGAAGGGAAAATGTTATTTAGAATAGAGAGCCTAGTCTTTAATGTCTCCCTCAAGTTTTTAAAGAGGATGACTTGAAGCGATAGCTAGTTATAGTGTAAGAGCATGTCGAAGGAAAAATGTTATTTAGAATAATTAAATTGATAATATGATTTTTTGAATAATGTAAATACAATTTTTTTTATATATGCATTCCAATGATAAAAAGTATTTGAGAAGAGTCGTGTTTTAATATATTTAATATTAATAAAACTATTTATTAATTGTAACTACCTAACACAACTCCAATCAAAACCTTTAAACCTTTATTTTGTATAAAAATATATTTAACAAACTTTTAACACTTTTAATCAATATGTATGAATGACTCTCCAAAATAAAATTACTATTTTAGCTCTTTAATATAGCTCTTTCCTTAAGTTAAAAACTAATTTTTTATTTTTTTATTTTTTAACTT
Source organism: Populus euphratica (assembly GCF_000495115.2). Classification (NCBI taxonomy): domain Eukaryota; kingdom Viridiplantae; phylum Streptophyta; class Magnoliopsida; order Malpighiales; family Salicaceae; genus Populus; species Populus euphratica. The sequence continues at coordinate 57,016 of NW_011499975.1, read as the reverse complement.
TTCATTTGACTTTTTTACTGGAGATGTGTGAAAGACTACTATATCTCGTGAGCTTTGTTAAAATGGATAGGCCAAGTTTATTCTTCCTCTTTCTTTCTCTTAATCTTAAACATCTTTTCCTTTTATTTCAAAGAGAAAAAATAAAGAAGCTAAAGTCCATTTTTACAAGTTACTATCATAGTCTTAATCTCACACATCAATCTCAAGTCCATTTTACAAGTTACAATTATATGATCTCAATCATACATATTAATCTCTTCTTTTCAACACAAGAAGTGTTTGTTTTTGTCATATAACTTATTTTTTAAAGTGTACAAGTTACTATCATAGTCTTAATCTCACACATCAATCTCAAGTCCATTTTACAAGTATTTTGATAGTGATCTCAATCATACATATTAATCTCTTCTTTTCAACACAAGAAGTGTTTGTTTTTGTCATATAACTTATTTTTTAAAGTGTTTTTTAATTATTTTTTATTTAAAAAATATTAAAATAATTTTTTCGGATGATTTTGATATGCTAATATAAAAAATATCATAAAAAAACACTATTATATATATATATTTTATTTTTTTTAATTAAAAAATATTTTTAAAAGAATTATACAATACCAAATACACATAAAATATTTACATGAAAAGCCCACTTTGAACTTTTTTTCACTTTTATGACCCGAGTCCACACATTAATTACATATTTTACATTTCAATCAACATCTAACGCTTATCATTAAAGACATAGCATGCATCTGATAGTTATAAATTTATTATGAATATAAATTCAACAATAAATCAAAAAAAACTTTTTTATTCTGGTAACAAAAATAAAACGTTTTGCTCTCTGAAAAATAAAAGAATTAAGGGGTGTTTGGAATTGTTGTTGTATAATATTTTTGAAAATAAAATTATTGTTTTAGTTTTGGATTATTTTGTTTTATGATTTGAATTGTTTTGGTGTGTTAATATTAAAAATAAAATTTTAAAATATTTTAAAATTTTTTTTAAATAAAAAATATTTTAAAAAACAAATTTCACGTCACTTAAAAAAACAGTTAACCGTCAGGTCGCTAAACTATACTCTTTAATTAAAGATAAATCATATGCTCTTAATTTCCTCAACTACCCTAGCCTTTCTATCAAACACGCCCATAACTTGAACACAATATCAAGGTGGAACATGTCATTTCATCAAGGGTAATTAACCAGCCACGTAGTACACGACATCGTTCGGGCCCGGCAACTTCCTTTTCAGATAATCTTCTTTCACTTTTTAATCCTATGTAGACTCGAAAATCCCAATCCTACCTTCATTCTTCTTTGTTGAAAATCGAATGCCCAGATGAAATCCAAATCCATTCACGTTCTCAATCAGAAATTCCAAACCCTAATAAATTAGGGCTTTTTATAATCGCAATCATTTTTTATCTCGTCATCTTTAAATCAAATCAAATCAAATCAAATCCAATCCTGTTATTAATTTTAATTACTGAATTCAAACAACCTGTAAATACACACATGAAACCCTAAATTCGCTTAATTACAAGCCTCTTTCGATCTGCGATTCTGATTCTTATTTTTCTTTATCAATGGCGGACCAAGAAGAAGAGGACTTGAGAATGGCTCTTAGAATGAGCATGCAAAACTCGCCACCTGAACCTAAGCGGAGCAAGCCGAGGGACGCTGGGGCTCCTGTGGCATCGCCGGAGGATTTGAGGCGGATGAAGCGCGAGCTCATGGCAGCGGCTGCTGAGAAGCGGCTTCTCGAGACGAGAGTTGACTCCCCTTCTCCATCCCAATCGCCTTCGCCTTCAAAAGCAACAGTTGATAGAAATCCTGTTAAAAGTACAGATTTTGTTAGAAAGGAGGTAGATTTTGGCTTGAAGGAGGGGAGTTCGGGAAAGGAATTATCGAGTGAGGAAGCTAATGAGTTGTTTTCGATGGTGTTTGGGAGCGGTGTTTCTAATGACATTCTTGCTCAGTGGAGTAACCAGGGCATAAGGTATTGGATAATTTGGTAACTTTCATATTGCAAATGGTTTTGCATGTTTAGTTATGGCATGATTCTCTGGGGTCATAATAGTGAATTTTAGCTATTTGATTCATGTTCAGCAACTTACAGTGGGGAAGAGTGAAATTTGTGTCAATGTAATGATGAATGGGAAAAGATGTATACTCATAAGAGTCTGTTTGATAGTTTGTAGAATTAGTTGTTGCACAACTTTTTTGAGATCTGATTGGTTTTGAAAATCATGATGTTACTGTAGTTCCATACTTCCGTCGGCATGCCCATTGTTGTCTAATATCATATTGAATGTTCCTATAGGTTTAGTCCTGATCCAGAAACATCTATGGGACTAGTGCAGCATGAAGGTGGGCCCTGCGGTGTCTTAGCAACTATACAAGTAATCCCTCGATTTCTAATTACGCTGTTTTTTCTGTTTTTGCTAGTATGTTTAATCAATTTTTATATTATGCGTGTTCTATGGACAAGTCAAGGTTTTTTTTTTTTTGTGTTATGGGAATTGGAACCGGGGTGGGGGGGAGTGGATGTGGTCCCTAAATGGATCGGTGATCATGGTATCATGTTGAAGAAATGAGCTTTCTTTCGCCAGGCTACTTGGATGTTGACCTGCAGTTTCATCATGGATGTTTTAATGTCATCTTTTTTTTTTTTCACTCTTTAGGCTACCATCTAGTCATTCATAGAATTGATTTTCAAATGGATGTCTACGCCATTCATTTCCAGAATTATTTGTAACTGATAGTGGAATTTATGGGGCTTATGACAATTTGAAGCCATGGTTATGTGAAAGAATTTAATTAATCTTCAAAGAAGCCAAATGCAGGGTGAGGATGCTACATTTACTGTTGTGGGTATCACAGAGATTAGAGAAAATGCTTTGAATTGAACTCACATGGTTTATCTCATTAGCAGTTACTAGAAATTTTGCTTGAGGTCAACTATACAACAGGAGCCTTTGCTAGCTGCCAAACTACTAGCTCTTCAATCTATTGATGTTAATTTTTGTGCAACGAAGACTTGGAGACTTACTGACATGGAAGATTGATTCAACTAGTAGATAGTATTCACAATGGAGAAAAGTTGACCAAGGTGGCATTTGGTATGAGTTTAAAAATTGGGAGTGGATTATTACAAGAGTAATCTTTTAGGGTGTAAAAATAGTTTTAAGCATGTTTGGTGTGTCAATAAATAGAAGGGTGGATTGTTAGTGGAAAGAGATAGGAAGTAATTAAATTATTAATAATGATTTGTGTGTGAGAGAGATATTATTTGGTGTGTGTTTTCCAAAAAAAAGGAGGGGAGGGAGTATAAAAAATTAGTGTTGCTTGAAGGGTGAATTTTTCCCTCCATGACTTTTAGGTTATGCTTGATCGGGGGGTTGATGGAGGTTAAAATTTATTATTGTGAAATTTAAGTTTGCTTGGTTAAATTTTGGGAAAGGTGAATTGTTAAGGGGGGTAATGATTACTGTCCAAAAACTTTAACCCCCATCAACACCCTGCCAAACATAACCTAAAAGTCATTTGGTTGCCGATAACTTACAGGAAGTTTGGCCTTGATAGAATCAGAATATAGAAAGATGACTAGAGTGATTAACCACAACTATTCTGGGTTTGCTAAGTTGATTTAATTTATTGCTGTTATACATCCATCCCCTATGATATTCTTTGAAACCACTAGCTAACACACATGATTTGGACAATTTGTTGTACATCAGATGTTTATTTAAATATTTAAATATTTGAAATAATTGTTATATATTGACTTTGTGGTGATTGCAAAAACTTTTAGGCAATGAGCTTTGCAAAAATTTTTTTACATATGTATGTATATGTTTTCGAATCATTGGACTCAGCATTAAGGGTTTAGAGAAATAGAGGATACCACAAACTTAAGGTCCAATAGGCCATAATGAACCAAATGAAATTTTCTTTTTCTTCATAATATTATTGAGCCACTGGCCTGATCACTTTACATTATTATGGCTGTTTTTCGAATTGCTCCAAAATGGAGGAGGTTAAAGGTTGATATCTGGCTTGGAAGTGGGTAGCCTGTGATTTTGTACAAGGTAGTCATTGAAGTCTAAAAGTTACACAATTATATCATCGTTTCTTTGCACCAGACATTGCTTGCAATATAAGTGTGTAAATTTGGCTTTTGATCTCCTTATCATTTCATCTTTTTTTTAGTTTTCTCGGTGCTCTACTGATTTAAAATATTTATAGCTTCAGTTCAAAATCCCTATTGATTTTCTTACAATATTTTGTGTGGTTGTGCAGGCATTTGTTCTCAAACACCTTCTTTTCTTTCCAAATGAAATAGGCAAAGTTACATCAAATGTGCCACAAAATTTGGGCTCTGGAAGATTGTCTAAAAGTCAACATGTTGCATTGGATAATTTCAGTTCTCTAACCGAAGATGCAAAAGCAAGGTGATTATAAGCCATATGTTTTCCTCATGGATTCACATAATATTACTCCTGCTATAAATGATGTTTTTTTTTCCCAGTTGCATTTAAATCTTGGTACTTGATTCTTTATTTGCTTTCAATCTATGTTATTGTTTATGATCCTTTGATTTATGAACAAAGAGGAATTATTGAACTCATTGCTTAGATGTGCTTAGTTGCTTTTTTAAGTGTTGTGAACTGTTCTATTTTTAACTCGTGATAGTGTAATGACACATATCTTAGGTTTTTCCATTGGCCTTCTGTGAGTTATTTTCTGCAATTATATTCTTTATATGTATGGTTGATTTTTTACAAGTTGCGAGGTTGGTGGAATCAAGTTATTGATTCAATTTTCCTTGAATTAGTGCTGAAGGAGATGCGTGGATGTCTGGTCATGGATTCCATATAAAGTGTAATTTTTTTCCTGTTTATGGCACTTGATCTTTTGTAGGATAAGCAAAACCACTTTGATCTTCTATTTGCATGCCATGCGCAGCCCAGTTCCAGTTAAAATTGAACTTTTATACCTTATGTCCCTGTACTTAAGGTTTTTAAATAATTTGCCACTGCATATATTTGGGCCAGTGGGCTAGGTTTAACAGTTAGTAGTGGCTTGAAACCTTATGATCTTGATCAACTATCAATTATGTGTTACCTGTGTTCTTTGTGTTTCAGTTTGATAGGAATGTTGGGATGCCTTGAAAAATTTATGGTTCATGATCATTCTTTTTATAGAATCTCATGTATCTTTACTCACATTGCAATTTTCATTTCTTGTCTTTAAAATTTTTCCCATTCACAGAGCCCTAGTTAAAAGCACGGGTGAGATATTGTTTATGTGCGGAGACAATAAAAGAGCTGTGATTGCCACTTTGAATATTGTTGGCCTTGACACTGAGGGCTTTGCAAAGAACGAGGTAAGTTGCATTGGGTTTGATATCAATGCACTGTTAAATATTAGTTTGGAATGGAAACCTTGTGATTATAATAGCTATTTTTGCACAGCTGTTTTGGATATTTTAGCTGCTAACAGGGATTGTCTTCTACCCTGCAGATCATTTCAAAAGCACTTGAGGGCCTTACAATTGAATCTGCATCTGATTTGCAAAAAATTCTAAGAATTGACACATATACATCACAAACAACTGCATTGCAGAAACTCCACACAGCACTTCCTGTTTTCCAATCTCGTATGGGGGCACTACTGTTCCTTATTTCCGCCTTACTGTCCCGAGGATTGGTATGCTTAAAAAGCCATCTTTTCATTTATATGCCCTTTTATATTTTCCACTTGAGAGTGTAACCTAATCAGCATTGATTTTAGCTTGGATTTTTTTACTTTTTTTTTTGGGAGGGGGGGAGTACTGCTAGTCCATGTCAAAACCTATTCTTTTTTCTGGAAGAAGGGGTAGGGTGGGGGTGAGGGTCAAAAATATTAATTTCCAAGTCTATCTTAATTCGAGCTTATCCAATGGTGAGCTATTTTATGGTTGGGGGGGGGGGGGGGGGGGAGGGTGTGGGCTTATTGG
>NW_011499975.1:30923-50987 GCF_000495115.2 Populus euphratica | reverse complement strand
GGGGGGGGGGGGGGGGGGGGGTTGAGACTATGGGCTTATGTTACATTGTTAGAAACAAAGATTGCTTCATCTTTCTGCATAGCTTGTGCTGTTAAGTGGTTAAGTGCCCATAGCCTTATGAAGTTTCCTTTGTGAATTGTAAATCATGGATTTTGGCGAGCAGTCTTGGTATTCCGTTTATACAAGCTCCAGAAAATTGTTATTCTTTCAGGATTAAATGGCCTTTTGATTGTTAGAATTGTGTATATTAGTGGCACTCCACTTTGAAATTGGATGTTTATGCCTCTTATGCCTGCAAAATGTTACCTTTTTTTTAGGACTCAATTCAAGCTGACAGGGACGATCCCAATCTTCCCCTAGTCACTGCACCTTTTGGGCATGCTTCACAGGTCTGATATCCACAGATTAATCTATGACGTGTTATTTTGTCCCTCTCCACTTTGATACTTATCTGTCCTTTTACTTTCTATTGGTGAATCTTAGGATAATGATTGGGTTTTTCTGAGATAATATAATTTCTTTTGAACATTATACAGGAAATTGTGAACCTTCTGCTCTGTGGACAGGCTGTCCCTAACGTGTTTGATGGAAGGATGGACTTTGGTGGAGGCATGTTTCTAAAGGGCATATCCATGAGTGTGGAAGTTGGATTTCTCACACTATTAGAATCTCTCAATTTTTGTAAGGTTGGCCAGCATTTAAAATGCCCGAAATGGCCAATATGGGTTGTTGGGAGCGAATCTCATTATACAGTTCTATTTGCTCTTGACACCTCGGTTCAGGATGAGAATGAACTGGAAGAAAGAGAGTCACAGATTCGGAGGGCATTTGATGCACAAGATCAGAGCGGTGGCGGCGGCTTTATCAGTGTTGAAGGCTTCCATCAAGTCCTTAGGGAAGTGGGTATTAGACTTCCATCTGAGAAACTCGATCACCTTTGCAGCACTGGCTTTATTGTATGGAGTGAATTCTGGCAGGTTATTTTGGATCTAGACAAAAGTCTGGGAGGCCTTAAGGATTCAAGTGGGTTGATGGGTAAGAAGGTGTTTGATCTTTGCCATTTTAATGGGATTGCAAAATCTGATATAAATGGAAGCCACGCAACCTCTGGGAGTGAAACACTGGTTCAGAGACCTAGACTCACAAAACTGAGGGTTTCAGTTCCACCAAGGTGGACTCCCGAGGAATTCATGGCAGATGTGGTGGTGATGTCTGGCCCTGGTGGGAAGGAATCAGGTGGTAAAGACACTGAGGTGACCAAACCCGAGCCTTCTCAGCATGCACCATTAGTGGACTGTATTAGAACTCGCTGGTCTCGAGCAGTTTGCAATTGGGTGGGGGATCCGCCTAGTATAGTGTGAATGTTTATCCTTACTGGGATCCTTCAGTGTGCTCTTATCGTTGGAAACACAGGTGGCGTATAATCCAAAATCAATCACGAACAAATCAGTGCATTGTACCTTAAGCAAAATGGTTGTTTCATGGTTTGTCTTTCTCTCAGGTATTTGCAACACCATTTCTGCTGTGGATTGTTGTAGCTTTGCTCATTAAATTCGATTTTGATAATGTTAGATGATCAGAGAGAAAGGTTCCCGGCCATGCTTGTTGGCAACCCATTGTGTAAAATTCATTTGTATTGCTCTGTCTTGATCAGGGAAGCCTGTGGCCAGGGAATGGAGGAATGCCTAAATAATGTTTCGTGTCCTCTGGTTGAATATGTTGTAACAGTTCAACTCTGCCCTGGAGGAAAGCGAACGGGCACCGGAAAACAGTTCTTATTGAAGAGTTTGTAGGCGATTGATAGACATTGTTTTGTCTTATGTTTATTTTTTATAAGCAATATTTAACCATGAATTGCAACAAAGAGATTGCTAGTTTCACATCACCTCCATGGAACCAGGCGTGGCAGAGATGGGGTGGCCGTCGTCACCTCTTCTTATCTACTATATACAATATATATTTGTATATATATAAAAAAAATAATGAGATAATGAGATATATAAAAAAATAATGAGATAATGAGATATATAAAAAAATAATGAGATAAATGCATCAATCCTCCTGGTTGATTTTTCACTCTCTTTTCTTGGATTGGAAAATCACATTTTCCTTCTTCATCTTTTCCTGTTTTGGAAGAAAAAAATAGTAAAAAAAACGTAAAGAACTTATTTTTTATAAGTTTGTTTATATTCAATTTAATCATTAAAGTGCCCTCTTGACTCAAAATATGTTTATATTCAATTTAATCATTAAAGTGCCATCTTGATTCAAAATGACAAAAATATCACGGTCATTCATTATTCTTTTAAAAACTAGTCATTGCCACAATGTCTGAATATTTACAAAAAATACACTAAATTAATGTTTATGGCTAATAGAACAACAATTCATCAGTATCTCAACCCAACAAAACAAAATATCAAATTCAAGAACATATTTTTCTAGAGTTATTCACCATTTCAACCATAAAAAAAATTAAAAAAAAATCAAATTCTAGAATAAATCTCTCAAAAGATTTTCACAATTTCAACCCAACAAAACAACAAATTCTAGAGTATTAGTTACACAAATTTTCAACAACAATTCCATAAAATCACAGCATCAATGACAATTTTTCATCATCTTCGAACACAATTCCTTATCATAAGTCCTACAAACAAACTGCTCAAAATTAATACTAGAACTAACAAATTGAAAAAAAAGCTAAAAACTTACATCACATTTATTTGAATTAATGTCATCATATTCATCAAATGCTAATAGTTTTCAAATTTACAACAACTTGAATATACTAAAGTTTAAGAATAGAAAGTGCATGAAATATAAAAAAAGAGCAGTTGTCAAGATATCATAAATAAATGCAAATAAAAATAAGCTATTCCACGGATACAATAACAAGTTATGAGAATACATTTATTGATCGGTGAAAACCTTACTATATAGGTGGGCAACCTCACTATATGCTTTCTTGGAAGTTTCAACATTATAATATACATGACACAAATCTTCTATGTCAAGTATCTTGTGATGCACACAAAAGATCACATACTTGCAAAGTATGTTTGCCATCTTCCATTAAATATATGAAACTCTATTTTTTTTTTCAAATTAACACAAACTCTTGTTTGGGCGTCAAAAACTTAATATTTATTTGAACTGACTATCATCATTCTTATATGTCTAGACTTCTCAGTAGACCTATTTGGTAGCTCCTTAACATAAGGCATGATATGTGTTTCTCAACTTGCAATATAGGCATATCTATCATGAAATCTAGACATAAGTTTCAATCTAATCTTTTATAGTAACAAAATAATAGGCATACTTCTATATTTTCCAACCCAACTATTCAATGACTCAACCAATTTAAACTTTACTTTTTCAACCTCACTCTTATTATCAAACAAATGTCTAGCCCATGTTTCAACCTTGCTATTATTCAATCAACCTAAAGTTGCTTTGTCCATGTCTATAATATCCTTTAAATACGACTTGTATAAGCTTTTAATGCTCTACAAAATTCAATTTTCATCTTCAAATCATAAAACCTTTTATTATTTAGATTATCATAGACATACCTTATATAATGTCTATAAGTAGCATCCCATAATATCTCGGCCATTATCTCTAGCAAAGTCTAATGCATGCTAAAATAACTAACTTGAGTATGTTATATAAAGTATATAATAACGGTGGATGACTAAGATTTACCTAAAAAGATCAATGAATAGATTTGTTCTATATAGAAAAGGTTTTATGGCATTCCTTTTTGGCTCATAGAGTGGCATGGTGAGAAAAAAATGGGAAAAGCTTAAACACAGAAATACCAAAATTTAAAGTAGATAATAAAGAAGAAGGTTCGAGCTTAAACTAACTGATTCAGAGGGTATAAAGAAATCTCTTTTTAACATAAAAGTTTATCCCCTTTAAATATATAAAAAAAACCTTTCCTTTCATGGGAAAAAAGGTATTAGTCTCTGTGATGTCAAATGCGACACCTATGTCAAATTCATATTTTTTTTCTTTTTACTTATATTTCTACTTTTCTCATTATAATAGTCATTAATACTCTTAGAACAATCACTATCTTCAATATCTCTATCATCATCATCATCACTACTTAGTTTCCATTCATTATCAAAATCTGAAAAACCATTTCATGCTTTACTAAAACAAACATCACATTGTAAGCTGTCAATCCAGTCATCTTCAGTTTCATTAAAAATACTCATTATTTCTCATAAAAAAAAATATAATCATCATCTTTTGACCATTCACCATCACTATTTTTATTTCCACTAAAAATCTTAACTTGAACACTATCACTATCCATGTTAGCACTTCTAACACCCACAACCCAACTAAGATCAACATCATCATCTATAACAGAATTAATATCAATTTCTACACTTGTAACACCAATAACAATAGCACCAACACCCATAACACCACTAACATCACCACTATAATCAACATTCAAATCATCACTCACAACAATTTTAACAACTCCTTTTACATTCCATAAACATTAGCATTAACACCCATATCACCACTAACAACACTATCCACAACATAAATAACATCAATATCGACGTCAACATCACAACTAATAACATTTATATCATCACACAAATCAACATGTGCATCATAATCATCTTTATTTAAATTCAAAACTTGTTCCTTAATAACTAATATCACTTTATTGTTATTTTCAACATCATCATCGTATCCTTTAAAATATTTAATTCCAGGTAGCCTATCATCATTAGGATTATATGAATAACACCTTGACATTCTCAGGGTTAAAGGAGAAGCATCAATATCAGCATTAATATTAGCATCAATATACATGTGAATTTCTTCTTCCTTTTCTTGTTTATGCATACTCAATATATTATACATCGAGGCATCATAACAATATATTCCCTCTATCATCTCTTATTTGAAACTCTAATAAGTCTATGTCATAAACTTGCTCGTATATGAACAACATGTTTATATAAGACATATAGTTAAAAAATAGTTTTTTATGACATATAAAGAACTACCATGATAAGAAATTACATCTTGCATTTTATATCTTGTGATGGTGAATAATACAATATTACATCAAATTTAAATAATTATTAAATAAATTAGGAGAAAGAGAAGCCTATGATTGATATTTTATAATTTTTCAGCTGGTTTGAGTTTTGTACTGAAAATCCATTTAGTTCCATTCCAATTCTTGTATTGTTCACTTAATTTGGCCTAAAAACAATCAACAACAAAGAAAGAATAATTGCACATTTCATATACAAACCCAAAAAACCATTCTTTCATTAGTCAAACACTCAAAATACTTTAAGCAAATGATTCCAATAATCTATAGAATATGTATTCTTTTCCGGCATGTTAAAAGGCGTGCATCCATCTAAATAAACAAAAACAATAATCTAAATAATAACTTAACTTGCCATCTAATATTTAAACATACTAATCTTGTATATATATATGAGATGAAATGAGCTTAAATAATAAAAAAATACTAAACCCCTAGATAGAAAGAAAAGAGACAGCACACACATATATTAAGTTCAACAATGGTTAATTTTTTTAAAAAATATGGGTTAAACATTAATTAAACATGTTTTATGCAAATAATATTAAAATTATATGAATAGTAACCATAATATTCAATTTGGGTTTATTTTAGGAATACTAATTGTTTTCCCACTATCAAAAATATATTTTAGATTGTGACTATTGTTGTTTGCGACAAAAAAAAATGAATTATTTAGTATATTTCTAGTTTTGAGATTAAAGTTTTAGCATTGATGCTTTTTTTTTTTCTATTTTTTAACTTAAGTAAAAAAACCATTAAACAATTGAATTAAAATGTTTAACAAAAAGAAAATGCACTTTACAATGTCATGATAAAAAATAATAATAATGGGAACATACTTGTTTATTATTGTTGAATTCTAGATGCAACACTTGCGAGAAACCAATAATGATGCATGAGAAGAGAAATTAGCACCTTATACAAAAGAAAAATCAATAGCTTAGAGAGAGAGAGAGAGAGAGAGATCAATTTGTCATTTCTACTCATTTTATACGTAAGATATATGAAGGTATTATGATCAAATCGTTAGATTTGAAAATTCTTATTGACCCAGGATGCAGTGTTAATTTTTCAAACTATAACCAGTAATTACAATATGTACTAAACTATAAAATATTAAATATTAAATGTAATTTTTCCAAACTAGAATAATACAGGAAAATGAAGAATTAAGAAAGCAACAACAATCATAAAAATTGCACAAATAAAAACATAATTTACCACAGTAAGAAAAGAGGGTAAAGTTAAAAAACAAAGTTAAACCAAACCAAGACTCGACTCGACATCAAAAGGCCGGCAGGAGGCAGGCAAGCAAGCAGCGTGAAGTCTGAAGCCAGGGAAAGGAAGTGGTTTCATCAACGCCATGTTTGTCAACAACCTAAACCGTTGCAGTCACAGACACAAGTCTCCATCATCAACATCATCAATCTTTTATTATCTCCACCGAAGCTTCTCACTCTGGTCCATGAAAAAAGACCCGGATCTGGAGTCTGCTCTCTCGCGAAACCGTAGATGGATAGTAAATAATCAAATAAAAAATATTATCCTTAGATACCCCAACCAGGATGCACCGGTCAAGTTTCTTCAAAAAAAGTTCAAGACTTTAGACCTTCAAGGTAAAGCTCTTAACTGGCTTAAAAAATACCCTTGTTGTTTCGATGTTTATCTACAAAACGATGAGTATCATTGTAAATTATCAAAGAGAATGTTGTTCTTAGTGGAGGAGGAAGAGTCTGTTAAAGAAATGCAAGAACCTGTCTTTGTTGAGAGATTAAGTAAGTTGTTGATGTTGAGTGTGAATCATAGGCTTAATGTTGTTAAACTTAACGAGTTAAAGAGAAATCTCGGATTCCCTGATGATTATTTGATTAGGATTTTGCCTAAATACCCTGATACGTTTAGGTTTGTTAATCATAGTGGGAGAAGGAGTTCAATGGAGATTGAACTTTTATCATGGAACCCAGATTTGGCAATTTCTGCTGTTGAAGTCTCGGCTAGAAAACAGGGTTCTTCTAAGCCTTGTTTTAGTTGTTCTTTGCCATCAACTTGGGTTAAATCATGGGAAAGGTTTAATGAATTCAATGCTACTCCTTATATTTCTCCTTATGTGGATTCAAGAGGTTTATTGGAAGGTTCAAAGGAGATGGAGAAAAGAATAGTGGGTTTAGTGCACGAGTTACTGTCATTGACATTATGGAAGAAGATGTCAATTGTGAAACTGGGTCATTTTAAACGAGAGTTTAATTTACCTGAGAAACTAAATATTCTGCTTCTTAAGCATCCAGGTATATTTTATGTGTCGAATAAGTATCAGATTTATACTGTTCTTCTTAGAGAAGGGTATAATGGCTCAGAATTGATTGACAAGGATCCGCTTGTTGTTGTGAAGGATAAATTTGGAGAGTTGATGCAGGAAGGGCTCCATGAATATAACCGGAGGCGCTATGAAGTGAATCTAGAAAAGCAGAGGAAGAAAGGCATTGTTTCTGTAAGAAAAGAGAAAAGGAAGGAAGGAAGCACAGAAATGACTGAACAAGATGATAGTGGTGATAAGCTGGGTGGTTTGTTCGACCCTGAAGAAAGGAAACGGTTTTATAAAGTTCTTTTTGATGATGATGCCCCATGAGATTGTAAGTTATTTATGTTTTTATTCTTCTTTTCACTTTACTTCTGTAGGAGATTGCTCCAAGTTGTATTGTTTCTTCATTTAGTGTTTTACTTGCGTCCTTTCTGATGCATATTCTTAGTTATTAGCTAGAAATTATATCCACATCACTTGTTGAGTGCTTTACATTTGCGGAGTACAAGAAATGAGTTTAGGATGTTTGCATTATGCACTTCGGAACTGAAGTTGGGAGTAGATTTTGATTTATCTCTATGTGATTATTTGGTAGTGTAATGGACCAAGTCCTCTTTGAGATTTATACGTGAATTGGCCTCACAGTGGTTTGCGCCTAGAGATTGGTACCCAGGTTTGAAGTTTTTGACTTTGTGAAGCATTGTCCATGCACTGTTCGGAGAATGTAATGGTTGCAAAATCTTCTTTATGAACCTTGATATTGGCTGCGAGGAAACGAAGTTCCATCTCAATCATTGCTTTTGTTTGTTTCTTAGTTCTTGATGTGGCTAATGGTTCTACTGGCTGGTGGTGTTATTAACTTTTAGTTCTATTGAGAGTATCATATCAAGATTGTCATCCTACAATCTTCGGCACCTGTTAAATACCCTGAAAAGGTTCCTTTTGAAATCCATAAACAGCTCACTGACTTCGAATTTCTAGTTGGCTGTCAGTGGATTGGGCCTCTCGCTGACAAATAAGAGTCTATGTAGGGAGATATGCCACTGGGACAAAAAGCTTCGATTGGATGGCCAAAAAGCTTGTAGTGCATGAATTTTAAACAACTTCTCATGTGCTCAAAGACATTTAAAATATCGCAGCTTATATGAATACCATGTCCTGCAGAGCAAACAATTCAGTGGCCTTGGCTGCTCCAACAAGACTGGTAAAATCCCTTTTGGAGGCTGCTGGAGGACGAAAGCATAACAGTCCCTTGTGCTTGTAGGTTGATGCATGGGATTATTGAGCAGCATCTAAAGCAATTGACAGAGTGTGCAAATCCCTCGTAGGGAGTGAGACAGGAGGAAGCTGTGTATGAATGCAAGGCCCAACGACACCAAAAACAACTCAAGCCAGAATTTTGGGTGATTGGTTGCATCCCTGACCAAAAAGTCCTAGTTGGAGTGGCTTTGGAGTCGGATCTTCTCCCTTGTTTCCAGTGTAGGATTGGGACATGGAAGAGTAGCAGGAGAGCATGTTTTTATCAATCTGTGCATTTGAGGCAAACATGTGCACTAGTTTCATCCTTAGGTGTGGACTTGCCTTCGGCTTGCGGACAAAAACACTAAAAGCCTTGTCATTTGTACGGATCTAATCTCTCCCTGCCTTCATATTATCATCATAATCACCCACCAGCATCAACATCTTGTGCCAACAAGGACTGCACCTGGGTTGTAGTTTCTATAAGTAACTTAAGCCGGGAGACTTTGTATTGTCAAATCAGTGCATTAAGCAGAGTGCCTAGGATAGTATGACTTGGTTCAATGCTTGCTACTATTTATTTTCTCTTGTTTTATTTTGTCTATCGCCCTTGGCGTACCAAGGCACATTTCAGAAATGGAGGTGGAGCAAACATTCCAAATGGGCTGTACTCTCTACTTTGGGTTATATATATATATATTCTCTGGTTAACACAGTACAAAGAAAAAAGAAGAGCAAGAACAGAATAGATAGAAAACTGAGAGAGAGCTACTGCATTTGTGGACCCATCAGAAATTCATTAATCATAAAAAAACCAAGTTATTTTATGAACTATTTAAAGAAATAAATAAAAATTCTGATAATTCCCAAAATAAATAAGAAAAAAAATCAAAGGAATTACTGTGAACTGTAGAGGGTCAAATCAGGCTCGTTAATGTAGAAGGTTTATAGTGTGGACCCATCAGAAATTCATTAATCATAAAAAAACCAAGTTATTTTATGAATTATTTAAATAAATAAATAAATAAATAAATAAAAATCCTGATAATTCCCAAAATAAAAAAAAATAAAAATCAAAGGAATTACTGTGAGCTGAAGTGGGTCAAATCAGGCTCGTTAATGTAGAAGGTTTATAGTCCAACCAGGACAGGCCCGTTAGTCCTCTCAGGCTCAGGTTATAGATCTCTCTAGAAAAGTAAATCCCAGAGGACCAGCAGTCGCTTTGCCTGCGTCAATCACCCGGTTTTCGTGTCTCCGGCTCCCAACCAAGGTGAGATTCCGTTCATTTACTTCTCTCTGTCTGCTATTTCAATCTCCCATCGTCGATCCTTTATTTTCACAACTCTTGCTAACCTCACTGTTAATTTCACACACACAATTATTTGTAATTCGCAAATCGCCTTCTCCAATATTTTAGGTCTTCTTCCTTCGTTCTTTGGATGTCTTTAGTGATTAAATTAAATGGATTCAAATAATTGCAGAGAAGTCGCCAATTTGTTTCACCGTGCCTTTTAGTTCTAATATATGTGAGTATTTCGTCCTTCTTAATTTACTGCCACTCAAATGTGCTTATAGCAAGCTTTACTGATTTATTTATTAAATCTTATTTTTGGTCTGCCATGGTTTGTGATTGTATATTGGTGAAATAATCCATGGAAATGAAAGGTAGGTTTTTGGATTTTACGATGGAGTAAAAAGTTATTGTGTTGTGGACTAGAACACGCAGATCAATAGTGAATTATACCAATTTAAAGGGTATATTTGTGATAAACTGGGGCTTTAGTCAATATTTTTTATTTTTTATGTGGGGAGGCGAGGTTGAAAAAGGAAGGTTCGTATCCCTGCTGTTTAAAGTTACTGAAATAAATATAGTTGCATGTCTGCCCTGCTTTTCTATTTTGTAAATATAATAGAAAGCGCACATAAGAATGTCTCACCTTTTCTGGTTTAGGTACTTTGTCTTAGGGTCATGAACCATGACATGGCGCTGTCTTCCTTACCTGTGGAATGTCTGACAATATCATGTAGTGCCATTTGGAACAATTATGCTTAGAACCATTAAAAACAACTGGTTTAGATATTTTGTATCGCAGATATCAACTGTTGGATTAGTTTGAAGCAGGAACTTTCTTTTCCTGTTTGTTAAACTACATTGCACTTATATTTGGAGAGATGTTTTACATGCATTTGCTCTGTTTCAATTAAATTTAGGGCGGACGAGGAACCTGTAGATCCAAAGAAGTATCTTGAGGAAGCTTGCAAGCCTAAGTGTGTGAGGCCATTGCTTGAATATCAGGTAAGGTGTTTTCAGATTTCGACTTGTTTATAGAATGTGTGAGTGTAAATCTTGGATTGCGTACATGTAGTTCTTTTGTTTGTCATTAAGGTTTTTCCTGTATCTTGATATTGAATGAATGGGATGTTTGTTCAATAAAAAAGAAAAGAAAAGAAAGAAAAAAATGGGTTCCATGGAAGTTACAGACTTGTATTATTGTAAGATCCTTTTTCCTGTCTTCCCTGGGCTCAATAAGGAAATAGTTGTCAAATGTGTATTTTCTTAAACGTGCCCAAACATACTCCAATATTTTAGAAAGCAATTAAAAATGCAAAGATCTTGATCATGGATTGTCTAAATAATGTCTGTCATCGGATTTCTAAATTGAGGACAGGGATTTGCATTGCACATTGAATATGTCAGCTTTAAAACCATCCAGGTTCTGTGAGGCTGAGTACCAAATGCTTTTTTTTTTAAGCTTTAGAGGGTTTATTAATGTGTTAATTTATGAAAGTAAATGAAACAAAGAGCCAAATGTAGAGAATTCTTCTGAAGCTTAGCTGAGTTTACCAGTAATCACCAAAGCACTAAAGCTACTTTGGGTTTGTTGCAGTGAACTTCTTCCTTGTATTCATTTGTTTATTTTCTGTCTGCTATCTGGAGAAAATGAATTCATAGTCTAATAAATCCTTGGCTTTAGAAGTGAAAGGCAAATGAACACACCAGTTTCACTTGTTAAGATCTTTTATTCAACTTGTTAACATTCTTTCGCTGCCATACCCTAAACCTTTAAATCTACTTGTTCACTCCATGCACCATTGACTGTTGCCCCTCTTGAGACTAAAAAGCACTGATTTTACTTCATCTTCAATCTTTTGCTGCTTGATAAGAGAGGATTATTCTTGATAATTTGTTGGTGAAGTGTGAACATGCTCTCTGTTGGTGCCAGAATTTCTGGCTCAACAAATTTTGAAATCATTTCTTTGGTAGTTACAGATAAAAGAAATCATTTCTTTTATTGGTTTCTCCTGAATGGATATTTCTTCAGCTCAAGGATATGATTTTGTGGCTGAGAGCTTATAACTCCGTGGTACTTGTTACAGGCATGTGTGAAGAGAATTCAAGGCGATGAGAGTGGCCACAAACATTGTACAGGACAGTACTTTGATTACTGGTCCTGTGTTGATAAATGTGTAAGTTCTCTTTCACCTTTTCAGAGTTCATCTAGATTTTGGTTTGGGTCATCAACTGAATTTGGCATTTTCAAATGCAGGTTGCACCAAAGCTGTTTTCGAAACTGAAGTAGTAGGGACGTGTCAGGGCACCACCGTTTCCTACCAAATCTTTCTAAATGTCAGATCTTGTGCTTATTTCACTCATTTGGGGCAACCTCCTTTCATTTTGATCAGCAAACATTTTTTGAATTAGAATAATGGAACATGTCTTGGATTTATTGCATTGCAACTTGCAAGAAGTTGAAGGTGATATCATGTGAGGTCATGTTGAAAATTTTAAAGATGGAGACTATATATTGCGTAAAGCATAACCATATGCTTATACCTTTCTATTTTACGAGAGACAATGCTTTCCATGATGCTTGTTTGTATACTGCTGTGTTGATTGATATTTGCATATCCAGTTCACTTCCTAGTTTTTGTTCATAGATTAAAAGAACCATATGACAAATCTGCCATGTGTTTCTGTCATCTGAGATGATAATGTAGTTCAGGTATCGCTCCATAGCAGATCCTGTCTAAATTGGTTAGCTGATTGGACGGAATTCTTTGCTTTTCCTTCATGGCAATCATGAGCATTCCCCAGTCGTGCTGGATCCCCGCTCTTGTGAGGTGGTTTTTGCCTATAGTTAGCTTTGACTATTGATGGTCTCAGAATCGCTGTGACTGGGGAACAGGTTTTTTTTTTTAATAGAAAATGCTAATGAAATTGGAATCGGAAATGAATTTGATCGAAATAGAAAACGCAAAGGACCCAACAGCCACTATCACTGAAACCGTAGAATTCAGTTTGATTGAAAATCGGCGACCTCCTAAGCTGCTACACCGTGAATCCTTCACCACCTAAACAAGTTGCAAATCAGTCCCAAGCCCGTCCTAACGCTCTAGATTTTCCAGATGCGAAATGCTCGGACAATGTCTTCTGTAAAAAGGAGCCCATTCATGGCCCAACAAGAACGGGCCCGGTCCAGGCCAGAAATCTCCCGCAGTAACTAGCAAACTGAGATCAGGAGAGGCATTATTTTCAAAATCGAACAACGAACAATCACGCCGCCGATCTCTGTTATCTCTCTCCCTCCCCCACTAACAGTAACCAAGAGGTACGCTTCTTTAGCTCTCATTCATTCACTCAAATCTCTTTCGTGTTTCATTCAATTTCTTTCACCGATTCTGATATACAATATATAAATAAATCAGCATTTCTAAAATTCTAAGGTCTGTCTATTAATCTCCGTATCTAAAAAAAATAAGTACATCATTTGCTGTCTTTTACACAGGGAACACCGCAAATTGTCATATCTTAGTTCTAATACATGTAAGTATTTGGCTCCACTTATCGTGCCTTTAAGTTACAGCTAAGTGTGTTATAATTTTGATGTGCTTTTACCTCACCTGTTGTGTTTTTGCACATTTCTGAAATTGAACCACCGTGAAGACAGCCGTTTAGTGCCGGTGTCTTGGTCTCAGGTTTAAGGTTCTTTATATGGATAAATGCTGTAGGGAAACAAATTGCTGTCATCCTTTGTATGGTGCGCGATGTAGTTTAGCTGCCATAAACTGGGGTTTTTTGAACCTATAAAAATTCTTTTTTTTTTTTTTCCTTTTCTTATTAACAAACTATTAAAGGCTGGTTCATGCATTTTAAGTATTGTCACACTGGTGTAAATATATAGTTTTGAAGATATAATTTCATTTTTTTTTAATAAAGAATTTCATCTGTAATTGGATGTTGCATGGGCTAAAATTATGTTCTCAGACACAATGACACGGATGCTAAATTCATGAACATGCTTTTTCCTATGCTGCTAGAGTCAATAATGAGCTTTATCTACTCGCATAGCTCTTTCTGTTGTATTTCAACGTTTTCTCATGTCTTACCCATTGCATGTGCTTGTCGTGCTTATTTATTTATATTTAGGGCGGACGAAGAACTCGTTGATCAAAAGAAGTATCTTGAGGACTCTTGCAAGCCTAAGTGTGTGAAGCCTCTACTTGAATATGAGGTGAAGCACTTTCACATTTTAAGTTGTTATTCCCTTTTGCCCGCCTTCTCTCTCTCTCTCTCTCTCTCTCTCTGATTCCTTTGTCTTCATATCTAATGTATATGATGCTTGGCCCTATGTCTTCTGGCCACCGGCATAATATCCAATATTCTCCAAGGCTTTTAGATGTTATACTTCCTGAAACTTCCCTAATGCAACTGTTTTATGCATTACACAATAACTGAAAACAATGTCAGGAACTAATAGAAATGACGCTACTGATTGTTTTATATGTCAGCTCAGTAATTCTGGGTCATGATTTGTAGCTACATCCGTGCATACATACGAGAACTTTGGGCCATGAAACTAACTGGTTTAACTAAATGCTCAAGCTTTTGCTGCTTGACAAGAGATATGGTCATGTGGATACGCTGTACAGTGAACCCTGTGGTTGCTAGCTTGTTTCTGGCAGTATAGAATCAAGATTCAATGGTCACTACTTTATTGACATGCTATTGGTTGGATGTTTTCCAGCTTGAGTATATGTTTTGCCACCTCAAGTATGATTATGTTCCACTTATTACAGGCATGTGTTAAGAGAGTTGAAGGAGATGAAAGCGGCCAAAAACATTGTACAGGGCAGTACTTTGACTACTGGTTCTGTATTGATAAATGCGTAAGTTTTTCTTTTCATTTCTTAATGCTTTCTTGGATTATTATTGTTCTGGTTCATGTGCAGAATTCAACATTTTGGAATATGCAGGTTGCACCAAAGCTACTCTCTAAACTGAAGTGATATGGAATGCTGTCAGGACACCACTTTCATTTCCTATCCGTATGTTTTGCTTTGCTATCCTAGCTGACATTTCTCAAATGTCATTTGGCTGATTCGTGCCAACCCGTCCTCATTTTGATGAGGAAAACCTTTTGAATTGGAATAACAGAGTATGTTTTTAGATGGACTAGGATGACTGCATAAAAATGTTAATAAAAGGAGCGATTCTGCCCTTCAGTAACTACGGGCAATCATGTTTGGAACAATAATGTTTTATTCTTGTCAGCTAGGATGGGTTTCAAAGCAGCAATTCTTGCTTCATTGATGTTTGCCCTCGTATTATTTTCACTTGAAAGTACCTTCCAACAAATTCCAAAAGCCAGTTATTATTATTATTATTTTTTTTGGGATAAATGAATATTTCATTAGAGAAAAAAAAAGGAACTAAGTAGGGTATACTGTTTAATGGATTAATTTGTATTCTTGCCTGAGCTCCTACGGCAATTAGTTCATAGTCCTCTAGTGAAAGTTTCAACTATTGGACTGTCTGAAATCAAATTATTCCTGAAATTGCATTTAATTAATTATGTATTATAAATGCGGATTACCAGTGAGAAAAAAGGATTTTGACTAGGTGGAACAATTCCAGATTTGAGCAAGTCATTGACTAATTTTTCAATTTAAGACTTTCGGAAATAAGTGCAGTGACAAGGACCAACACAAACTGGTTTAGTATTTGCTTGGAGTGTAATATGGTATTCATGGTCATGCTTAGAAGGTAGGCCTAGATGTTCCATAAAAACATGCTGAAATTGATCCAACAATGTAAGAAAGAATAGGTTTTATCATGATGTCGCTCGATAGGTCCAGCCATGAGGACTTTAGCCGTTAAACTTGGGGAAAGTCCTAACGAATCGCTCTATTTTGAATGCCACTATGCTCCTCCAATGCTGGATTTCCATGTGAAGTGAAGGCGGAGTTTGAATCTTCTGTAGACTTCCATTGTGTATGGACCAACAACTCCATATTAGCCACAACAAGTTGTAGTTGTTGTGCTAAACAATCCACTGCTTGCTGCATTTGTTATTGATCTTGGTTTTGATTGTCCTGGGCGGTACGTAACGATGCCACTGGTTCAGCCAATTGGGAAAAGTGTGTATTATGGCCCTGTCCATCAGTTATATGGATCCCGGCTCTGATACGGCTCTGATACCACTTGTAAGGTGCTTAATTAGGTGAAATAGATAATCAGCCATTTCAAAGGGGAATTCTGGGTAAATACTTACATTTTGCATTATAACAAGCTACCTGTTGATAATGCTAGGAGAGGCCAGAATGTGGCCCTTAAGGTATTCCTAATTAGAATTACACGGATTCTTTTTGTTACCTTAGACATCCTGCAATTGTTGTTTTTCATGAACTTTTGTGCTTCACACGCTTGAGTTTATCTTACAGAGGAGCAGCAGAGAAGGTATGGCAGGTATTTTGAAAATGATCATGAACTTGTCAGCCCCATTTCAAGAATATAACTTACAGTATTTAATTCTAGTTCCATCATAATTCATGCCATCCGAACTCTATAAGTACAGGATGATCTGTATAATCAGGATTGACACTTGGGTATTATACTGAGAACCTTTTCCAGGTACAGTAGGCTTAGACGGGTGCCATTCCGCGGACAACTCGAGCACACATTCCAGCTACTCAAATGTCTTCTTTGCTTGCTGTTTTGTTGGGTAGGGGAGATTAATTTTTTAGGCCAAGATATAAACATCTCAGAACGTGTAAATTTAGAGCTATGGATTTCACCGTCGTCCCCATTTCCCATTTGTGGCCCTTGTTGTGTGCTACTTACTGTAAACCATTCCTCCCCGTCGAAGAACATCTGCACTATCTTTCAGATTGGTGAATAGTTTGCTCGGCCAGTACCCAACTTCACCACCTTCTCCATACCAAAGCAACCAGTTCTCGGTTGATTTATCACCCTGCAGCGAAATGGAATCCAAGTGAGAAAGAAAGTCGTATTATAATTAGTTATATCCGAATTCCTATCAATATTAACAAAAAATGCAGGTTTTCCTTCTTCTAATCTGTTGCTTATTTATTTTTGGCAATTCCAGTACTGACCGAGGCTAATTGATTGAGTCTGACACGAAATTTGTAGTAGTAGAACATTTCAAAAATATCTTATAAATGTC
Source organism: Populus euphratica (assembly GCF_000495115.2). Taxonomy (NCBI): domain Eukaryota; kingdom Viridiplantae; phylum Streptophyta; class Magnoliopsida; order Malpighiales; family Salicaceae; genus Populus; species Populus euphratica. The sequence continues at coordinate 33,880 of NW_011499975.1, read as the reverse complement.
ACATTTTACAATTCGAACACGAATGGAAATGGATGAGGATCTCAAAGGAAAATAATGCCATTTTAACATTCAAAATGTCGAGTAAAACTGCTGATGATATTTTCCCGTTCTAAAATATTGAAAAGGTGTAATATGATACCCCGTGCTAGATTTGTTACCTGAGTTGCTGCAAGTTTGACATGGTATTATGGTCCACGAACAGCAGAAACTGGCCCAAGGACCTTATCAAATGGTATGATGGACAAAACCAGAACAATGTGTTGTAGTTAGCATGCATTTGTCCATTGATTCCTTGCTGTCACGAGAACAAGTAAAGAGTTAAGTTAAATAGCCTTTTTTACATACTATATGTTTAGTATTGTGAAAATTATTGTGGTTGTAATTTAAAAAAATATTTTATAAAAAATATTTTTAGTCAAGGTTGATTTGAAAAAATATATGTTTGATTAAAATTGTAGTTAAAATTGAGATTGAATAAAAAATACGTTAATGTGTTTGATTAAAGAATACTTTTCAAATTGATATTATAAAATAATTAAAAAGACATATATTAATATTAATAGTTTTTAATTGAAATATTATCAATTTAACTACTGCTATTACATCATGAAATAAATAATACTTTATATAAAATATTTTTTATTATTGCATTAAATTATGTTCAATTTCATCACATATGAAATCTATTCAACAAGGACTATAGTTTTCATAGTTTTCTGAGTGTGCAACAACATCAAGTAAAATATCATTAAGAACAAAATTATGATTGCGATCAAATTCTATAAATGTTACGCCATCATCCAATTTTCTTCAAATGTAATTATGTAGTGCTATTGAATCATATTAAATATTAGTTTTTTAAACATAACACAATATCTGAAAAAAATTAGATTTTTTTATTTTATTGAGTCACACCCGATTCAATGCATTTAAGTTGGGGCTGAACCCGGTTCGGTCCATTAATAATAGAGCTGCTCTCCACTATTCACGTAGCAGAACAATGGAGACATGAAGAAGTGCAAAAAAAGAAGAAAGACAACGACAAGGGGAAGAGGTGGTGGTCCTAGGCAGTGGTTAGGGAGTTGCGATTCACTATTCTTCAACATGAATAGTGAAGACATGGAAGTGCAGAAGAAGAATAAGGAGACGAAAGGAAAGAGCTGGTCCATTGTTCTTCAATGTGAACAATATAGTCTTTACTATTCACGTAGTAAAATAGTGAAGACATGGAAATGTAAAAGGAGAAGAGGAAGAGCTGGTTAACTTCCTTCCTCTATTTTCTATAAGCGACACCATTATTTACTATATTGTAACATAGTTTGCAACAAAAGCAGCCCCAAGCTGCTTTGATTAACCCTGCGTTGCAAACACAATAAAAAGCAAGGCTCATGAACAGTAAATTCTATTTTTTTCTTTACCGAACATGCAGGAATTGTGTTTTGCTTGAAATACTGTCGTAAATACTATTGTAGTTGCGTAAACAAATAGATTCTATAAATGAGTATAAAACCATGATAAAAAACAAACTACTTATATTAACAAAACTTTAAGTGGAGCCACACCACTTTTCACAAACATATTTCATTTGGATTTTTTTTTGTTATTTTTTCCCTTTAAATAGTCCATTTAGATTATTTTGTTACGACAAAGATGGATTTAAAGTTGCTAGAAATGACTGGTGGTAAAAAAATTCAGGCAAAAAGTTTATTTTGGTCTTCATATTTTTTTCAATAACAATATTTTGATCCCTCTAAATTTTAAAAGTAATTGATTTTGAAACAAAAATTTATTTTTTTTATTTTTCAATTTTTAGTTAGAGAGATGAGAGAGACTCACTGAAAAATCTTCTAAGAAGATAGGTCTAACCTTAAGATTTTTTGGGTTTTGGGTTGATTTTTTTTGTTTATAGACCAAATTTTAGATTGTTTGAATGCATTAAGGGGTTTATTGTTTTGAAGTTTTATGGGTTTGGAAAAGATCAAAACCTAAATTTTTAGGTTTGAAAAACCCCAGCCTTAATTTTCTGGCAACCCTTAAGTCGCTGGAAATTAAAAATGTAGATAAAGTGTCATTTGCATCTATGCAAGAAAGTAAATCAGTTAGTGAGATGCCCAGAAAAAAATAAATTAATTAAGGGTCCATGAATTGGTCCATTAGAACTGGATTCTTGGATTTTTTTTTAAGAGCTAAATTTTGTTTTTTAACTTTAATTAAATAATTTATTTAAAAAAAATCATACATTATTTTTTTTAAATTATGGCGGGATAGTTTTTTTTATATATTTTTTAAAATGAGTATTTTTTTATATAAAATTATATTAATTTCATTATGCAAGTTATGAATTTTACAAGTTCATACTTCAGTTTTTTTATTACTTTTTTAAAAGTAATATTTTTTTTTAATTTTATACGTTGACAATAGATTGATTAGAAACCGGTCTTTACATTTATTTTTTATTTTTTTGGGTGAGCCTTGTTTTCATGATTTGAATCACGAGTTTGATTATTTTTTTTAAGTTTACTCCTATCATTTTTTTTTAGATTTTTTTAAATTAATTTTTTAATTTTTATTCTTTAATACTTGATTAATTAAAATTAAGCTTTTTAATTTTTTCAATTTGTGTTCTATAACATTATCACAATACTATGACTCAAATCACAAATGTATTTAGGTGAATCTAAAATGTCACTATCTTTTTTTCTTTTAATGTGTTGTTCTTCATATTTTAAAAAAGTGCCCTCTAGTATATATAAAACTTTAAACTTCCTAATATTTTCATAATCTTTTAACCATTAAAAAAAAAAGATACTTGACCTGCAGTGAAACTCGAGTTAAAAATTTAATACACCCTATACGGTGTATGGTCGAGTGCGATTGTCCTTTGTCCTTGTAGAGATCCATGTCGGAGCCGGCTTAAACCAAAGGTCACATGGGAAATGGCTCATAACCTCCACTTA
>NW_011499975.1:14080-30617 GCF_000495115.2 Populus euphratica | reverse complement strand
TGCATGGGATTATTTTCCTACCTTCTTCGAGAATAGAAGGAACAAGAGTATTTATGAAAGGTCAAATAACAAATTTAGGGATCAAATGATGTGTTGGAGGACATACCATTTGATCATCCATCAATTGAAATCACAGATGCACTACATTGGCCAGGTCCAGCCGTTGGATTGCATATAGTAATGAATCCTGCTGCTCCACGGTATTTAATTTGCACGTAGCAATTCCTGCAAATTAATTAAGTTGGTGTGCACATTTTTTATGTAATACGTTTCAAAACTATATATGCCTCAATTAATTGAGTTCAGTTAGCTACAAATATATCTTTAGTCATGCTATGAAGTGGGCACACTTTTCCAAGTCTTAACGGCAATATATTAAATTGACCATAGGAATATAAATAACCAGCCAGCAACTTGAAAAAAAAAAAAAAAACGTAGTAGTAAATTATTGCAAGCATTAGGATGCAGCTTGGATCTATTTTATTTAATATAAAAAAATTTTAGATGTTGTTAATATTTTTTTAATAAAAAAAATAAACTATGTTAGGATTATTCTTGATGTAACTTGGTTAACTTAAAAAGTTTAATAACTCAAATAATTAATAAAAAAATAATTTAATAAAAAATAATTCAATTTAAATAATGCTTTGTAAAATGATAAATAATAAAAACACTAATTATTTTAGTTTTCGTTGTAACAGTAATAAAAAATTCAATAGCATTTCCAAGTATCATGGTTTGCATTAAAGAAAAGGCAGTCAATAAGCGTGTTATATATAATAATGTTCAATCGTGTTTTTTTTTTATTTTACAATTTATTTTTCAAAGTATTTTTTAAATTGTTTTTTACTTAAAAAAACATCAAATTAATAATTTTTAAGTATTTTTTAAAATAATTTTGATATATATATATATATATATTATAATACATCTTTAATTAAAAAACACTTTTAAAAAACAGACTACTCTGATAATAAACACAAGTTCTACGCCACCATCATTTACAGGATAAGAACCTTGAAAACGATTCGTGAATCTAGTTTTTTAGCTCAGATGTTTTTTTATATACAGAAATATACTTCAAAAAATCAAACACGTAGATTTGATTTTTGTGTGTTTGAGAGTGTTCTCTTTTTGCTTTTCAGTGCTTTGAAAAAGTGTTTATTCATAAAGTGTTTTATGATGTAATTATATTAAAAATAAATAAATAATTTGAAAACAATTCTATATATATTTTCAAATGAAAAGCTCAAGTCCGGTTTTTTTGTCTTTTTTTACTATTATTTTGTTTTAAAATTATTTATTTTCATTGTATTTTTTTTTCATATTATTTGAATTATTCAAGTTTATTAATAAACACAATTGAATCAATAACTTATTTTTTTTAAAAAAAAGAAGCTTCCCTCATCTTAGTATTTTTTTTATATTTAAAAAAAAAATCTAGGTGAACCAGTGAGATATTGAGAGCTCCTAATTTAATTCAAAGCTAAGCTAATGGGAATTCTACATGGTCAATTAAACTATTAGCGAAGGGAAAAATCTCAAATGTACACCTCTACTATTAAGATAATCTCCATTATATATTTTATTTTTTTATATTAATTACGTCATCGTAATAATTTTATATTTCAATTGTATCATTTTATTAAATATAATTAACGATATGTGGAATCGAAATTTGTGAGAACTCTTAAATAATTGGATGATAAATATGAAATTTCTCATAAATTATAGATAAGAAATGCATATAAATAAAACAAGTTAAGGATACATAAACCATTAACCGATGTTAGATTTTACTTGATTGGGGAAAAGAAATTAAGATATTCAAGTGATGACAGTTCTATATATAATTAACTTGATCTTTCAGCAAAGGATGGTCGAAAGCAGGCTGTTTATGTAGATCCACGCAGTCGTAAATGTTCCCATGTAGTCTGCTACAACATTTTTTTCATGTGATCAAGCTTCTTCTTCCTCTTCCTCCTCATCCTCGTCCTCCTTCTCCTCGTCCTCCTCCTATTATTATTATTATTATTATTATTATTATTATTATTACTGCTACAATTACATCAAATTGCTTACAATCTTAAGCCTCTAGTTAACAAAAGGCAGGGAAAAAAAACCGAGAAAATGTCTAAAATGCTGAAAATTGAATGGTGCTATGTACCTTTGATGGAAATGACAACTACCTTCTTCAAAATAAGAGCTCAGATTGACATCTGATATTCTCTCCAAAGTTTCTACGGAAGACAAGGATGATTGAAAATGAAAGATGAAAAATGACATTTAATTAATTATGAGTGGACACGAAGGATAATTGAAAATGAAAGATGAAAAATGACACATCTAAGCACTTTGTAAGTGCCCATGAATGGGATTTACTTAATTAGGAGACCCCCTAGGCCCCCCCACCCTCTCCACTACAAGTATACATAGCTCAAGCCTCAATGCCTAACGTACAGTAATGACAAGCATATCATCTATAAGGGTAAAATTATAAAAATACTATTTCAATTAATAATATTCTTCCTCGACAAACTACAATAGAATCCCGTATATATATAGTTTTGGTTAATTTATGAGGGCGTTTTTATGGCGTTAATTAATAAATGAGTACAAAGTTTATATCCTCTTCGACGTCTTAAAAGTCTATAAATTTTGTGACTTTTTCTTTTTAGGACTATAGCCTCTACTTCAATCGCCATTTCACTTTAAATGATCTCTGTCCTCCATTTAGTCCTTGATCATGTCTACCAACCCTTCATGTCCTAATATGGTAATATAGAGATTTTTTTTTTTTTTTGTGGTTGCTGTAGTTAACATGTTAACTAGATATTTAGTCGAACCCATGCACAGAGCTAGATACTAGGTTTATGAAGGTCAATTGCTATTCATATTTTTATTTTCTTAATAGGTTTCGAGTTCGCACCTTTCTATTTGAAACAAAAAACAAAAATAACAAACAACATAAGAAAATTACTTTCACAAAAAGAAATAAAAACGACAAGGGAGTGTGTGTTGCAAATTCATAGTCCACTTGATCCAATCAACTTGGTTAGACCAAAGGTGATGGCCATAGCCAGCCATCCTCCTATCAAAACCCTAAGTGATGACTTAACAGCCGGTGCTTTGCCCAGCACAGCCCCTAACCACCCGAAGATCATCAAAGCCAATGTTACTGCCGCAACCACAACTCCTATCCTCACCTTGTACTCCCTTATGAAGGAAGCAGCTAGCAATGGCACTAACGCACCAACTGAAAAGGCAAGAGCTGAAGCTGCAGCTGCCAGCAATGGGTTTGGCAAACTCTCATTCTCTCCCTCTTCTTTTTCTTCCGTGTCTTTTCTTTGTCTGTCTCTTGTCATTTGAGCCAACTCAATATCTAGTTGTGAGTGGACAGACACAAACTCACCTATTGCCATGCTACAAGCCCCAGCTACCAAACCGGCAAACCCAGTCAGTATCATGGCCTTAATGTCTTGTTTCACGGCCCCCACCCCCATCATCAATGATGCGGTGGAGACCAAACCATCATTGGCTCCGAGCACTGCAGCTCGTAGCCATTGTGCTCGTTTTGAGTAGTCAAAGTCCTCGGTTCCAATCTCTAAAGCTGCTTGTTGCTCAACATCACTAGCAGGGAGAGCAAATTTGGCATCATTGAGGGATGTTTGGTTGCTAGCCATGGAAGAAAAGTAGAATGAAAATGATGAAGATTTTAGTAGAATAATCAGATAGGAAAGAGGAGAAGGTTGGAGAAGTGTGGAGGACACACGCCATGAATTAAGAGTGGTATATATAAAGGAAAATCTTTGCTATTGTGGAAGGCAAGGCAAAAGTGGTGAATGTCCACTAACAAAAGAAAATGCTTTAATCTAACAGAAGATTATTGTAGTTGCCAATTAAATATATTCTCACAACTATGGGTTATGTTAGTACGTATATATTTCAGGAAAACGTATGGCAATGCTATACCATACTTAATATATTAGTAATTCTTTAGAAAAAAGAAATTACCAGAAAAATTAAATTACCAGTAAGAGATATTTGCTGAAGCTTTCATAAAAAAATTGAAAAAGAAAATTGAACTTCATATATAATTGGTCGATCATATAAAGTAATTTGATGTATTATATAGTTTCCATTTATAGTACTATATTAATGGTTGCGATTTTCTCGTATAAAGTAATTTGACGTATTGCCCTCAATGGCCTTCAAAGTATATCCTTATATATCACCATAACCGGATCTCATCGATATCAAGCAAGGAAAAATGCATGTGCCCTAAGAACCACCATGTACGGAACTATATAAGACTCAATGCCCGTGACTCGTGAAAAAATTTAAATAAAAGAAAGAAGATCTTGATTCAAGATTAATCATAAACTGTACTCGTGAAAGAAGGATAAGGAAAAAGATTAAAGAAAATAAATAACAAATTAATTATATCTCAAAAAATTCAAATAGATTAGAAACAAGATAAAATTTATATGTTGAATAATCGGTTAATTTTTTTATTCAAATATTTTTAGTTAAGATAGCTAGTGCTTGGTGTCTTATAAGATAAATTAGATGATATCTATAAAATATCTCTTTTGATAAATTTAAGGATTTTTTAATGTTTAAGTAACTATTTTTAGAAAAAAAAAATACAATAATATTTTAGAGAGATAAACTCTAAAATATAAATGCTAAAAAAATAAAAAATAAAAAAATTTGAACCTTAAACCTTGTGAATTTATAGAGTATTTATAGCTAATAAGTTTTATCATTTTATGAAGAGAAGGGCCTAAAAGGTTATTTAACTTCTATAAACTGATATAATATTTTGAGTTGTATTTTATTTAAAATAATATGTATTGAATTAATATAAATTATTAAATAACCTGTATAAAATATTAAAAAAAATTGATTGTTGAGTACAAATAATGTTAATGACTTGACTTGGATTTAAAACTTTAATCTGAATGAGTTCTCTCTTTATTACTTTAATTATTTTATTTTAATTATTTTATTGAGATATTTATATTCATAAAAAAATGATATAATTTTTAATATTATTTTAATTTGTGCATTTGATGCATGCAGATAAAGGATTTCAGATAAATTTTTTGATAAGTTTAATTTTTATTTTTTAATAATCTTTTATTTTTAAATTAATAGTTGAATAGTCTTAATTAAAGATGAGACGACCAAAAAAGAGCATAATTCACAGAAACAAAACATCTTTAATTAAAAAAAGGTAAGGTGCTTATGAAAAACAATTGGATAGCCTTTTAACTTATTGTAACATTTTTATAAAGCGACATTTATCTTGATTAAGGCGACTGACTCATCCTGAACGCTGTTTCGTGACTTTTGTCTCATGCCTCTAAGTTCGATCTCTAGCTAGTTTAATTATTGCTATTCCCTTTCTTTTTTTAGGTTATGACCCACCAATATTAAATGTCTGTATTATTTTAGGGGAAAGGCTACTGGCACAGCCTTTTTAATATGTATATTTTGCACATGGAATACCCAAATGGTCCCTGTACCCTAAAAACTGAACAATTGTAGGTAGTCCTCTTAACAAAATTTTATTTACTATGATTATTATTAATTGAAACCAAGATATCTATCGTTGGGATATCTAGATAATTGTAAAGAAATCATAAATTTTTTTATAGTAATCAAAAATACTAATTGGTATTTAATTTGTAAGAAGCTGGTTATATTAAAAAAAAGATAAAAATTATCTTAAAATATTTGATTTTAATTAAAATAATATATGTTGTTTATACATGCTAATATTTCATCTAAACTAAATACATATATTTATTAGGATTAGAAACTCATAGAATAATAATTTGAAATTTATACTTGACAACAAAGTCTAATCCTCTTTTATTATTATTATTATTATTATTATAGAGCAAGATTTCAAATAACTGGGGTGTTGATTTATTACTTTTCATTATCCAATTTATACTAACTCTCCACAACAATGATAACAATTTTTTATCACATAACATAACAAATATTCATGAATGTAACAAGATCTTTTAAGAAATTTTAAAGTAGAAATGAATAATCCCCATTATAGATTTTTGGCATATGAAAATCAGATTGCAAGAACCAATTAAAGCGAACCCTTCATCACAAGCATCATCTACACACAACCCATATTGTAAAAAGCCATGCCTAATCGCCAATCCGAACAAGTTTTCTTTTGGCAAGTGAATTCTTTGTTTGTTTAGGGAGCCAAACAAAAGAGAAGAAAACGACAATATGGCATTGAAGCATTCGATGTAATGGTGATCTTGTAATTTCCTTTCGTTATAACAATTTTTTCTTGTTCTGTAAACAGACGAGGGAGGTTCAGGTAGAGAAAAGGTCAAGATGAGTAGAATGTGAATAATTCTCTGAGTAGACGTGCAAAGAGGAGAGGAGAGGAGAGAGGGTAGAAGGGGAAAAAAGAAGTTGTGCATTTGTTTAAAATATTAAAAGAGTTAACTTTTCTTTTCAAGTTTTATCCAATTCGTGTTTGGAATCCATAACCCAAAGGAGGCTAAGAACATAATGGAAGATCATGGGGTCCAAAAATCATAAATCCTATCCAAAATTGTCACCACTTGAAAAGGAAAAAAAAAGTTTGCTTCATCAATTGTCCCTAAATGCGATATTACACCAAGTAAGATGAATTCAATAGTTGTAATAAATCATACTCGTAGACAAGATCTCTTCCTAGCACGTAACATGTAACATACTAAAAAAGAAAAAAGAAAAAACAATGGATTGCTGAATCGGAGAGCACTCTGTAGAGCAGAAAGATACAAGTGATAATATTAGCTAATGAAAGGAGTGTGCATTCCACACGAATGCCACCTTCTCTCATTGTTTTATTAATCAATAAAAAACTGCTCTTATTGGGAGTCTCATCGTTGTCCCTTTTCAACGTTCCACTGAAGCAGATTCCTGCTATCATTGTGCTTTCCATCTTCTTCAATGGACTTTTATCCGTAACTATTTTATTGGCTTTTGCCTATATATCTTCATGAAGAAGGGGCCTCTGAGCAATAAAAACGCAGCAACGAAAGGTCCCGTCAATGGATCCTTTTGTAGCGTTGCAGTCCTCGGTCAATATTGTATGATCAGCGCGTTTCTGGGAAAAAAGCATAAGAATCTCTGCCTTTTGATAAAATTACTACTACAAAATGTCGTAAATCAGTACCCCGGATGGATAATGTCTGCCATTAAAAATCCTACACAACTTTTTCGGTGGGGGGAGAACTCTTAAAGAGCCATACGTGGTAGATTTCTCAGATATCTTCAATTAAGCCCGCTAAATAAATATTCCTGGTGCACAATTAATTGGAGTTAAGATTTTGAAATTTGTACTCTATATTTATTAAATTTGTATCATTCTACTTAACTAGGAGCACTGGGTAATTAACCAAAAAACAAAAAAAAAATCTTCTTTTTAATTTTGGGGTAATATGCCTAATCAGTACTGTATTTTGGACATAAAAAACAAGAAGCCCTTCGTGTGGGCATTTTTGGCTACATTTGTGGCATGATGTGTAGCATTAACAAATGATGGTGAGAAATACCAAGAGTTATAGCTTAACTAGTTGAATTTAAAATTTATTTTTTTAAAATAATTAGTTTAAATTTATAAATAATAAGGTCATTAAAGATATTAAAAAATAATATAAATTATATTTTAAAATTTTATTTAATAATTTAAGTTATTAGGTTAAGATAATTTTTTTATAAAAAACTTATATAATTATTAACTTAGAATTAATTAAGTTAAAGTCTGGATATTTATATTAATAAAAAATAAAAAAAACAAATAAATGATAGTGAGACGAGAATAGAGCCGACATCATGTTCGATTTGGACAGATCAAATAACAGTACTTCCTTGTCTTCCATGGCATCAAAAGAGTGCGATGTGGGCATCCATTACCTCTGAAAAGCCCAGATCAGACAGTGGTGTGTTTTACATGATAGACCTGAATGTATATCTTGTCTGGTTGGTTTTGGGATCCTTGGGAATTACTGTTACCAGTGACTACTCGTGTGTCTAAGCGGTCAAAGTGATGAACCCGTGCGGGTTTGAATCCTGTTTGCCCAATCTTCTTCCTTTTCATTCTGTTTTTGAACATTTTGATAAATTAAGCCGGGTTGATACAAATCCCTTTAACTTATTATTAAATAAGAAATTATTTCAAAATATATAAAGTTGGATAAAGACTTTCTTATTTTAATGATAATATTAAACAGTTATCCATGACCTTGGCATTATTTTTTACATTTAAAAATTTTGATCCGACGAAGAGGAACCTAGTACACACTAAATTGATACGAGACTGGTAGCTTGGAAGTTGGAACGACTGAACGAGCTGCGTCTTTGGGGGGACAAGTCTAGGATGCTCTATGTCTCAAGCCATAAAATCCCAATAATTGAGAGATGAAAAGCACCCGTGTCTATTTTCATCCCACCAGACGCTTCGCTTGCTTTTTGAATAAAAAAATATGTCCGATTCTGCGCGGAGCTGAATTGTTTGCTGGCTCTGAAGACAACTGGATGGGTAACTAGGCCCAGGTTTTGAGGAGTCCCAGTAAGCCTTGAAAAAACAAACGGCACAATACAATTGGAACCAGCCCAAGAGTGGCAAAATCTTCTCTTTTTTAAATTAATTGTATTCTCTAAGTTAAGACTTATTTGATTGGAATATAAATGTTGCTTCCCATAAATCATATATTATCTCCATGAATTTGCCTTGGTTATTCTATTTTTATTTTACCTTAATTGTTTTCTTAACGAAGAAAGTACAAAAGGAACATAGTCAGGTTTTGCGATTCTAAACATTATCGTTTGTTTAAGACCATTTTTCCCCATCTAGATGGACAAAAGTTTTTTTTTTTTTCCTTAATTGTTTTCTTAACGAAGAAAGTACAGAAGGAACATAGTCAGGTTTTGCGACTCTTAACATTATCGTTTGTTTAAGACCATTTTTTCCCATTAGCTGGACAAAAGTTTTTTTTTTTTTCCGAGTAGTTTTAAATCTTAATTCTTTGAATAGGGAGGTTCTAATTTTATTTCTCAAGACGAGGTATTTTTCGCCACATACACAGCCAACTAATATGACTTTGATTCCATGGAACGTTTGTCTTTAAAAAAATTGAAATTTTAAACATCAAAAAAAAAAAAAAAAGACTCAAAGCCGGAACGAAGACCTGGGAAAAACAACACCAGAACTATCACCAAGCAGCAGGGGTTGCAGACCAATAGGAGGAACACGCCAAGCACGATAACCTTCAGCTGCCATGACTCCCAGTAAGCCATGAGATTTCGCACTGTGATTGCATTCACACACACACACAAAAAAAAAAACAAGTAGTATCTGTACGAATGCAAAGCTGTTAGATCCATCTAGCAAAGAGGTCAGTTACACAAATCATCTACAATTTCTTGAAATGAAATTTGATGAAAATGGATTGTGTAAAAAGATTTTGATTCCGGTCTGTGGACATATTGTCAACCTTGATGAGTTCTATTAACAAGAAAAAATCAAGGAAGCAGAGGTCACATATAAGACGAAGAATAATAATCGAGAAACCTATCCCAAAACATGATAATTCCTCGCTTTACTGTAGAAGATATTGAAGACTATGAATGTAACTAGGCTAGATTCCAAGCAGGAGGAAAGCTTGAATGATTCATTGTCTAACCCTTTTGATGATATATCGATATATAACAGTTTTTTCTACGTTGGATGACTGACTGTGATCGTATCTCTTTGTTCAAGTTTCTGCTTTCTGACAACTCTTAATGGTCAAATCCTTGTTCGGTGATTGAAAACCGACTTTGTGTTGGTCTAATTTTAGTTCCAATTAAATAATCTCCATCTTTTAACTAGTTTTACTCCCTTTCTTGTGCACTCCTTCATCCAACAAACAATAACGCTATTGGTATGAGACCCCCTTCATTTAGCTGGATATCATAGACAAGTGTTCATCTAAAGCAGATTGTTTGGAGGTTAAGGGCCTCTAAAATGGTTTTTTTTTTTTTTTTTTGTCAAATTAGCATAGGAAAGGTAAGAAGTTGACGGAATAACATCTTTGAAAATTTTCTCGGTGAAATAATATTTTTATTTTATCATTTTTAAAAATATAATATTTATTAAATATTATTATTTTTAAATGTAAGATAGTTGTTGTATTTAAAAATTATAATATTTAATAAATATTATGTTTCAGAAACATGACAAGATGAAAGTCTAATTATACTCAAATGATCGAATCATTAAATAAATTATATAAATGACATAATAAATTTATTTATAAACTAATATAATAGATCTATATCCAAGAAAAAATTTGATTATGTTAGAGCAAAACAAGAAAGCAAAAAAACCATTAGTTTGGGGTTTTTTTTCTGTTTTTTTTTTAATTTATCTATCACCTTTTTTCATGGGCAACCTATTTTATATTTTTTATATATATAATAATTATGAAAAGCAACAAGCTTGAATGTTGTATTTTTAAATCACGACACGTTAAAACTTTGTTATTTTACCAATATTTAAAAAAACCATGGTAGTAAGCAAAGTTAGCCCCCTTTTAATAAGGCTACTATTTTTACAGGACATTATTTTGTCTGCCAACAGATAGCTTCATTTATTTTAAGGGGGTATCGCAGAAAGGGGATTTTAACCAGAAGAAATTGGTACGATAATTGAAAGTAACTAGATACTTTCTTGTGACGGCAAGAAGAACAAAAACACTGCGATGAATGAGAGCTTCTAGTTCCTGTAATGAATCATACTCGGATCCCGCCATTCAAAGAACTAGTTGATCAACTCATGATATCATGCCATGACTTTCCTTCACTTGATTAAATTAGTGGAAGAACTATGCGTTGAGATGACATGCCAATAATAAAATATCAACAAACATGATCCTTGAGTTTCACGAGTAATCCAATGTTTTTTCCTCTTCCAATACTGTTGTTAAAGCAGCATCTATTACAAGAAAATTGGAGAATGTCAGCCTAATATCCTATCGATATTTAAAAAGAATTTTGTTGGTATTAGAAATTACTGGGGGAATTGCCGACGGCAAACCTCGTCGAAAACCAACTTGTAATCATCAATGAAGTATTCTATCAGCATTAGAAATTGCCGATGGAATAGGAAAGTTTTAAAAATTAGAATTGCCGATGATGGAATATTGTTTACTCCATGGTTTTTAATTTTTTTTCTGGACAATCAATCCTTAAAGCCTAACAGAAGCAAAAACATGACAGACCTACAACTAAATATCTGACAGAACTACTTGTTTCTGTTTTTTGACTGGAGGTGACTCTGCTCTGTCCACAACTAAATATCTGACAGAACTACTTGTTTTTGCTCATGATTTTGTGACTGGAACTATCTGAGGGACAGAGCAGAGTCACCTTCAGTCACAAAATCATGAGCAAAAAGGTATAATCCATTACCAGTGCAGTTTGCAACAGCAGAATCAACATGACAACAAAGAAATAAAGCAAGGCAAAAACTATAGAGATATTTCAGTCATGCAAGTAATATGAAGATGCATGAAGACCCCATAAACCTGTAATGGTTTAAGGAGGCAACCACAAATGATGGGAGCTCGGCAATGGCTTGAGCGATAAAGAAAACTAAATAAACAACTGATCTCTCGCCTGCTCCAGTTTTGTCTTGCCATATCACTCCATGAACTACGAGGATATGTGACCCGAGAGGATACTTGAATGTACTTCTGTTCCTGAATAAGCCAGTACAGATAACATTTGTAAATTCCAACTAGTAAAGGTAACAATTAAAAGGAACGTAAATTTCATAACAACAATTATCGAAGGAATATCCATACCTATAGAAGCCAAGCATAAGCATAATTGATGATGATTTGTGGGGTGGCGATGCGCAGGTCTAGTATCCGTTCATATAATGCTCGAGCTGACTCCAAGGTATCAAAATTCAATTTTTCCTGAATTTTCAACTAAACCATAAAATTAATAATAAATAACTGATACCTAATTAACTGCCCAGTATTTATTAAATTTAAAAATAAATGACATCAATTAATACCCTAATTATTATCAATTATACATCACTTTAATTTCTTTTAAATTTTCAACAAAACCCTAAGTTGACTAAAATTAATAAAGACATAACTAATTATCCATCATTTTCTCAATTTAAACTTATTTGATCTAAATTAAAACCTTTAATTATTATTAGTTCCATACAAATTTATTTTTTCTTAATTTTTCAACTTAATCATAAAATTAAAAGAAATAATTGGTACATATTAAATTGCCTATTATTTCTTCAATTCTGATACACCTAAATTATATACTCAATTTTGTATTAAGTGATGAATTAAATCTATTTTACCTAAATATTAAACAAACCCTAAAATACAAATTCTACATTAAAAATTTTATACAATAATAAAACACTTAAATATACAAACAAATTACAAAAACTACAAATAAATCTTAATACATTAACTTAAAACATAAATAAATTAAAAAATAAACGAACGAACTTACTTACTTGACAAAGCAAAGCTTCACACGAAATGAAATAGAGGAAAGGAAGCTTAAATATTAGGAAAGGTGTTGGATCGACATTGATAGGTTGTGGTGACAGGATTTGTGGAAGTAGGTGGAGGTTCCAAAGAGAAAAAAAGAGGGGAGTGTTTGGCCTGGAAATTAAAAAAATAAAAAAGAGAGAGAGAGAGAGAAATTTGCTGAGATCGAGTAAGTAAAACCTAGCAGGTTTAATTTTTTTATTAAAACTATTGATGGAACTTCATAAATAGTTTGACATATTAAAAATAATAGTGAATTTTTTTTAATTCCATCATTGTTTTTGTTGAAAATTATTCATGAAAATCTTCATCATATTCTTCATCGTTATACCAACAATGATAGAATATCTTTCACCAGCATTTCTTATGGTCTTTTTTTTTTTTTTTTCTGGTAGTCACAGCAAAGAGTCACATATACAATCATGATGTATGTTGTGTGTTGGTTTCATGTCTTTTGAAATAACAAGTAGAAAAATGCCAGCCGCAATACATACAGAAGCCTAAAGAAAGAGATAGGGCATGTTGGAAATCATTTGCTAAATGTCAAGATGACGAGATGCAGGTGAGAACGACTGGTACACTTCATGGAGACAAGTTAAAAGGTGCTCGATTCATGGTGCTTGAGCTTTTGTCATGTAAAATGGCCACCATTTCCCACTTCGTAATTAGTTCTATGACTTTGTTTCGAATACCGAGAGGTAGTGTTAGAGGTAGGTGCATACGTGCCTCCATGGATCCTCACTTCCAGCTGACCAGGAAAAATATTATTTATATAATATAGGGCAATGTACACGAGCCCTTTCTTTTAATTTAATTATGGTATCGTATTTGTGGGTCAGTTTTTGCAAAATTAATTTTAGATTATTTTAGTGTGTAGATAAATTTATATGTATTTTAATTAATTTTATAAATTTTTAAATTAATAATTATATAAATTTTTAATAATTATAAAATTTATAAAACTTAAATTAATAATATCAGATAAGTAAACTCAGGACATCACTAATTAAGCTACATTTTTAAATATATAATTTTTATAACTTTTAATTTTAAAAAAGTAAACTCAGGACATCACTAATTAAGCTATATTTTTAAATATATAATTTTTATAATTTTTAATTTAAAAAAATATAATTTAATTAGTTAGATTTTAGATTTGTTTTTAAAAAATTACCACTTTGAATATTATAAATTTTAGGATTACTAGAGAGTATTTATATAATTATTAATTTTAAAATATTAGTTAAAATATATGTAAATGGATACAATATTCATAATTAATAAAAATAAAAAATTTCAACCCTCGATTTTTAGGGATTTTAACACCATTTTCATGGAGTCCTTGACAAGTGAGGAGTCACCGAGTGCTTCACGAGGTGCTCCAAAGAGTCTTTCATTTAATTATGAGTAGATAAGCCTGCCTTGTAAGCTGTCACTAAACAGTTGTTTTAATTTCATAATCATCATTACATTATATAATTTCCAGTGCTGCAAGCTTATGCTCCATAAAGTATGCAAATCCCATGTGCTACCATGTGTGAAGATGCCTTGCTTTGGCCATGGTTCAGATGTTGAATTATTATTTGGATTTGCCAAATGTTTTGAGTTTGTTTGATAATTACATACTCCAAAAAACCTAACTTCCTATTATTTTGAATCATTCATAAGTGTATAAATTAGCTCGGCCATGCACTTAGGAATGGTTGACGTATATTTACTTGTAAGAGTTTTTACTAAATAAACTATTTAAATATTTATACCCTATTCTTTAAGTTTTAGTATCCAAATGAGTATCAATTATCTTAAGATTATTTATTATGCAACATAAAATAAAATTATATATATAGATATAGTTTGGCTTAAATTAAAATCATGCATTTTTCAAAAATCAAAACAAGAAAGATGACTAACAGGTTTCTAATAATATAATGAATAACCTTGATAAATTAATAACATTAATTAAAAAATATTTTTATTTGATTCTACATAAAATTTAAAATTTAAATAATATTTTGATTAATTAATAAATTTTCTAATTTATAAAGGTTAAATGTATACCTTTGTGGGCCATAAGAGCCCCCGCTTTCGCAGGAGACGGCATTCGAGAGGATAAGTGGATTTGGTGCGAAGAATCCATGTAATCTTTGACCAAACAAAGAGTGTCCCTTCCGACAGAATAGTGTCGCTATAATTTGTACAAATTAACTGATGACCACTCCTTTTTTTTTAGAGGTGGTGTTTGGTATTATAGTATAATTATGGCTTTTGTTTAAAAATATAATAAAATAATATTTTTTAATTTTTATTATTCCCATATCAAAAAGTAAAAAAAAATAATTTAAAAATCTAAAAAAATTCAATCCAACCAATAACTATAACATACATCATTGTCACTACCATTCTAATAAACATTATGAACGTATTAGTGTAGCCGCTAAATACAACGTAAATACATAGTTATGATTTGTTGTGTACTCTACAATCAACTCCCGACACCAACACTATTCGACTTTAGTTTGTACTCTACAATCAACTCCCGACACCAACAATATTCGACTTTAGTTTTACCCCCCCAAAAAAAAAAAAAAACTAATATCAAAGAGATAAATTCAATAGTTGATATATAGGACCCGAAACACATACATTCATCTAATATTTAAAATGCCTACATTATTGAACAACATGTCTTCTCAAGCTCTTTAACTGCCAACGACCAGCACTAATGTGAGAACTGTCTAACTACTAACAACTAGAACGCGGTGACAATTGAACAATTTTTTTTTTAATGAAAATATTTTTTTCAACAAATATCTCTCTCAATAAGCTTTAGTTTCAATATGTTATTTTTTTAATCTTAAAAGAAAATTATAAATGAAAATACGGATGTTATGTGAATAAAAAAAGAGTGAAAGGGATTTTTTAAAACATAAAAAATATAAATAAATTGTTTAAAATTTAATTAAAAAAATAATTACACTAGAAAATATATCACCGCAGAAAAAGCAAGGGTAAAGTCAGGTAGAGGGCAAAATTAAAGGGTAATTGTTTTAACTTTTATTGTTAAGTTTGAGATTGAGTATAATTCTAATTATGTATAAAACTCAGTCATCAAAGTTAATTTGTTTTAGTAGATTTCAGATACAAAACTCAACTACCATTTATATCTTATTTGTTTGTTAGAAAATAGTTTTTTTTAGATAGTAAATTTTAAAAAAATAAATTATTTTATGATATTTGGTAATATAATGAAAAATAAGTTAAAAAATATTTTTTAGTATCTAGTTATATCATAGAAAATAAACTGGAAAATAACTTATTAATATTTCATTTCTCTCAAGTTTATTAAAATAATAATGAACAAATCTTATAAATTAAAAAGTTGAACAAAAATGAAATTAAAAAATTATAATTTCATAAATTATCTCAAATAAAATAAATAATAATCAAAATAATAGAGATCAAATCTAAAAAATAAAAGATGAAGAAATTAAAATAATAATAATTAACATTTCATAAAGTATTTCAAATAAAATAAGTAACAATTAAAAAAATAAGGATCAAATTTGATAAATAAAAAATTTAAATAAAAAATAATAAGAAAAAAACAAATAACAATTCTAAAAATAAGGATCAAATTTAATATAAAAATTAATTTTTAAAAGATAAAATTAAATAATAAATATTTAAAATAAAATATATATAGCAATTAAAAGTTTGAGTACCAAATTTAATATAATTAACAAATAATATGATATTTTTAAATTTTCTATAACTTTCAAAAAATATTTTTTATTTAAATTTTTTAGAAAAATACTTTTATGAAAACTAAGATAAATTTTTATTTAATTAAAAAATATTTTTTATTAATTAAATTTTTTAATAACAAATAAAAATTTAAAAAATTAAAAAATTATTTCTCCAAAATTATTTTT
>NW_011499975.1:0-13955 GCF_000495115.2 Populus euphratica | reverse complement strand
AGGTTGAAACCGAGGTAACAAAACAATGTCCAGACTTCAAACAACCCCCCTCCCTCCCTCCCGTCTGAAGTGGAGCAGTATACAACTATATATAATAGTTACTATAACAAAATTCAATCTTTGCATTTCACCCACCAGCAAAACCACCGCTAACAATGGAACCTACCAAGTTCAGAGGGAAGCAGCCAATGATAGTGGACATAGAGCAGATGCCTGAGACACCTCGCCGTGGAACCCACCACCGAAGGGCCCACTCCGACACTTCTTTCCGCTTCGACGACCTCCTCGTCTTTGATGCTTCTGACTTCGACCTCCCCACTCTCGACGACCTCCCCACTCCCAACACCACCACTCACCCTCCACCTGCCGCTCCCGGGGCTGTTGACTCCTTGTCCGATGACTCCACATCCAACGGCCAGAATCAGAAACTCAAACCCGTCAATCACCTCCGGAGCTTGTCTATGGACTCCGAATTTTTTAATGGCTTGAGTCGCGGGGCTGCCGCCGGTGGAGATGAGAAGTTGGGTGGGAAAGCGGTTGCGGGAGAAAAGAGGGCTGCGGACCACCACAGGCATAGTTATTCCATGGACGGGTCGTTTGAGGCAGAGTCTCTCATGATTGATGGTGTCAAGAAAGCTATGGCTCCTGATAGACTTGCAGAGCTAGCTTTGATTGATCCCAAAAGAGCTAAAAGGTTTGTCCTTTTCTTTTTCTTTGTCTAATTAATCTCTAATGATTAATTTTAACTGTTTTTAATTTTCTTCTTAAGCTATATCTTATATGTTTTAACTATTGCTTTTTTACAGTAGAAAGATAGAAGAATACTTATGTGATGTTATTAGTTTTGTAATCTCTAAGGGCTTTTCTTTTTGATGTTCAAATTGTCATTTTGCTCAGTAAAATGAGGAGTAATGAGGATTTCTTAATGAAATGTCTCTGTTTTGTAGGATTCTTGCCAACAGGCAATCTGCAGCTCGGTCGAAAGAGAGGAAAATCAAATACACTAGTGAGCTAGAGAGGAAGGTCCAGACGCTTCAGACTGAAGCAACCACTCTCTCCGCACAGCTCACGATGCTGCAGGTATAAGTGGATTTTGTTTTTGTTTAATGACTTTATCTAACTTACTTGATAAATATAATTAGATTTGGTTTCTTTCTCTGAAATTGTGCTTCATTGCCCTCTTATGTTATGATTTTTTGTATGGGAATGCATGGACCTGCAATATTTTGTTTGTTACGTCTTACGTGTAACCAATCATTGGATCCCTTGATTGATGACTCTGATCTCTTGATGGAGTGATTAACGACTTTGATCTCATGATTGCAAGTTCATTTGATACCATTTTGAGAGAGATATTAGAGTGTAATTGGATGGAAAAGTATAGAAGCTACGGTAATTTATGATTGGGCTGTGTTGAGGCATTTGCCTCAACATGCTACCTTATTTGTTTTTCAACTATGTCCAGTCCATAATAGGAAGTTTACATCCGATCACATTTTTTGCATTTGTGAACAGTTTTTCATGACCGTGATCTCATGGGTTGATTTGATGGAAAGAAGTTACCTGGCTTTGCCAAGTTGGGGTCAGCCAAAATGGCTGCTTGTGTTATCATACAACAGATATCTGTGTTAATAAAAACAATGGTTACTGGCCAAAATTTTACAGGACTTAAAAATCCTGTTCGTACCGTGGACACACTCGGGAATGATTTCATAAAAAAGATTGAGCAAGAAATTTGTTTTCCAGCCAAAGTGGGGAAGAATTGTGTGATTAATCGATCATTTCAAAACTTTAGCCAAAACTGTGAGTTCAATGCTCACTAGCCTGACTCAATACTATCTGCTTAAGCATGTGCCCTGCTGTCGTTCCAAGATATTGCATATCGTAGTTCTTGTGCTACCACATGTACATGCAAAGTACATGTGGATCCAAATGAAATTTCAATAGATATAAACTATGAATGTGACTATGCACCGCCCTGTTTCTGCATGCCCATAAATGCCCCCCATGGAAGTGTTTATCAGCCTTAGCTCCCGAGACACCCCTGGAAACTTAACTGAAAGGTTAGCTGGAATTTTTTTAAAATTTATTGTGAAATGTACTGAACCCGTGTGAGATTTCAAATCATCTTGACTTCTATTATGTCTGTCCCTAATCTATCAGTTGGAACCAATAGTGAAGATGCTAGTAATCTTAGATGATTTTCTCCCTTGGGCGTTGTTTTGAGGACATGAAATTAAATCCTGCATTCACCATGCATAGAAAGTAGCGTTTCAAAGCTCTGTTTCAAGTTTTTTAATACATCTAAATTTAGCATAAAATTGGAGCCTACACTAACATCTCCCTGAATCTGGATTGTTTTTCTTAAAATATCTTAGATAAACTTCCCTGTTTGGAAAGTTATCTAAGTCGCAGACAAGATTCCATTGTCAAGTTGATTAGTGTGCTTCTAAAATCTTTGTTATTTACAGCTTTATTTAGGATTCTTGTTTACACTCTTATCTAGTTATTAATCTTCAGAACAATATTTGTGTTTTCTAATATGGATTGTGCATTCATCGATACCGTAATGTATTTTGACAAATATGTACTATTCTTTGTATTAGACAGGTATATGACTTTTCCTAAAATGATGGGTTTCCTATTTTCAAACTGGCAAATACTTTCCATATCTGTGGATTTCCTGTAAGATGCAATGATATTTATTGAACTTATATAAATTGTGGACTGTGCTCAGGTTCCATATAGTTCTAGTAAATGTTGCAATATTTCCTGTTCCATTTGCATGTGCTTTTTTGAAATTGATTTCATATGATATGGATTTCTTGTTCAAAATTGTGCTAATTTATGCAGAATTTTCTATATCCTTCCAGTCACCTGGTGGTGCACTATTTTACAATCTATAGAGACCACATTTGTTAGTACTTGCTAAAAACCTAGTCAGGAAAAACACATACGGAAAAGATGGAGGTAAGCTAATGTTAGTGTGTATTTTTTCTTATTGATGCAGAGAGATGCTAATGGGTTGACGGTTGAGAATAAGGAACTGAAACTGCGATTACAGGCTATGGAGCAACAAGCACACCTTAGAGATGGTACGCATTTTGAACAAGAATGCTTTCTTTTTTGGAGGCATATAGGGGCTATATAAATAAAATAATCACATTTTTCTAATTGTTTGACAATGAAATATACTTGGACATGGACTAAGCACTTCTCGTGATATGCAAACTTATTCCTCTTTCAGCAATCGATTGATGTAATATCCCATAATTGGCCAATCTTAAAGAGAGTGTCAGTGGGTTTGGGTGGAGGTCTGTTTGTAAAGTAGAAGTTATAGTGTCTCAGCATCATATAACCAAAAGCATTATGTTGATACCATGCTTTGAGATTTTTCTTAAAATGGGAGAAAATTTAAATTTGTTTAGGAGAAATACCTTCTATTATTTCCATATGAACAAATTTATTTTGCTATTTTACGCTGCCAAAATGCTTTTGTTTATTTATTTTAAACACGTTCACTTTCTAATTTCTTATCGGTAGTTTTAGGGGATGAATCTAGGGTAGCGATGAATTGGTGTTTTATGCATTTCCATGCAGCTCTGAATGAAGCATTAAGGGAAGAGGTGCAGCGGCTTAAGATAGCAACTGGTCAGATTACAGCTGTCAATGGAAACCCTTTCAGCAGAGGTCTATCTCCTCAATTTCCCTCTCACCAGATCTTACCACCCTTTGGCAACCAGCAAACTCAGCAGCGCCACCAACAGCAGCAGATGCACATGCCGCCGACATCCACCGCTGGTCAGACTCTTAACAAGCAGCCCTGCCCTAGCTTCCCAAACTTTAGCCAGAGGGTCTAATGTCACTGGGGAACTGTATCTGCTAGAATTTAATGTTGCAAAATAGAAATTAACTCGACCGAAGTAGGCATCATGTATATGTAAGCATGTATATTATGTTGCAGACAAATGTTGTGAAAGAGTACGTGCTCATGGCTCCCGTCACAGCAGGCTATGTTATCCTTAGGACAGATTTTATTCACCACATGTTGCATAGAAATTAGTACACTTCATGAGACAATTGGGTGGATGACTATTGTAATCTTCCATGTGCAGAATAATTGGCCTTTGGCATTGTAGGACTGAACCCCGCATATCTTCCTTTGAAATATATTTTTTCCTTGCCTGGTTTCAACCAGCTACAAGTACACCTTGGTCTGAGATTATCCTCTAATCCATGCACAGTTAGAATGGCAAAAAAGCATGCAATTTTTTAGCCATCAACAAAATCCTTGAGGGTAGCTATATTTTATTCCTCTCTAATGGCTGTCAATTCTCTTTTAAATCCTGTTTGTTTATTTGACAATTTTTGTTTTTAAAACAAACCGGAAAAATAACATTTAGTAATGTGAAAACTCGCTTTACTATTGCAGTGGGATACATATAAAATGTGTTTCATCCACAAGTTTACTGAAAGTAGCTAGAATGCTTCCACATATTTTGTATCCCAAACAATGTAGAGTATCGCTTAAGTAAACAGTAAAAAATGATTTTATTATTTTTATAAACAGTGGAAATACTCTTCATTATTTTAGTTGTATTGGTCTGATTCAAAACTAAATACATTAAACTAGGTTTGATTCAGGTAAAAAAATTTAATTTTTATTTTTATTTTTATTTTTAATTGTGTTTTATTCAAAAAATTAAAATAAGATCATTTAATGATGTAATATTTATAAAATTTAATCATAATTTTAATTTTGTTCCTGATGATATTTTACCTGATATTGTTACACGTTTAAAAAACTAAGAAAATTATAATCCTATCGGATAGATTTCATATATGATGAAATTATAAATATTTTAATGGAACAATAAAAAATATTTTATATAAATATTATTTATTTTATGATGTGATAACAGTAGTTAAATCTATAATATTTAAATTAAAAATTATTAATATTAATATATATCTTTTTTAATTATTTTATAACATCAATTTAAAAAATATTCTTTTAACCAAACATATTAAATTATTTTTTATTCAATTTTAATTTTAATTTTAATTTTAATTTTAATTAAATATATATAAATACTATATTAATTTTTATCAAAAATAATTTTTTCCAAACTACGAAAATAAAAACTAACATACTCTAATCTTTTCTTTATAAAGAAGAAAAGTTTTGGTGGCGGTTGGTGGAAATATTTTGCAGGGTTCTTCGGTACAGCTCATTGCAGTTCTTGATGGAGAGTATCTTTTCCAGTTCTTTCTTTTCTCTCATCTCCTGATCACTCGACAGTTAACAATCAACGAGCTGAGTTAGAGAATGCAAACAATTTAACGCGGGATCTTTATAATATTTTATTTGAGTGCCTATTCGTTTCTGGACACCAAATGAAGCAGTCATGTTTGAGATCAGTAGCTTCATTTTTTATCCTCTTTTTTTTTTTTTTGGTGAGAGATGAAGAAGGTTACAATGATGTTAAATTAATGCTTGTTTTCGTGGTTGAACATGCTTTCTAAAGTGCTCTGCAGGCTTTTTTTTGTATGAAAAGACATTGATTTTATAGTTTAACCTTTTTTTTAATTATAGTATTTTTTAAAATTGTTTTTTTGTTTAAAAAACATTAAATTAATTATTTTAAATATTTTTAAATGATTTTAATATCCTAATATAAAAAATATAAAATATTAAAAAAATTAAAAAAACCACAGCTTTTCCAACTTGCAAAGGATAACATAACTTTTTCAACGATTCAAAAAAAAAAAAAGTATTTGCTTTATGAATTTTTTAAAAAAAAAACCAGTCTCAAACCTCTCTATATAAAGAGGCTTTTCCCAGGTTTTAGAGGCAGAAGTACACATCAGCCTATCTTGTTGACCAGCGTCGTCGACGGGATGGGAATGATCCATTCCTTGAGGCTGATCGACGTGAAAGAGCAAGAAAAGAAGCTGCTGCTAAAAGGGCACATCCAACTTTGCATCATCTGTTAAAGTCATCTAATAATCTCCTTTGATAATTCATTTTAATTTTCTACGTTGTCATCTAATATCATATAAATAAATCTATATTTTTGGATCCAAATGAAATAATTTGTATCTCTTGATTTCTATGCAAATTTAAATAAAATTTCTTTAAATCTCTCTCTTACACACACATATATTTATTAAAAGATCCTGTTATTCCTAGTTCTTTATTCACATTAAAAATTTATTTTGTTTTTATTTTATAGTTTTATTTTGTTTAAAAATAAAACTTACTGGCTAAAAACCTATAACCAGATCTCTAAATCAGGTGTAATAACACCATTTATTTATTTTTATATTTTTATTATATGTTTTTGTTAGAGTATCCATTTCTCATTCGTAAAAACAATAATAAAACAAGTACGCATGCATATGTGATAGTACAAGAGACTTGAAATTCAAGGTAACTATAGATGACTGAGATTTTGCATAAAGGTAGCTGCTGCGGAATTCTTAGTAGTATCTTTGGAATCTTCTCCTGATCTTTTGTGGTTGTTATGTCAGCTAATACTCTAACAGCGAATACTGAATCAGAAACAAGCAGGCAGCTATTATGGTATAATTTGGAACAACAGAAGAATATCAGAGAGAAATGCATATCAAGACGCTTTCAAAGCATAAGAAATGTGACTGACCACCATCACATCTTGTATCCTTCATTGTTCCACAGAAGGCAACAGCTAGGCAGAAAAGCTATACATTCTCCCATGATTCCTCTTCTTGCTCTAACATGAGCCTATGGTAGTTTTGAAACTCCCAGAGATTCCATAGCTAATGAACAGCAGGCAATCAGAAGTGATGAAAAGAAGGACATAGACCGAATAAGTCACCATTTGAGACTGTATTGCCCCTCCACTCATCCTTGGTTAAGTTTATGCTGTCTTTGTTTTGCTCGACAATGGAATGTGTTGAAAACAACGGGTAGTTATTTTTTTGCCTTGATTAGTAAGGGAGATCAAGAACTTGCTCGGATGGTTGGTGCACTGGCGGACAGAAAAACTACCCAGAAAAAGCAGTTACTGAGTGCCCAGTCTCCGCAGCCTGCTCTTATCACCATGAAGCTTCTGTGATCCTAACAAGTGTTCCATATGAATGGCGATTTTGAATTGTGAGCAATTTGAGATCAGTAGATAAGAAAACAAGGAAACAAAGAAACATAGTAAAACGGGGAAAACCCTCAAAAACATATCTAAATTCCAAAAACAATAACTGTGCTCTCACATAATGAAACAACTACTACTATAGAGTGGATTAATTCTCACTCATGATAATATACTTAACTTGTGCAAAGCACAAGCACAATTCTCACACCCTACATCTGCTGCAATACAAGGAGGCTGAACTCCTCCATCCCGATACCAGGTTGAACGTTTTTCAACTAATTCATTCAAGAAATCATCCAGCTTCTCAATTGTGACACTAGGCATAACCACAACATGGGCAATATTTCCTTGGCAAGCGAGCTGCCACCTGCGAACAAATTCCTCATCTAGAGGCCGCTCAAATACAACTGTGCTGCTGAGCTCGTTCAACATAGCACTTATCCCAGCATCATGCAGTCGGTCCTTCAAGTAATGAGCATTTCTGAGACACTTCTGTACTTCTTTCTGAAACCCTTTATATCCTTTTCTGTTAAGCGTGTACCAAAGGAAGATAGGAGCATGGCCATTGCGGCTTCCCATGATTGTTGCATCCCTTGAAGCAAGGTACTCAACATTTCTCGAGAGAACATCAATGTGCTCCATCCTTGTTATCTGAACACCACATGGCATTGGGCATCCCACAAACTTGTGGCCAGAAACACTAACGCTTCCAATGGGCTTTTTGAAAGTAACCTTTGGTGCCTGTTTACCACCAACAAAAATGAACAATGCAGAGAAAACCAGGACCCAACACTAGCAACAAAAGTAATTCTACAAGACCCTAATGCAGAAAATTGGAACATGTCACAGCAACATACTTAAAAGCTACAGGGGAGAAAACAGGGACACCATGACATCATGATGTCACACTAGCAAAATGAAATGTGGCCGTTTCTTGTTCCCTGCAAGTTGTGGCATAAACATAATGTTTTGCTTCTTCCATTTCCATCAATGATTTCCATAATGTTTAACAACTTTATTTATTAGCATATCAAATATACCGCCAGCAAAGAGAGAGGGCTCTAGAATTAAAATGACCATAAATCTAATAAAAGATTCTAAATTGTTCCAAGTGCACTGGGGATGGTGACGCCCCAGAAACATATAAACTAGGTGATTCAGTCCTTTTGTCAAAGTTATTTAAGATGAACTACTAAATTCCTAATACTCTGAAGTGAAGCAGAACAACTGGAGTCATGATGTTCCGAGAGTCTTAAGGAATCCATCACAAATCACACCTTCCTATGCTCAATCAAATCATCTTCTACCAGGAGTCAATAAAATCACTTACACGTTTGACAAAAGGCATCATGAGTCCAAATAAAGCTCCATCACAGTGAATGTAGAATCGATCTTGCGAAAATCCACTTTCTTCAAGGGTTTGTATCACAAGATCAAGATCATCAACTGCTCCCTTGACAGTTGTGCCTGCAATAATAATGGTTCGTTAAAACAAATTAATAATGCTCAAGCATATAGACACAGGCATGTGTCTGCATAAGTGTGTGTGTGTGTGTGTGTGTGTGTAGGCACGTGGGTATGGAAGAGAGAGATGGAAACCTATGTTAACGTTAATAATGGCTGGTTTGTCCTTGTTAGCAAGTAGTTTAGCTTTAAAATCAGCAGTGTCAATCTCGCCAGAGATCAGACAATCAACCTTCTCACAATCCATTCTATACATACGAGCAGCTTTGAAAACAGAATAATGCGACTCTCGTGATGCATAAAGAACTCCATCGGGAAGCACTTCCCTCCTGAACAATTGAGATGTGTTAGAAATTCACTCTTTTCCAGCACATAATTCAACTCCTTAAACATTCAGAAAGAAACACAACAAAACTACTTACCCAACTAGAATCCCATGAAGATTGCCTTCTGTACCACAATTAGTTATGTAACCCCAGTATTCATTTTTCTCAATCTCCCAAAGACGTGCAAACCAGTCTAGAACACCAACTTCAAACTGTCTTGAATGGACACCGTAGTTACTCTCAATGAATGGGTCGCCTAGATTGTTGATGGAGAAATGTTGCAACTGCCCCAAAGCACCATAATCGAAGTCCAAATTATAAGGATAACCTATAACAGATTTTTTTAAAGAAGAAAAAATGAATGTTAGAACTCAAAATAATTACATTCCATAGTAGCCACAGAAACAAGCAGGCTCTCCCAGCAACCAGCAACGTAGTTAAGGCAATAACTCAAAAAAACAAAAAACGTAACAATTTTTTTTTTTTAAAAAAAAAGAATACACTAATCGTTGATGTCTACAAAGCATAACATGAAACTAACGTTTTATTAGATCCAGTTTTCCCATACAAAAAAGGAAACAATAAATTAATAGCAAGCAAGATTCTGGAATTGAAACATTAACATAAGCTATTAAAAAGTAGCATACTCATAACAAGTAGTATCACTAATTATGTTACAAAATAAATAAATCAATTAATTACCTAAATGATATTTGGTCCTTTCCATTAAGTTCTTTCGGTAGCGAGCCAAAACGCTAGCCATATACGCTTCTTTGTCTCCGGTAAATTCATCATTAGCCTCCGGTTCCGTGACTTCGAGGCACGTGGTGTGCACGTTCTTCCCTAACACAATCTCCCTGCCATTTTGCTTGTCTCCATTTTCCGCCGCCAAAATCGGAGGCAAAGGCTCCGGTTGAACCACAGCCGAGATATCGAAATCCTCGATCTCAGCCTTCCCGTTACCGTGAACAGACACTGCATCAACAACTTCCATGGCTTCTACTAGTGCAAAAATAGACGTTAAAAAAAATGAGAGAGAATGATTGAAGTACTAGTTGTTTGCGTTAATGAGGAATGATTCTTACGTAACTGTAGATCTGTGAGAATGGGATAGAGAGAGGTGGCTAAATGCTTGCTTGGAAGAAGCGAGTTTAATTAAAGAGACAGCGAGTGGTTGGTTGGTTATTTATATAGAATAGACTTTTGTAGTAGTTTAGTTACTTTCTCCAGAAGAAATACAAAAAAAAATATTTAAAAAATGTATTTAGTTGTAAAAACAAATATAATGATTTAAAATAATTATATCTTGAGTATAGTTTTAAAATAATTTTTTTGTATTTTTAAAACAAAAGGCATAAAGAGACATTCAAATGTATCTTTAAAATTGTTTTAAAATGATTTTTTTATATTTTCAAAATATAATATGTATAATGTTTTTTGTTTTTTCAATTATAATACAATAATCCAACGTTACTTTAGAATTTTTATTTATTTTTAATGAATAAATAGATGAACCCACCCCCCCTCCCTGCCAGCTGTATCATTTGCTTCCTAGCGTGTCTTGATTTCTTAGTGTTATTCATTTGAAAATATCTCTTCCAGATAACACTTGCTTAGTTGTGAGATTAATTTTAAAACACAAAGGCTAAATTTATCTATTCAATTTAATTAAAAAACTACTATGTGTGCCGATGCATCGAATTCAGAACATTGTGTAGAATTTGAACTTTAGCAGGCAAGAAGAAAATATAATAATGAAATTAAAATAAGAATTTGACCGAGTTTTTTTTTAATGATTTTTTATGTTCACGAGGTGGCTATTTGTGTGTCATACCACCCATAAAAATATTTAGGGTTTTTTTTTTTATGATTTGAAAGAGACTTTGATCGAGCACCAATGGATAGCATAACCTGTTAAAGTTATGCTTGATGTCTCTTATTTAAGTTATTTTTTTATTTTTAGCTCAAAAGATTATAGGTATGTTAGTTTAAAATTAAATTTTGGCTTAAATTAAAAAATAAATTCAAATTTTGATTTAATCGCAATTTTTAATTTATTATGACTTATACCATATTTCTTATTATAAATAAGTTGTGTGAGTCATTTTTATAGAGTATAGTCTTAAATTAAAGTTATTATAACTTATTATTATTATATTATTGATAAAAAGTATTTTTTTTAATTATAGTTTAACTTGGCAAGTCAACTGCATATTTAATATTGTTTTAACAATTATTTTTTAAAGTATTTTTAAAAAAATATATTAAAATAATATTTTTTATTTTAAAAAATTTATTTTTAATTTGAACATGCTAAAATAATTTAAAAAACATTAAATTGACAATGCATTATTTTGCTTCTAACCATAACAATAATTAATTCATAAATCTTATTTTAATATAAAGCGCAACACAAATAATTTATAAAAAGAAACAAAATGGAAAGCAAGCACTCTAAAGATCCTTCATTGCTTTGACTGAAAAAAATTGACAGCACTCCACGCCTAGTGACGTCGAAAAAATAGTAGTAATAAATAAATGACAAACAAAAACCAGCTACTGTAAGCCACTTGGGCTTATATAAATTTTCGAGGGCTGACGTCATCGACCACCAATTTCTGAGGCCGCTTGATTGTGTGTCTATCTCATCGTGGAAAGTGGACACAATCATGGAGACAGCGGGCGGAAGGAGCGATCTCGTTTCGTGCTGTGCGACGTCGTTTATTGTTGGATTAGATCGTCATCATTGGATTGTTTAGATACGAAAGAGGCCCACAGAGGAGGTGTTGGAGATCGGGGTAGGAATAAGTGCTGATTGGTGAATTAATACGGACTCACGTTTACTGTCGTTTCATTCCAAAAATTCAAAACAATATTCATTTTTTTAATATTAACTTTGAAATATACGTGTCAGTTCAAATTAATATGTTAGATTTATATAAAAATTATAAATTTAAATTTTTAATTAATTTATAATTAAAATATTAAACTTGAAAAAAATTTAATTAGAAAAAAATAAAAATTGACTCAATTCAACTTAAGGTAACCAACTAAATCTATAACCTAAATACACAATGAAACAATCAAAGTTAACTCAAGCTAATTTGTAAAATTTGTCATTTAGGTCATAAGGTTACTATAACTTTATAAAAAATAAATTGAAAAAATCCTGAAATCTAGTTTTTAATCAACATAATGTTAAAAGATGAAATTGAAAAAAATAATAATACTAAAAAAAAATCTCAAGTTAAGCGAGTTAACCTCTCAAACTCACAACATGAGTCATGACTTTAGGATAATCTTATAAAAAATAAATAACAATAAATCATAAAAATAAATTTTTAATAAATTAAATATTAAAAAATAAAATAATATAAATTAAAAAATTTATAATAAATAGTGTTTTACAATATGGTATATAATAAAAACACCATCTCTTTTAATTTTTGTCATTAATTGATTTGTTCTTGGTAGCATGTAACGTTAGAATATAATATTGTTGTTTTTCTTTCTATATCTTACAATTAAATTTACTTAAATTATTTTTTAACTTTTAAATTATTTTAGAAAATTATAAGTATGTTAGTTTTCAAAATAATTATTTACAAATTAAAAAAATACTATAAAATTGGGTCAACTATTAATTTAATTAAGAGATAAAAATTTAATTTTGTAAATTTTAAATTATTCTTAAACTACGTTATTTAAAAAAAAAGAGGCTATTTTGAATCGTTTTTATAAAATATAATTTTAAATCAGTTCATCTGGTAATAAGTTATTTATAAAAAAAATGAATTATAGTTTAAAATTAAAAATATAATTAAAAATGATAACAAACAAAATCAGTTCTGTAGCATAAAGGAATACCAGATTATCCAAATAAAAAGGCCTTATCACCGTGGAAAATGCTCCTCGACCATTCTTCCTTTCTTGCACATACCCCTAACACCCCATAATAAAGCACACGCCCCTTCCCTCTCCCCCTTCATCCCTTACTCTCTCAATCTCCTTCACCCATAACCAGCTCCTTTTTAACCTCTCTGGTGTTTGCCTCTCTGATCTTAGTCCTCTGCTCACTCAGGTCTGTGCCATTGACTTCTAAAATTAGAAATCAACCTCTTTTCTTTCATCTTTAAGGCAAGTATGCATCTATTTATCTTTGATTGTTTTATTGCATTAGATAATTATGCGTTGTTCTGTTTGATAACTGAGAAAATATGATAAAGCTGATAGATGATAAGTTTGTTCGAGTTTCTTTTTTTAGATTCTTTTTTTTTCTTAATATTCTTGTATCACTCTTTGTTATACGACTTTGTAACAAATATAAGACAACAAAAACCTGCTAAGTTTGTTTGATTCTTATATCCTCTCCAGTAATGGCTGAACCCTTATCAACACTGTTCAAGCCTATTTCTTATATGTGTATATGTTTCCGTTAGCATCCCTGGTCTCGGCTATAAGGGTGTGTACTCCTTCATTCATCGTGTTGAAGTTAAGCTGCGAAAAAACTATACTGAGTGTTGCATGCTAAGTACCAGCAAAACTGTGTCAGCATGGACAAAATGACTAAGAGAGAATGAAACAAAGAAAGGAATCAACAAACAAACGTGTTCGGAGAGCATTACATTAGCAGCCCTGTATAGTCTTATCTTGATTATATTTTGTTTTTAGAGAAGTATGATCATGATTGAAGGATCAAATTATCCCTAATTATAATGACTAATGAATTTTTAGAAAAAGACAATTTCACCTTGATACCAAGGCCACTTATTTTTTTTTATATAGCAAAATGATAATTATACTATTATAATAAACAATAATCTATGCCCGGATGCACAAAAAAATCTCCATTCATTTTAGTTTTCTTTTTAATTTTCTCCAAAATATCTCACCTTTTCCTGTATGTATTTTGTTTATAGCTTAACATGGGCGGTCCCTATTTAATCAAATTGTTCTTGATTAATGCTCACTACTAAAACAACTAGAACAGTGAATCCAGTTAACCATCTAGGTGGTGGTCAGGTGATAAGAA
>NW_011501853.1:29774-31025 GCF_000495115.2 Populus euphratica | reverse complement strand
TTCCATTTTGTTGTGGGGAAAAAAAATAGTTAAAAGAACTTCAATTAACAACACAATGAAAAGTGAACAATTCTTATAGTCACTAAAAAATAGCAACAAAAACATTATGTCGATATACCTGTATATAATGAACATCATAAATAGTGTTAAAGAGAAGAGGAACAATTTATATGGTCATTAGAATTTACCGACGAATATATTATATTGGTATACCAGTATGTAATGTATAGTAGTCTATAGGTATTTTCATCAATGTAAAAAATATCTATTGCTAAATTGTATTTATATTTCCTATCTATTCATCCTGCAAATGCTTAAATTCACAATTGTACACACAACACAATAACAGTAGTTCACATCACAATAATAAAATAAATATTTCATTATCATTCAATAATGAATTAACATCATTGTTATTACATTTAAGTGAATTTTGTCCATAAATATGACATTATAGTTTATAACATTACACATTTGTGTTGTGCAAATTAATCAGAATTATCTTCATCTTCGTCAATTGACTCGTCCTCATCTCTATCACAATATTCTACATTGATTTTATTGCTATCATCTCCATCGACTTATAAGTTTTCATTGGATTTCAAAACACCATTCAACCTCTTAGTGTTTAGTGACAACATCAACAAAAATATTCTCGGCGATGCAGAAATTTGAATTTTCTTCTAAGAGATTAGATGGAGCAACTTGATGTAAATCAACTAACTCATCAAGTTGAAAAATATCATTTTCCACAGTTAATTCATCATTTTCATACTGAAAAACCTCCATATGACCCCCGATTTGGTTTTCATTATGAATAACTAATCAACTCTTCAACAATCCTTTTCTAAAGAAAGGAACGTATGCGTAATAAACTTGCTGACATTATTTGGTGAAATCAAATATATTGTTGAAGTTGCGGAGTCTAGCCTTTGAATTAATTTTGATCAAACCATGATGGCGATCTATTATGATTCCTTTATTAGTGGTGTCATAATAATAACATTTGAATAAAAATACTATATTCTGTTTGCTAAGATATTGGAATTCAATGATCTCTTCCAACTTCTCATAGTAGTCAATTTCAAACTCATTAGAAAGGATACTTTAACACAAACTTCATTGTTATATTTCTATATACCTTGCCTATATTTTTCAGTATGAAACACATGTCTATTGATGAAATACTCGTTGTAGCAATTCATCTTTTTTTAGAACCTAAACTTAATAAAGGTAAATTAACACTAGCAT
>NW_011501853.1:29031-29625 GCF_000495115.2 Populus euphratica | reverse complement strand
ATTGCTTACATGTGTTCTAAACAACATAGAAAGTTGTTTATCTTGTAATCAAAAGATTTGAGATCCAATCATCTAGGAGTTTTAGGACAATAAATATTGGTGATGTTGCCTAAAAGGAATTCAACAATGTATCAATATTATGAGAGAAAAATTATTAAAAAAATGACATGTTAAGTAGTATACTTAATGAATAAAAGGTTTCAGTTCATCACAGTTAAATAGCACATAATTATGTGCTTGTCTGAATTCTATTTCTGGCACTCGAACTAGTACGGGATAAATGTTGAAATCTTTTCAACAATATAAACATGACACATCAAAGCCTTAGAATACGCCTTGTTTTTTAATTTTCTTTTAAGGTTTAATAAGTACCTATATGAAATTAAATGAATTATTTGAAATATGCAAAGAAAGACAATAAAATTTTAATTATGATGCATTTGTAATCTTTAACCTCTTGAATGGTGATTAGTACTTAAAAGTGCATTTTTATCATGGTTTTATATCATCATTTTGCACTTGAAGTATCAATAACTCCTTAACTAAAGCATGTTTTATAATAATATATCTAATAATATAAGATACATTTAATTT
>NW_011501853.1:21938-27785 GCF_000495115.2 Populus euphratica | reverse complement strand
TAACCTCCTTGTGGTTCGACCCCGGTCTTGCCGGGTTATTTATTACTTCGACACTCCTGCACTTGGGAGAAGACATCAATCTTTTAGTCGTGTCAAATGGATACATCCATCTATATTAGACTGAGACTCTAATGTTTTCCTCAAATGGTAAATGTATGGGTAAATGTTTTATCTAGTTGAAAAATAATGGAGGGAATATTATCTCAAGTTTATATATTGTTTGGACAATATTCATTTCAAGCCTCTCCATGTGTTGTCTGTACAACTTATAGAGCATATATTTATAAAGAAGTAATTGATCTTAATGAATGCATCTCATATCTCTTTTTGCAATAAATCCTAGTAAACTAATGAAATGATTGTTTGCATAAACAAATGTCAGTCATGACTTTTCATTCCATACAATCTGCAATCCTTCAAATTCACCAACCTTGATATGTTCAAGGCTTGTCCATCAAGAAAATATAGACTTTTAATCCATTAGTAGATAAGTAACTGTATATTCTTACCTAAGGCAAAGTTGGCTTTAAGCTTTGTGACCCGTGACTCAACATAAATCAACTTTATATTTTTATGGTGATAAAACAAAACTATATTCATTCTAGTCTTGATGTTGTTCTTTGTCTTTCTTTTCATGTCCATAATTGTGTTGAAGATGTTCTCAAATACAATCCTTTTTATATGCATGACATTAAGATTATGGCATAAAAGTACATATCAAAGCTGCCTTCATTAAAAAATTATATTTTTTTGATACATCATAAGTCAAAGCCTTAGATAATAACAATTGCTTTAACTTATCAATCAACAGCTTAAGATAAACATTTATGCTTTGACCCGAACTATTAGGATTAGATATAAGTGTAGAAAAAAAACATGAACTTTGATCTTATACACATCTCCAATGCAAGTTATAAAGTATGAGTATCATAGACCAATAAGAATAAGGAGCAGCTAATGATTTGAATAGATTGAATCTATTTTTATTATTGCGATGTTGTGGTTGCATAAATTAATTTTTACCCTAGTTTAAAACACAACACACAAGATAGTATAGAGGAAGCACAAAGTTGATCCCACTAGACAGGTTCAAGTCAGATTTTTATACTACATGATATGCAATTTGGGAGGGTTTGGATGTTATCTAGGCTAAAGCAAAAGAAAACAGAAAACTATCTAGCAAAATAAAATAAAATAAAAAAATTATCAAAAGAATAAACCTTGGTTACAAGCACATAAGCACACATCTACCTACGGATCATGGAAATAAAACATCAATTTATATTTTGAATATTTATCTCTTCTTAACATTAGTTAATTAACGAATCCGCCATATAACTAACCCTAACCATCAAACAACCACAGTGTCCCCACTAATAATTTAATTCAATGACAGCCTTAAGAACTAAATAAGTTGATTGATCAAGAAAACATAATTATCTGCAGTCTATGTTTTATTTGATTGAATGTTCTCCCTAAGATTAACAACATAGATCTGCCACCATTATCAAACTCAGTTGCTTCACAAGTTCACATACCATAACTCTGGTTTTGATATCATACTTAGTAATAGATTATTTACAATAATAAATTATAGTCCGCTCTAACAATTAAAATAAACAGTCATATGAAAAATAAGAATAGGAGAACAAACATATTCATCATATAAACTAAAAAGAAAAGATAAAGTAAATTTTATAGTTCTTGAAATCTTCAGGTTTTTGTGTCCTTGCAACCAAGAAAAAGAGTTTAGCCTTGTATGTTTATTAAACAACTAATTAAAAAGAAAGAAAAATGCATGATTTTAGGTTTTTTAGGGGAAGGGGGTGTTTTTCTCTTTTCTAACCGACTCCTCTTCTTTCTATCTTTCCTTTCTCTCGTTCTTTTTATATGCTAAGAAACCCTAGTCTCTATTTTACAAAATAATCCTCCCTTAAGTCAACAGTTTACATTTAAGTACTTCAAGAAATATTTTCCTAAAAAAGAGAAATAGCCTAACATGAAATCTTTAAACTTTGAATTAGAGGAGCTAAACTGCTAGAATAAAAACTTGGATGTCGGTTTAGATGCTTCAGAATGTAATTTGGACTCGTTTTTTTATGAAACCTGTTTGATGGCAGAATTCAATTGTCATATTTAAAAACTCATATCTCTCTTATATGACATTTTTTTGGCTAATGCTTGGAGCGTTGCTAGGTGTTTAAGTCTGGAATCTAATATAATTGAGTTTGTGTCAATTAGACTTCTATAGCTCTAGCTATTCAAGTTGGAATGGTCAAAGGTCAATATTGGCAAATTTTGAGATTTGAATTTGAAGGCTGATGTTTCCATGCTCTTCTTTATTTTATTTTCTTGCCTTAGATTTCCAGAAAGGTATGTATGTTATCTTTTTAATACCACTAGAATAACTTCATTTTGATCTCTAGAGCTCATGCTCTGCACAAAACATTAATTGAAGGTCAACTTTGTCAATTACTTCCAATTTACTTCTTTTTGTATCTTTCACCCAATAGTGCCTTCAAAACATAAAACAAAGAATATCAAGGCATTTTATATATAAAACATAGGCAAAACACTAGTTAAATGTGGGTAAAACAATCGAATAATATAGTTGCATCAAATACTCCCATACTTAGCTCTTACTCATCCTCGAGAAAGGATAGATAAAATCAAATTGAAAATAACTATGACCAATCTCTTAATCTCCCATCAATTTCCAAGAATATATGCATTATAAACAAGAATACAATCAAGAAGGATAGAGAGTATAGATTTTCATGAATTCATTTACATGCAAACTTCAAATCTCAATTAATCATTGGGATTTAAATGCAATCTATATGATGCCAAAGTGATATGTCCTCTCATTAATATACACTCCAACACTCACGTATTTAAGGCTTATGTATTTAAATCTCTCAAATTCAATCAATGAATATGTTCTATAATAAGCTTGCTTTTTAATCTCATCTCTATTACTAACATATTATAAGCAATGCATGAATTAAAAGGTCTTAGTTTCCGGTTGTAATGGGGCTAAGGTTAAGGTGAGGTAAAAGAAAGTAAAAGAAAAGGTTCAAACCAAAGAAAATAAAACATTTTGAAAAATGATATTTCAAACAAGATATTCCATCAAAGCACATAAATTTTCTATCTTTAAGCACCAATGCTTAACTTCTTCTGATTTCAAGCTACATCAACATAGAATCTTAAGAACACAAAGGGACACCTTTTTTTTTATTCTTTATGTTTCTTTTTCATTTTCTTTTGTTTTTTTCTTTCACTTTTGACAACTTTTCCCATCTCTTCATCAAGCATCATTTCTTTCACCTTTGACAACTTTGCCATCTCTTCATCAAGCTCTCCTAATCCTTGGCTAGGGGAAAAAAGAAAAACATATAAAAAGTTAAGGCTTATACATATTGTTGCTACCCAATTTTTTACCTCTATTTTTGATAAATTTTCAAAAAAAAACCAAAAATAACAAAAAAAACAATGAAAACCTCAAAAAAATATATTTTTGATATATTTGCATCGTTTTTAGCATTTTCAATGTCATCTCAGAAGAATTTAAATTTTCAAAGGTATTTTGAACGTGTTCAACTTTAAACGCGTTAATTTTACAATCATTGATTTTTCTTATTGAGTCGATGTTGATATTGCTTACTTTCAAAAATACAAAAAAATAAGAAGAAAATCAAAATTTGTAAAAAAATAAAGAAGTTGAGGGACCAATTTGTTTTGATGACTAAGCTACTTTGCCTATAAATAAAGGTTACAACACACACAATAAGGGGAGAGAAAATTAACAAGGGCTAATTTTACACTTTAAAAAAGCAACATAAACAAAACCCTAACCCTAAACCCATCTTTTCCAAGGAAGCCGCTGCCCTGCCCTCATCTTCTTTGTTTTTTTCCCCCGAAACCAATCAGCCACCTGTTGATTTGAAAAAAAACCAAAGTTCTCATCCTTGGGGTTCTCTCCTAAAACCATCAAAAACTCCCTCATCTTCTCTCCTCTAGTAGCCATCACCCTTCTCCCCGTAGCCCCGGCCAGCAGACCTCGCTCACAACATCTTTTTCATTTCTGGCCGCCACTATGCCATTGGGATTTTTGGCTCCCAAAACCAGAAGCCACATAGGGCTCTCTTGTTCCCTGTTGAAGCCACCACTCCTTCCCTTTATAAAAAAAACAGAGAGCTCTATCTCCATTCGACAAAGACCGGCCACTGCTCCTAGACTGAACACAGCGGTTACCCCTGTTGTATTCTTTGGCAATGGTGTCTCTGCCTCAACACCGCCAGCAACCTACAGGTTAGCAGACCTAGCTCACCGAACAGCAGCAGCCAACAACCTCTTCGTCTCCTCCAACCGAGCCCACCAACTAGACCACCACCTCCATCTCTACTAGCTAGACCCGATAAAAGCCTAGCAGTAGATGGCCCCCTTGGTCTTGCCGCCACTTAAAGCAAAGGGGAAGAAAAAAAAGCTCTCCCAACCACCAGATCTGCCATCGGCATAATGAAAACAAAGATAAAAGGGAGAAGACCTGAATGAACCAGATCTGAAAAGGAGAAAAGGAAACTAAAATCGACTGCCTGTTGTGTTTTCGGTTGTTTTGCAGGTCACCGCTAGCTTAGGGAGACATAAAAGAGGAAGACGTTCCT
This sequence comes from Populus euphratica, assembly GCF_000495115.2. Classification (NCBI taxonomy): domain Eukaryota; kingdom Viridiplantae; phylum Streptophyta; class Magnoliopsida; order Malpighiales; family Salicaceae; genus Populus; species Populus euphratica. The sequence continues at coordinate 23,118 of NW_011501853.1, read as the reverse complement.
AATCCACTGGTTTGTGTTACCTTCACTAGCGACGGCGGTTCGTGAACCCATACGTTGTTAGTGGTGGTGGTGCGTGGAACAATGCACGACCATTGTTCCCGCACTATTCCCGAGGATTTCTATATTTTTTGTAATTTCCAGATGATATAGATGATATGTATATGTAGATACTATTGTGTTTTGATTTATTTGAATTTTTTGTTATGTTGTAAACATGTAAAGATGGTGTATGAGAAAATCATAGTAAAAAAAGATGTTTGTGTTTGTATTTTTATTTATGTTATTAAATTATAAAAATAAAAAAGATAAAAAGAATTAAATGTTTAATTTGAATATGTGTAAATATCTCAAGGACAAATAAAATTATGTTGTATTTTCCATGAAAAATGTAAAAACATGTTTCTATATATATTCTGGAATTTAATAACTAATTTATTGAAGCCTTAGAAATTGCTTAATATTTGAAGTTTTCAAATCACATCAAATTACAAAGTAGCTTACATCAAGTAGGGTGCATTAGGAGTGCTAATACCTTCCTTAGCCATAACCAGTCCCTTACCCTTAAATTTCTGACAATGAGCAGTACATTTGGGTTTCCTAGTAACCCTCATCCAAATACTAGGTGGCGACTTTCAAAGAACTAAATCAAGCAAAAGAACAAAAAATCACCAAAGGACGTCACACGGGGGACGTGCGACACAAAATTTGGGTAATAGATTTTTACTAAAGAAAAAAAAAAAACGAAGCTCCCCCAAAAACTTAACTTTAAAATACATCATAAATAAAAATTGGCTCAAGTGGTTAAAATTCCAAATTCTTTTATCATCTTCATGTACATATGTAATGCGCAAAACAAGTTTTAGAGATACATATCATTAAAAGAATGCACAATCAAAGAATATAATATTTAAGGCTCAAAACCTTGCATTGGTATAACACTATAAAGTCAACATAATATATTTTCAAAGTCAATCACTAAACCAATTACACGTTAAAACTTGCATGCACACTTATTCATTTGATTTATATCTTCATCTATCTCAATTAATTCTCATATATAATACTCATATTCTCATAAATCAATAGGAGTTCAAAAAGATCAAGCATAGATTTATTTATTTATGAAAAATAACAAAGAAAACCAAAATTCTCTTAATACCCCCACACTTTAAACACAACC
>NW_011501853.1:17544-21928 GCF_000495115.2 Populus euphratica | reverse complement strand
CACACTTAAAACACAACATTGTCCTCAATGTTGAAATAAAAGGAAAAGAATATAAGAGAATGAAAAAAATAAAATAAAATACAAAAAATAAAAGATAAGGGAAAAAGAAAGTAAATCTGTTTTTTTTTCTTTTATACTAGGTTACCTCCCAATAAGTGCTTTTGTTATATATCATTGGCTCCATATTTATAGATTGGTTCAGATTGTTATATATCATTGGCTCCACATGTGGCATGCTCATTATTCATAGATTGGTTCAAATAGCTCCATAGAAGCGGTGAGTTCTACCATCCAACCTTCATAAAAAGGTTTCAAGCAATGTCCATTAACCTTGAGTACTTTGCTTGTTTCTAAACTTGTAATTTCAATTGCACCACGAGGAAAAATATTAGAAACAACAAAGAGTCCAATCCAATGAAAGCACAACTTTCTAGGAAAATTTTTCAAATATGAATGATAAAAAAGGTCTTTGTCTCGAACATTAAATTCTTTTCATGTAATCATTCGGTAATGAAGACTCTTGATCTTTTCTTTGTAAATTCTTGCATTCTCATAAGCATCATTTTGATCTTTTCTTTGTAAATTCTTGCATTCTCATAAGCATCATTTTGATCTTTTCTTTGTAAATTCTTGCATTCTCATAAGCATCATTTTGATCTTTTCTTTGTAAATTCTTACATTCTCATAAGCATCATTTTGAATCTCTTCGAACTCTTGTAATTGCAATTTTCTTGCAATCCTAACAACATCATAATCCATGTTATATTTTTTAATGGCTCAAAAAGCTTTATGTTCAATCTCTACCGTAGATGATATGCTTTCCATTAAATCATCCTATAAGGTGACATTCCTATAGGTGATTTGTATGCTATCCGATAAGCCTAAAGTGCATCACCAAGTTAGAGACTTCAATCTCGCTGGCTAGTTTGCACTATCTTCTCCAAAATGGACTTGATTTCTTGATTTGAAATTTTAGCTTGGCCATTTGTTTGAGGATGGTATGTTATGGAAGTCTAATGAGTAATATGATATTTGCGTAACAATGCTTCCATTGAATAATTGCAAAAATAAGTGTGATGATCACTAATGATAGCTTTAGGGGTTCCAAACCTGTCAAATATATGAGTCCTAACAAAATCTAAAACAACCTTAGCATTGTTAGTTAGTGTGAATTTTGTCTCAATCTATTTGGACACATTATCAACATCAAGAAGAATACAAAGATTGCCAAAAGAAGAAGGAAATGCACCCCTAAAGTCAATACCCTAAACATAAAAAATTTCACTTATAAGAATATTTGTTAAGGGCATTTGACTCTTATGAGTGATATTACCTGTTTTTTGGTATTTTTCACATGATTTGCAAAAATGATATGCTTCTTTAAAAATAAAAAGCCAATAAAAACCACTTTCAAGTACCTAATGGGCCTTTTTTTTGCTCTAAAATGCCAACCATAAGAATGAGAATGACAAAAATGGCTGGAGACATTTTTGAAACAAGTAGATTGATGATTGATTGACTTGAGGATAGTATAGTAGATAGCTAAGTGACTTTATTGGAGGGGGAAAGGATTAGGGCAATGTTTGTATATTAATTTAATAATTAAATTACTTTTTAAAAAAACAATAGATGAAAAGTTTGGTGACTTTATTGCAGCATCCTCTTGTATAAATAGTGTTTTTTTGTTATCCCTTTAATTTCTTTTTAGTATTTATTTATTTTTAATTGCATCCTTGGTTAAATGGGATTTTGGTCTCTTGAGGTGTCAAAAGGATGTTTTAGCATTGAATTAAAACTTTATTTGGCAAGTTATGGTTCAGTTTTTTGGTTAAAAAATTGATTTTTCTAGGACCCAATTGATTTGACAATACAACAATATGCATTCCTTTGTGTAATCAGTGTCTTTTCTAGAAAAAATGGCTTAAGTTTTTTTTTTCATTTTTTTATTGACTAAACTTCATTTTCTTTACATATCAATTGTTGAGTTTAAAAAAAGAAGAAACGATCATCCAAAACTAGTAGGAAAGAGAAAAAAAATATTTGGTTAGTCATATACTGACAACAAAAAGGTCATTGTTGGTGTCAATGAGTACGTATTCTCAAGAAGAGTTGAATGATAATAGTGTTTTCTTATAAATATGCCAGAAAAATAGATCACAATCTGTTTATTTTTTTTTAATTTGGTTGATTTTTATATTATTAGAATGATTTTATTATTGTTTGTGGTAAGGAATACGTTTATTAAGTTGTCATTAAAGAAGAATTATTGCTTCTAATAAAGAAGAACATAAATCAATCAAAAGGGTGATGGGTCATCTACTGCGGTAGGCAACTTGTTGCAAGTTTAAAAAAACAGAGCTTCTACTGCTTGCAGTAAAGAAAAAAAATAAGCAATTGTGAATGCTTGGCATTATTTTTAATAGGCCAAGCGTGCTAAGTACTTAGGCCCACACACTAGCCTATTTTGGACTGTTTTTTTCTTTTAATTTCAATCTAGTTTCTTTTAAATTAATTTATTTAAAATATATTACAGATGTTATTTTATTAAACCTTGATTTTTCAATCACTGAAGATGAACAAAAACTAGTCAATTAAGCAACGGGTTGACAACCATATTAGGTAACTTGATGCATGTTAAAAATAATGGAGTTTTTACTCCTTATAATAAATAAATAAAAATAGACATTCACGCATATTTAGCTTGCTATGTCTACATGTCTGGCTTTATTTTTAATGGCCAAGCATGCTAGGTACCCAGACCCCTGGATTGGTTTGTTTTGAGTTTTTATTTATTTTTTACTTTAATTTCAACCTAGTTTTTTTTAAGTCAATTTATTTGAAATATATTAAATATATTATTTTATCATTTTAAAGTGATTGATTATCTTCTTCAACACTGTTTTTTAAAGAAGATGTTCTAGAAACTCTACCATCTAATATGTGTGACCAAACTTTTATGCAAAGCAAAAAAAAAAAGAGAAAATGAAGAAAAAAAAAAAAGTGAAAAGTAAAACAAGAATAAAATTTATAGTTTATACACTAACTTACCTCCCTGTCAATAGTGCTAAATACTTAACATAATCAAATAATTGATATCTTCTTTTAAGTCCAGGAGTGTCAAGGTAGTAAGATAAGGGTCGATCCATAAGGATGTTAAGTATACATAACCATAAATAATGAAAAAAAAGAGAGTTAAAGAGATCTTTAAGATGCGATATTAATATAAAGATTTAACAAAGATAAAATAATTGTTAATGTTAGAGGATTCACTAAAGGTATTTTAAATAAATATAATTTAAACTTTTTCTATTACTCAACTGGACACATAAAAGAGATTCCAAAATAATAATTTATCATTAATATCTCATTTCCAAATCTATGATAAGTTTATACTATACTTATTTTTACACCATTAGTATAACATTTGACGAAAAGAAACTTGACTAGATATAACCAAGAAGAAAAATATAAATAAATAAGATGAGAATATATGTATGATAAAAATTAACTAAGTATATAATAAGGAAAATGATAAATTTATTAACTAAGTATAAATAAGAAATTAATGAGAATATAACATGAAATAAAACCTGGTATAATAAATTCAAAAAAAATAAAGAAAGAGAATGGATCTCAAACTCAAAACCAATATGTCTAAATATATGGTCAATGTCTTTTTTTATATGCTAAAATTTAGAATTATTAATATAATGAATAACTATTTGATTTGATGGCTGGATAAAATATAATTGATAACATCATAATCTGAGTAGATAATCTTTATGAAAGTTATAAATATTTGTCTCATATTTGATAACATCATAATATAATGAATAACTATTTGATTTGATGGCTGGATAAAATATAATTGATAACATCATAATCTGAGTAGATAATCTTTATGAAAGTTATAGATATTTGTCTCATATTTCCAACCTAAAAGAATGGGCTTATTTAGGCTTCTAGAATTCCAAATATGAGATGAACATTGAATATTGTCTAGGTTGCAGATAAATTCAGACTTCTCTTTTATTGTTTAGATTTGAACTTTAAAATGGTAGCATTGAGTCTTGGGATATTCATGAATATTTTTTGCCTACATTTTTTGTTTTCAAAAAGCTAAACCATACATGAATCTGAGGTCAATAGCTTCAGATATATTCTAAAAATCAAATGATGTTCTAGTTGGAATAGAACTAGCTCAACTAGAATTTCTTCTTTAAGTCTAGCAATCACTTTATTGCCTCTTCACATAAATCTCAATTTCAATAATTAAACGCATCAATTAGTTCGCTCAATTTATTGCCTCTTCTCATTTTTCTTATTTTATAAACCTACATTTAAAACGTAGCATTTATCATAAATTAAAAATATCTTATATTAT
>NW_011501853.1:13899-16790 GCF_000495115.2 Populus euphratica | reverse complement strand
TGTAGACAACTGTAAAAGTTCATGTCGAGGGAGAGTAGGAAAGAAGACCAGTATCATTGCATGATAATAAGCTGGACACATTTTTTAAACAAGTGGATTGAAGAAAGTTTTTGGAAAATTGAAAACAAAAAAAAGAAAGAAAACTAAAACAAAGTTTTTATGAAATTTATATTGATTTTGAAAAACACATTTTAAGGTAATCTACAAATTCTCTTTTCAAGTTTTCTTTATTTTCAAAATAAATAAAAGACATAAAACAATATCTTTTTTTTTTATATATATACAAGCATTATTTTGCAATGTAAAATATTATTACCAATTTTTATATATTTATTTTTAATTAATGTTACAAATTCTAATTATTTTAATTATAAATATAATATAAATATTTGTCAATTAATTATATAATTTATTCTAATATAAGATTATCACAAATATAAAATATAAGGGTTTAACATAGAGTTTTTTCCTATGAAGGTCCAAGTTAAATCTTGTCTATTGCATGGCTTAGGATGAGAAAAGGGAGTAAGATAGAAACCAATCTCCATAATTCTTGATAAACAGTAGAAGAAAAAAAAACTATAACAATAAAAATAACTCAATACAAGTACCATGTTAAATATGCATAACCCTATGATAAAAGATGCAATCAACCCATCCTTAAAAAGACATATTGCTTTGCAAGCAACATCATCCTCAGAAGATCCAGATGATTGATCTATTGTTTTCAAAGTAGTAATTCATTCACACCCATTAACTTATACACACAATCTAAACTCTATAACTAAATGCTTCAATAACTAACTGAAGATAGACATTGTTGGAGCTACCACCAAGGCAAAAAAAAAAAGGCACCGACAAAAATACAAACCTAGCAAAGGAGAGTTTCCAATAATGAAATAACCAAGAGGAATAATCAATGGCAGCAAAACAATCTTAGAAAACCAACATCAAAATAAAAGAAAACAAAACTAAAGAAATGAAAAGCAAGAAGAAAGGTTTGTCAAATCCAAGAGAAAGAACAATGGCAGGAAACTAAATGGATTTTTTTAGTTTTTTTGAACTCATAAAATCAGTCTGAATTTTATGAGTCAACTCGCGAGTTTAATAACAATGGCTGATATTTAAAATAAGTATAAGATATTAATTTGAATAAAATTTGTGTAAATAAAATCTTTATGATGTTATCTCTTGCTTTTACTGATTTGAACATTAATTAATGTTATCTGAGTTGATTTTTTTCCAAGTTATGCTCTTCTATGACAAAAATTTCTTTGTTATCATGAATCACCATCTTAAGGTGAGTTTAATGTTGTTGGGACTCCATCATCAATCAACTTCTTTTCACTAACATAGGCTTATTTGTGAGAGTGTTCATCTTTGTTACTCCAATTGTCTTGGTCTCCTTGTCACTCTGTGGCAGCCTTTCAACTGGGATGACTAAGACAAACTGAATATTATAAGGTTCATGTGGAATCGTTATTGAAGATTTGAGGGAGATTAAAGCATATTTTGGATTAGGTCTGACAATGCTTCTTTGTGATCTAGGAACCATGGTATATGGTGGAAGCTGTGAATGTGAAGAATGGAAAAGTAGTGTCTGATTCTTATGAAACAAAATCAAACTGTGAAAAAGATAGGTATTGCTCCAGCATTTTAAGCTCAATTTTAGGTGATGCTAGATGTAACTCAATCATGGGTTTAGTTCAATCAAACTATTAAATGTCAATTTGTCATGTTGTTGATATATTTCAGATTTATTTTCAGGTTCTACTAGTTATAGTTCAGTTAACCTAACATGTTAACCTTTAATTTTATTTAAAATATTAACAGTAACACAACCTACAACATAATATGAATCAAGATAAAGTGTTGGAATGGCTGGTAAGGAGCTTAAGCATGGTGGAGTGGGTGTTGTGGGATGTATGTCTGTAACAAAATTAGAATTATTATGACACAACCAAGAATTAAATATGCTAACAACATGTGACATAGAAGACATAATATTGCAATTATGATATTTTTTTACAGTGAAAGAATGACTCATCATAGATCACATGATAACAAATAAATATTCTTTTACTAGAAGGATAAAAATATATGTATATTTTATGTTTATTATTGTATACTACAAAGATATAAGGGCTGTTTTTTGATTAAATTTGTGTTATTTTATATACCAAGGAAGCATTTAAACTCAAAGAAAAAAAATAATAAGGATGAGTAACATGCAAGGTAAAATATGGACATTAAAAATTAATAGTAGATGAAGGTAATATATTAGTAAGGTAAACAATAATAGTGAAAGCTTTAACTAATAAAAATAAAAGAGCATCATTATGAAATAAAATAGTTGTAGCTAGTTAACTTATGATTCTATGTCTCTTTTCAACTACATATATTTGCTATAAAGTATAAGAGCATAATACCTAATAAACCACACCTGTGAAGAGGAAGTGTGATAATAGTTTGGAGTTTATGAATTCTCCTCCTCTATTAGAGTCAAAAACCTTGATTTAATTGTTAAATTGTCTAGAGACATGGTGTTCAAAGACTGAATAAGGATTTGCAAAGTCAGACTTATGTTGTCAAGGGATTTTTGACACGACTAAAAAATTGATGTTTTCTCCTAAGTGCAAGAGTGTCGAAAGAATAATAACCCAGCAAGACCGGAGTCGAACCACAGGGAGGTTAGTTGTACAAATTATAAACAACAATTATAAACAACAATAATAATAGTAGAAATAATAATAATAATATAATAAAGAAAAAAAGAAAAAAAAGAAGTTGATGAGAACTTTGAGATAAAAGATTAATGTAAAGATTAAACCATGATAATAACAAATGTCGAGGTTAGAGGTTCCACTAATGGTGTGTCAAACAAGTATAGT
>NW_011501853.1:9725-11270 GCF_000495115.2 Populus euphratica | reverse complement strand
TTATCTTATTTATGTTCTTTTTTTGTTTATTTATTTTTCTTTCTTTCATTATGTCTAGCTTAGTTTATTATGTCAAGGTGAAAAGGTTACACTAATGGTGTAAGAATAAGTATAGTGTAAACTTAATATGGACTTTAATGTTTGATACTAACATGTTTTGTATTTTTTATCTTGTTTACTTTTTTAATACTTTGCTTATTAAATGATTAATCTAGATTTATGTTGTATAACACTTGGTATAACAAATACTTGGCACTTTTATAGCTCAACCGTATGGTATAACCTACACCTGTGCTATCAAAGGAACTTGATTTGTTATTAATATAAGTTATAATCATGAATGCCTGACAATATTTACAAGTATTAGCATTATTTGAATAAAATAACTAATGTAATCATGTTAACAAGTTATAATCTGATTGTAACCTCTGTTGTGTGTTGTTTTCATATGAGTAAAAAGAGTTTCTACTATACTTGTTTGAAATACCATTACTGGATCCTCTAACCTTGACATTTGTTATTATCATTGTTTAATCCTTACATTGATATATCTTCCATCTTAAAATTCTCATCAACTTCTTCTTTTTCTTTTTCTTCTACTATTACTATTATTATTACTACTACTACTATTACTATTACTATTATTATTATTACTATTATTATTATTACTATTAATATTATTATTATTAGTATTCTTATGACTATTACTATTTGTATTACTATCATTATTATTATTTTTTATTATTATTGTTATTGATAATTTATACAATTAACCTCTCTGTAGTTCGATCCTGGTCTTGCCGAGTTATTTATTACTTTGATACTCCTATACTTAAAAAAAAATATTAATTTTTTTATTGTCACTTAGTTATGATAAGACGAATATAGAGATTATCCTTGTTCATCTCTATAATCAAGGGTTGCCTTGTTTGTCATTCCTGAGACATATAGTTGGAGGTCTTTGTGTTTGATGTTGATTATGTTTCAATGATAATATTGTTCAAAGTGAGAGTGGTAAGAGCTTTTGTTATGTCTTTATATTGAATTGATTATTTTGGTACTTTGTAAAATATTTTTTCAATATATCCTACTTAACCAGAATACTAATAAGTTTCTACTCAATATAATTCTTGTTATGTAGGTGTCATGTTGTTTATCAGGTGGGAGGAGGAATTTTTGTCAGAGGCCCGGAGTATGTTTGGAAGAACAGGTATGATCTATATCTTTAGAATGTTCTGCATAGAAGCCTCTCCAACTCAAACTCGTGAAAAACAAGACTGCACTTCCAACTTAAACATTAGATCGGATATAATAATTTGCACCTGTTTTAAGCTTCGTAACTTAATATTTGGTTAGTGTTAATAATTATTTTAACATTTATTAGCATATAGATATATAATTGTCCATCTAATTTAGTTAGAATGCATGTTTTCAATTCACAATTATTTTTCTTTTCTTCTAGAACTACAGCTGTGACGCTGCATATTATTCCAGGATTTTATTTTATTTTATTTTATTTATTATTATTATTATTATTATTATTAT
>NW_011501853.1:6872-8770 GCF_000495115.2 Populus euphratica | reverse complement strand
CATGTTAAATATGCATAACCCTATGATAAAAGCTGCAACTAACTCATCTTTAAAAAGATATAAATCACTTCGCAACAACATCATCTTCAAAAAATCATGATGACTAATCTATTGTTTTCAACGTAGCAATTCATCTACACCCATTAACTTATGCACACAATCTAAACTCTATAACTAAATGCTTCAATAACTAACTAAAGATAGACATTGTTGGAAGAATGGAGCTATGATCAAGGCAAAAAATAGAAGGCAATGAAAAAAATACAAACCTAGCAAAGGAAAGCTTCCAAAAAGAAAATAACCAAGAGGAAGAAACAATGGCAGTTAGTCAACCTTAGAGAACCTAACATCAAAATAAAAATTAAAAAAATAACAAAACTAAGCATATAAAAAGCAAGGAAGAAAGGTTTCTCAAAATCAAAAGGAAGAACAATGGCAAGAAGCTAAATGGATTTTTTTATTAAAATCAGTCCGAGTTTTAACCTGATTTTTGAGAGTGTTCATCCTTGCCACTCTAATTGTCTCAGTCTCTTTGTCACTCAAGTTACTCCCACAAATCCTGCTAGGTTGTCAAGTCCTGTTAATGTTAACACCCTTCCTTAACCTATATCAGGGCTTGAGGCAAAGTTTGCCTTTAAAGTAGCTCAGTGAAGCTTTTAACATAGTTTTGATGAAGACGTCGACTACTTGATATAAATAGAGATGTGTTGAGTGGTGAGAAGTCTAAATGTAACTCATTCATGCATAACATGATAATCCAACTCAATATTTTTATTGCGAGCATGAAACATTGGATTAATTATCTTATGAAAGCACTAAGATTGTCATAATAGAGGATTGGTGGAGAAGAGAGTGGAATGTGAAGATCTTTTAGAGTAAAGGTTATCATCATAAGTTTTGTTATTGGATTGGTCATGACTCTATATTATGATGCAATGCTTGATCAAGAGGTAATATGTTATCTCTTTGCACACTAGGAGATGTGGTTTCTTTTAAGAAATATATAGTATCTAGTGGTGGAAAATCTTACCCCAATCTGCATATGAGAAAGAACAAAGATTAAGTGTAGCATGGGAAGTAAAACATCAGCCAATATCAATGGTTCCTTTCATATCTCTTAAAATGTGATGAACCATTTTTAAAGATATAACAATCAAAGCATGCATGAATTGAGAGACAAAGTTAACATTGTATTAAAAATCAAGTCATGCTAGTGTTAGGTACTGTAAGTAATTAGTACTTAAAAGTTTATTTTTATCAAGATTGTTTTATCATTATTTTGCATATAAAGTATTAATAACTCCTTAACTAAAGCATGTTTTATAATAACATATCTAATATTATAAGATACCTTTAATTTATAGTAAATATTCATTTTAAATACAAGCCTATCACATAAATAAAAAATTTGATTGATGAGTTTAAGAACTGAAATCAAAAGGACAAAGAGATGGCCAAACTTAGAAAAGAGATGTTGGTGCAATCCAAACTGGAAAACTATTCAATAATTAGGCCATATCTGGAGCTATAGATCTTGGATTTAGGTCTACTTTATATGAATAAAAAGGTAAGATATAGGCCTACAACTTTTATATAGAGCCCGAGATTTAAAAAGATCATTTTCAAGTCCAAATTATAACACCAACAAAGAAGTCTGAATCTGTCCTGCAACCTAAACATTGTTCAGTGTTTGGCCAATATCTGAAATTCTTGAAGTCCAAATGATCTCTATTTTTCTTTTTCTGGAAAGTTGAGATAATTTTCTAAAACTTTCATATTTCAAGTGGTTCCAATTTTGACGTTATCAATGACGTTTTGTGTAGACAATAGAAGATAATGATTGTCACTAAGTCAAGAGTTGGCCACCCACTCATCCATTAGTCATCAAATCAATAGTT
>NW_011501853.1:6356-6532 GCF_000495115.2 Populus euphratica | reverse complement strand
TAATAAGAATAACCATGTTAGAACACTTAAAGACCACATGAATCCCATAAGAATAAGTGCACTATCATGCATAGTTTTACCCTATGATGTATCTTATTTCAATTTTAAGCTGGATATTATGCAACTTTTACCTTCTTTTCATGGCTTAGATTTAGAAAATCCATACTTGCATTTAA
>NW_011501853.1:4512-6025 GCF_000495115.2 Populus euphratica | reverse complement strand
CCTAAAGATAGGTAAATGGTTGAATTGATGTGTAATGGAACCTTTGAAGATAAAGACCCTAATCAAGTATGTAATGGAACCTTTGAAGATAAATACCCTAATGAAGAGCAATGGAGTATCTAGACTTGTTAGTTGAAAATGCTTAAAATTAGAACACTGCGGGCACTTATGAGTCACCGGGTCAAAATCAACCTCATACATCTAATGAAGGTATGTACAACCTTAAGGAAGATCATGACCTCCAAGCCAAGTTTGCATCTTTAGCTAGAAAAGTCGAGGCATTAGAATTAAAAAAGAGTGATGAATTAAAATATATTCAAGATATTGCGTGTCAAATCTGTGAAACAAATGAACACTCAACTAATGACTATCCAACCTTGCCTTCTTTTAAGGAATATCTCCATTAACAAGCTCATGCTTTAAATAGTTTTCAAAGGCTCAATCATAACTCATACTTGCAAACATACAACCCTATTTGGAGAAATCACCTAAATTTTAGTTGGAGGAGTGATAATGCACAAACTTCATAACCACAGTTTCAAGCACACTATAATTTTCAAAATTCTCATGGATATAATTTTCAAAATTATCATGGATATGCACCTCCTTATGCTCCACCTCCTACAAGAAATTTTGAGGAAACTTTGTATGCATTCATTGAAAAGAAAGAGACAATCAATACTTAATTTGCTCAAAGCATAAGATATTTTAAAGATATTCTTGCAAAATTCACATCTACTCTCAATTTTCAAGAGAAAGGTAAGTTTCCATCTCAACCATAGCAAAATCTCAAGCGGCAATACAGCATGCCATGACCAAACAGGAAGAAATCGAGAATGAAAAAAGGCACCAAAAATATTGATGCGGATCTCTTATCAAGAGTGACAATAGATTTAATGTTCGACATCACATCAATCGATGATTACTTTCCTAACGAGTCCTTACTTTCTCTTAGTTCAATGCCTTGGTTTGCTAAAAATATCAATTTTCTTGCTTCATGAGTTTTGCCAGCTCACTGGAGTATTGAAGACAAAACAAAATTTTTGAGCAACGAGCAAAATTTTTGTTGGGATGACCCTTACTTATTCAATTATTGTCCTGATCAAATATTTTGCTTTCTTTCATTATGACTAGCTAAGTTAGTTATTTCAAGGTCATTAAATTTTGTCACTCTAAGGCACGTGTTGATCATTTCTTATAAAAAAAGAGGACTGTAGAAATCTTACAAAGTAGATTTTACTAGCCTACTATATTAAAGGAATAACATGTATTATGCAAAATATGTGAAAATTATCAAAAGGTGGGATTTATTTCAAAACATAAAGAGTCTTTAGATAATCTTCTATTGACTCTTAAGTCTCATTATAGTTAAGATGTGCATCATGCAATTTATAATTTATGACTTTATTTCCGTAAAGAACGCGATCGATTTAGTCTTGGAAATCTAACTAAAAAAGACCATGTTTGCTAGTTTTTAAGAAAACTGGATGAGAAGCCTATCCCCGACCCATAG
>NW_011501853.1:4012-4422 GCF_000495115.2 Populus euphratica | reverse complement strand
TAAATAAATAAATAAAAAGAGAGAGAGAGAGTGTGTGACTCCAACTGACCACATATAGGTAGTATGATTGCCTTTTTAATTTCTCATCTATAAAATCTTCTCTTCCTTCCCTTCATTTCTACTTAACCTATACTTTCAACAAATATAGAAGTGTCTAAAAGTGGCAAGTTCCTCAGGTTATCACATAAAAAATGTTTATGTTTTTGGTGGATCCAGTCCTAGGAAAGAAACGAGTTTTTAGAATCAGCAAATCATCTTGGTCAGGTGCTAGCTGAGAGAAAGATTCATTTAGTGTATGGGGGAGGCAGTCTTGGGTTAATGGGAGGTGTGTCAATAGCTGCATTTTTAGGAGGTAGTCAAGTTTTGGGGGTTGTCCCCGAAGCTTTAGCAAAAGGGGACATCATTGGAAA
>NW_011501853.1:2439-3875 GCF_000495115.2 Populus euphratica | reverse complement strand
ATCTTTCATGTCTCCTCTTGGGCCTAATTGCACATTCACCATAAACCCATAGGTTTGTTAAATGTTAATGGTTATTATGATAAGTTGTTGTCGTTTCTTAATCATGTTGTGGAATAGGAATTTCTAACATCTTCAGAACGACAAATCATAATCTCTACTGCTACCGCTAAATAATTGATCGACCAACTACAATCTTCCATTCCTGTAATTGATCCCTCCATGAGTCGCATAAATTGTTCATCTACAAAAAACTGCAAAAAGCTTAGATTAGATTTAAGTCTTTATTTATGAATCTTCGTGTCTTTTGCTTTTATGATTATGTTTTTTTGTTTTTTATATTTGTTTAAGTGTGTTTTAGGTTTGTTAGTGTTCGTTATTTCAGGTGATGTCTTTTATACCTTATCTTTCTACATTAGAACATTGAGCACAATGTTTCATTTTGGTTTAGAGGAGAGGGTAGTAGTTAACAAAAAAAAATATATAGTAAAATTAACTAACTGTGTTTTCTATTTAATAAAGCATGTGTAAAATTGTTGTTACCAGGATGGTAAAGTAAAGAAGCTCTTTTGTTAAAGTGAGTCTTAAGACGCATCTTAGTAACCATTCTTAACAAGGTCTATTATAATACTTCTTGAAATATTCTAGTTTACAAACTCTCACGTTCTTATCACTTAATTCTGCTCATATACTCACTTAACATGTATTCTTAAACCTTAATTTACACACCTTAATTCACACACACACTTTAACATATGATTGTGGGTTGCATATTGGATTATTACATTATTTATGTTATTTTTTTAAAGTCAACAACTAAGGGGAATAGATAGTATATAATTTGAAAAAAAAAATAAAAAGAAAAAAAAAGTGATGATAGTAAAAATATAGATAAGTTTGGTTTCGAGCCTCCCTGACCTAAGCAATTAAGCCCAAAGGGATGTTTTAACACTTAATACCCTAAAATCAACTGACTTGGGAGCTATTAATCTAACGCTTGTTGTATGGGTTGAGGAGAAAAGCTTAAGGAAATCAAACATTGCACTATCTACGTATCAGCATCAACAACTCGAGTTACTAAGCTCGCAGGGGTGTCTTAACACCTAATTCCTTAAGACTAACTAGTCTAAGAGTCATTAGTTGAAAGCTCATTACATGGATTAAAAATACATGATGTTTTAAGTTATATGTACATATATTAAAAAAATAAGGAAAAAAAGAAAAAAATAATCTCAATCCAAGGAAGTTAACCTTAAACATTTCAACAACAATTTTGTTTTCTTCCAAGAAAAACCCCATAAACTATATGTTGATATATTAAGCATAAAAGAAAGGTTTATTAATATCTTGTTAAGAGGTATTGAGCAGATATATAAATTTAATAAGAGTTTGTTTATCTGGATAGATTAATGGAAGTTAAATGATGAATACCTTGCTTT
>NW_011501853.1:0-337 GCF_000495115.2 Populus euphratica | reverse complement strand
CCTCCTTATTATCACGGGCTACCCTATCTATCATTTTTGGCATATGGTTGGAGGCTTATATGTCTGATGTCTATTATGTTTCAATGATAGTATTGTCCAAAGTGAGAGTTGTAAGACCTTATGGTATGTCTTCATATTGAGTTGATTATTTTGATACTTAGCAAAATATCTTTTTAATATATCCTACTTAACCATAACATTGATAAATTTCTTCTCAATATAATTCTTATTATGTAGGTGTCATATTGTTCATCAGATGGGAGGAGGAATTTTTGTTAGGGCCTCGAGTAAGTTTGGAAGAGTAGGTATGATTTCTATCTTTTTGCTGTTATGCATA
>NW_011501874.1:19997-30511 GCF_000495115.2 Populus euphratica | reverse complement strand
TCACTATACAAGTAAAACTTTAAATAGTGCTTAAATGAATTATACCACTACTGAAAAAGAATTACTTGCAGTAGTATTTGCATATAAAAAATTCAGGTCTTATCTTGTTGGCTCACCTGTTGTTGTTTTTAGTGATCATGCAGCATTGAAATATCTTCTTTCTAAGAAAGATTCTAAGGCTAGATGGGTGTGGTGAATTTTGTTACTTCAAGAATTTGATATCACAATCAAAGATAAGAAAGGCAGCGAAAATGATATCTCAGATCACTTGTCAAGATTGACAACAGATTTGAAAACTAACATCACACCAATCGATGACTACTTTCCCGATGAATCTTTACTTTCGGTCTCTACAATGCCTTGGTTTGCTAATATTATCAATTTTCTTATTTCAGGACAATTGCTAGCTCATTGGAGTACCTAAGATAAAAGAACGTTCTTGAACGAAGTGAAGACTTTTATTAGGATGACCCTTATTTCTTCAAATATTATCCTGATCAAATATTTCAAAGATGCATTCCTGACAATGAGGTAAGTAGTGTCATTAAATTTTGTCATTCTAAGGCATGTGGGGGCCATTTCTCGTCAAGAAAGACAACTGCAAAAATCTTACAAAGTGGATTTTATTGGCCCACCATGTTCAAAGACTCACATGCATTCTGCAAGTCTTGTGAAAATTGTCAAAAGTTGGGATCTATTTCAAAACGTCACATGATGCCTTTAAACCCTATTATTGTCATTGAGATCTTTGACTGTTGGGGTATAGATTTGATGGGCCCATTCCCTCCATCATTTGGTTTCTTATACATATTAGTCGCAGTAGATTATGTTTCAAAATGGATAGAGGCAATTCCAAGTCGAAACAATGATCACAAAACAGTGATAAAGTTTTTGAAAGAAAATATTTTGAGTCGATTTGGAGTCCCTCGAGCCATAATAAGTGATGGTGGAACACATTTCTGCAACAGGCCATTTGAGTCTTTAAGAAACAATGATCACAAAACAGTGATAAAGTTTTTGAAAGAAAATATTTTGAGTCGATTTGGAGTCCCTCGAGCCATAATAAGTGATGGTGGAACACATTTCTGCAACAAGCCATTTGAGTCTAATGAAAAAAAAAATGGAATCAAACACAAAGTTGCCACCCCTTATCACCCTCAAACAAGTGGACAAGTAGAGCTTGCTAATAGGGAGATCAAATATATTTTGGAGAAAACAGTGAACCCTAATAGGAAAGACTGGTCTTTAAGACTTAATGATGCACTTTGGGCTTATCGAACTGCTTATAAAACATCATTAGGTATGTCACCTTATAGACTAGTCTATGGAAAACCTTGTCACTTGCTTGTGGAACTTGAACATAAAGCTTATTGGGCTATTAAAGCTTTCAATTCAAATCTCAATGATGCTAGTCAACTACGAAAATTATAAAAAAATGAGCTTGAGGAAATAAGAAATGATGCATATGAAAATTCAAGAATTCATAAAGCAAGAATTAAAGAGTTTCATGACAAGAAAATACAGAGAAAAACCTTCAATGTTGGTCAAAAAGTCTTGCTTTATAATTCTCGACTGCATTTATTTCCTGGAAAAGTAAGATCAAGATGGAGCGGTCCTTTTATTGTGAAACATGTGTATCCATATGGGGCCTACGACATCGAGAATCCAAAGAATGGTAATGTTTTCAAGGTAAATGGACATCGTTTGAAAGTTTACTTTGACAATTTTTCAGTTGAACATGACTCTATTGAATTGGGTGATCCTGTATATAAAGATTGATTTTTTTTTAGTGATTTTTGCAAGTTTCTCTCACCCCGGTCAAATGGCGAATAACGGTACTCGGTGACTTAAGTCGGTTCTTTCAATTTCCCACAATAATTGATATCTGTGTATATATTTGTACAATTCTTTGAATCTCTCTTCCAATTCTCATTTGAAAATGGACATTAATCTTGAAAAATTAAAAAAGTATTTTCCCGCTATGCCTCAGAATGCGATTACAAAAATTTACCGTGCTAGATGTGCAAGATTGAGGTTGCTAATGAATCATAGAATTCCTAAAGATATTCGCTGGTTGATTGAAGTAAAGGTCCGATTATCAGGTGAGTCCTCTAACTCCTTCATTTCACACATGCCTGGAACAGGTAAAAGCACTTTTGCAAAGAAACGTCATGCAAAACGACTGAAAGTCTGTCATCGATGTGCTAGATGGACTTGTAATGCACAATGTCGTTCTTTAGAAATGGTATCTATAAACCGTGAAGATAAAATACAATTCATTAAGGATGGTCTGAGTAAGGAGTCTTTAGATAATCTTCTATTGACTCTTAAGACGCATCCTAGTGGAGATGTGCATCATGTAATTCATGATTTATAGCCACTATTTCATAAAGAACATGATCGACTTAGTCTTAGGAATCTGACTAAAAAAGACCCTGTTTGCCAGTTTTTAAGAAAACTGGATGGGAAGTCTATCCCCAACCCATAGAAGGCGTTTAAGCCATTCTTGGACGTAAAACCAAGGGAAGATGTGAGCCACAATCACAACTACCAGTACATACACATGCTTTTTCAAAAGTAAATAAATAAATAAATAAAGAGAGAGAAAGTGTGTGTGAGACTCTAGCTGGCCTACATATAGGTGGTATGATTGCCTTTCTAATTTCTCATCTATAAAATCTTCTCTTCCTTCCTTTCATTTCTACTCAACCCATACATTCAACAAATACAGAAGTGTGTAGAAATGACAAGTTCCTCAGGTCATCATATAAGAAATATTTGTGTTTTCGGTGGATCTAGTCTTGGAAAAGAAAAGGAGTTTTTAGAATCAGCAAATCATTTTGGTCAAGTGCTAGCTGAGAGAAAGATTCATTTAATGTATGGGGGAGGCAGTCTTGGGTTAATGGGAGGTGTGTCAATAACTGCATTTTTAGGAGGTAGTCAACTTTTGGGGGTCGTCCCCGAAGCTTTAGCACAAGGGACATCATTGGAAAAACAATTGGAGAGGAACTTCAGGTCTCCACAATGTCGGCTCGAATGAATGCAATGTTTAACCATATTGATGCCTTCATTGCTTTACCAGGTGGTCTAGGCACATTGGAAGAGTTCTTTCATATTTCCTCATGGGCCCAACTGCACATTCACCATAAACCCATAGGTTTGTTAAATGTTAATGGTTATTATGATAAGTTGTTGTCTTTTCTTGATCATGTTGTGGAACAAGAATTTCTAACATCTTTTGCACGACAAATCATAATCTCTCCTGTTACTACTGAACAATTGATTGACCAACTACAATCTTTCATTCCAGTAATTGATCCTTCCATGAGTCGCATAAATTGGTCAACTAAGGAAAGCCGTAAAAAGCTTAGATTCGATTTGAGCATTCATTTGTGAATCTTTGTGTCTTTTGGTTTTATTATTGTGTTTTGTTATTTCTTATATTTGTTTTAGTGTGTTTCAGGTTTGTCAGTATTCATTATTTCAGGTGATATCTTCATATCTTCTATACTCTATCTTTCTACCTTTAAACATCGAGGACAATGTCTCGTTTTAGTTGGGGGGAGAGGGTAGTAGCTAAAAAAAAAACTGTATTTTCTATTTCATAAAGCATGTGCAAAATTGTTGTTACTATGATAGCAGAGTAAGGAGAACTTTTTATGACTCTTGAGATGCATCTTAGTAATCATTCGTAACAAGGTCTATCATAATACTTCTTGAAATACTTAGATTTACAAACTCTTGCATTGTTATCACTTAATTCTGCTCATATACTTATTTAACATGTATTCTTAAACCTTAATTTACACACACACACTTTAACATATGATTGTGGGTTGCATATTGGATTATTACATTATTTATGTTCTTTTGTTAAAGGTAACAACTAAGGGAAAGGGATTGTATATAATTAAAAAAAAGAAAAAAAAATAAATAAAAAAGAAAAAAAATAAAAAAAAATGATGATAATAAAAATGTAGATAAGTTTGATTTCGTAGCCTCCCTAACCTAAGCAATTAAGCCCGAAGGGGTGTTTTAACACCTAATACCCTAAAGTCAACTCACTTGGAAGCTATTGGCCCAATGCTTGTTACATGGGTTGAGGAGAAAAACTTAAGGGAATCAAACATTGCACTATCTACATATCAGTATCTGCGACCCGAGTTACTATGCTCGTAGGGGTGTCTTAACAACTAATGCCCTAAGACCAACTGGTCTAGGAGTCATTAGCTAAAAGCTCATTACATGGGTTAAAGATGCATGGTGTTTTAAATTATATGTATATATATTAAAAAAAAGACAAAAATAATAATCCCAACCCAAGGAACTTAACCTTAAACATTAGAACAAAAATTTTGTTTTCTTCCAAGAAAAGCCCCATAATTATGTGTTGATACATTGAACACAAAAGAAAGGTTTATGAATAACTTGTTAAGAGGTATTGAGCAGGTATATAAATTTAACGAGAGTTTGTTTATCTGCATAGATTAATGGAAGTTAAATAATGATTACCTTGCTTTGTGGAATTTGCAAAGTATTTTTCTATTTTAATGCTTTGATTACTAGGGAATAGTAATAAGCTAGTTGGTGGTGTGTTGATACTTAAAAGTGTATTTTTATCAAGGTTTTATATCATCATTTTACACTTGAAGTATCAATAACTCCTTAACTAACGCATGTTTTATAATAATATATCTCATAATATAAGATACCTTTAATTTATGATAAATGTTTATCTTAAATGCAGGCCTATCACATAAATGAAAGGATTGATTGAAAAATTTAAGAACTGAAGTTGAAAGGACGAAGAGATGGCCAAACTTAGAAAAGAGATGTCGGTGCAATCCAAACCGGAACACTGTTCGGTACTTGGGTCATATCTGGAGCTATAGATCTCATATTTAGGTCTACTTTATATGGATGGAAAGGTAAGACATAGGCCTACAACTTTTATATGGAGCCCAAGATCTAAAAAGGCCATTTTAAAGTCCAAATTGTTGCAACAACAAAGAAGCCCGAATCTGTCCTCCAGCCCGAGCACTGTTCAGTATTTTAGCCATATCTAGAGTTCTAGAAGTCCAAATAACATGAATTGTTTACACAAGAAAGTTGAGACAATTTCCTACAACTTTGATTTTTCAAGTGGCTCCAATTTTGACATTATCAGTGATGTTTTGGGCAGACAAGAGAAGATAAGGATTGTTACCAAGTCAAGAGTTGGTCACCCACTCATTAATTAGTCATCAAATCAATAGTTCCTAATTTTGGCCTATAAAAGAAGGCATTTGCCATGCATTTAGGCATCTTGGTGTCCAGATCAAGATCATGCTTTGCTTTCTCTCTTTTTATTTTTTGTAATGTTTATGCTTTGTTTTCATTAATATCAAGTTTATTCATTTCATTTCCTTTCCTTTACTTAGTTAACTTTTATCTTATTTATGTTCTTATTTTTTTTATCTATTTTTCTTTATTTCATTATGTCTAGCTAAGTTTATTATGTCAAGGTGAAAAGGTTACACTAATGGTGTAAGAATAAGTATAATGTAAACTTAATATGGACTTTAATGTTTGATACTAACATGTTTTATATTTGTTATCTTGTTCACTCTTTAATACTTTGCTTGTTAAATGACTAATCTTGATTTATGTGGTATAACACTTGGTACAAGAAATGCTTGGCACTTTCATAGCCCATACTGTATGGTATAACTGACACCTGAGCTATGAAATGAACTTGATTTGTTGTTAACATAAGTTATAATCATGAATGCGTGACAATATTCACAAGTATTAACATTATTCGAATAAAATAACTAATGTAATCATAACAATTTATAATCCAATTGAAACCTCCTTTATGTGTGGTTTCCAATTGAATAATAAGAGTTTATACTATACTTGTTTGACATACCATTGGTGGAACCTCTAACATTGACATTTGTTATTATCATTGTTTAATCGTTACGTTAATATTCCATCTCAAAGTTCTCATCTTCTTCTTCTCCTCCTTTTTTTTCTTTATTATTATTATTATTATTATTATTATTATTATTATTATTATAATTGTTATTGTTATTATTATTATTGTTATTACTATTATTATTGTTGTTATATTATTCTTATTTATAATTTGTACAATTAACCTCCCTGTGGTTCGACCCTAGTCTTGCCGGGTTATTTATTACTTCGACACTCCTGCACTTGGGAGAAGACATCAATCTTTTAGTCGTGTCACCTTTCAAAAAAATAATTATTTTTTTGTTTTCATGTATGCGATCAAATCTCAAAAGGTTTTCCATGCTTATTTTCTAAAAAAAATCATTTTTCTCCTTTTTAAAAAAAATATATATCTTAAATAGCTTATGATAATCTGTTAAAATATAACTAAAATGTCTGAAACTCTTCACCAATCATTTTGTTCATTTTATATTAAGGTTTAAATATAAACTTAATATTTGGGGGCGTCAAACTACACAGTATAGTATACCATTAAGTATTAAAGATACAAAGTATAAAATAAATACGATGTTAAAATTTGAACTTTTGATGATGTGATAGAATACCACCCAAGTAAGGCTAATATAGCAATGAATGCTCTTAGTCATAAAAATAAAAGGCCCATAAGATTTTAAGAGTGTGATGATAAAGAATTATTAGAATTAAGGAAAATTGTTTCAAGAATATAAACTAAACCTGAGGGCTTCTTATTGGCATAGATAAAAATAAAATTGATGTTTCGAGAAAAAGTACTGGAAGCATAACAAAACAATGTTGAAGTGGGAAAGATAAGAGATAAAGTGAAATCTGGAACCGAAACTCCTTTCTAGATGTTAGAGGATGGTATGGTAATAATGGATAGACAAATATACTTCCTAGATGATTAGACTTTGAAAAGAGAAATGTTTCAAGAAACTCATAAATCGAGGTTAGCAATGTATCCTGGGAATAATAAGATGTATAGAGATTTAAAAGAGTTTTATTAGTGGCCAAAATGAAAAGGGAAATAATAGAATATATGGCCAAATGTAATTTTTGTCAGCATGTGAAGGTAGAGCATCGAAAAATACAAGGACCCTTACGATCACTATTGATTCCTCAATGGAAATGGGAGGAGATCACTATAGATTTTTTTTTTTTAGGTTCCTAATAGGAAAGAAAGAAAATGATGTAATTTGGATTATAATGAACAAATTGATGAAATCTACTCTTTTTTTATCGATGAAAATGACAAATTCAATAGATAAACTATTAAAATTGTATGTCAATGAGATGGTGAGGTTGCACATAGTGCCAATTTTAATAGTGTCAAATTGAGACCCTCGATATACATCTCTATTTTAACTAAGTATTTAGTGTGCTCTGGTGATAAAGTTGAATTTGAGTATTGCTTTCCATCCTCATACGG
Source organism: Populus euphratica (assembly GCF_000495115.2). NCBI lineage: Eukaryota > Viridiplantae > Streptophyta > Magnoliopsida > Malpighiales > Salicaceae > Populus > Populus euphratica. The sequence goes on along the minus strand of NW_011501874.1, from coordinate 23,106 downwards.
ATGGACAGTATGAAAGAACAATTCAAATTCTAGAAGATTTATTAAGAGCCAGTATAATGGAGTTTGGTGGTAATTAGAAGGATCACTTATATTGGTAGAGTTTACATGTAATAATAACCACCAAGCCACTATCAAAATGGTATGAAGCCTTGTATAGTAGAAGATGCTAAGGTAACCACCCATGTTGTTTCCAAGTTATAGTAGGATTCATTGTTTCCTTTATTGTCCTCACCTAATGGCCCAAATAAGGTTGGATTGAGCCCTTCTTGCACATAGATAAGATGTACTAGGGCCTCTTCTTAATAATCCAATGAGCCCTTCAAATCTGACTTTGTCAAAACCTTCAAAACTAATACGTTTAACCGAGTCATTGGACCATTTGGAACATGTAATGGGTCCTTGCTAACACCATACTCACTTGGAAAATCAATTTTATATGTGTTGTCATTGATCCTCTCTAAAACCTAAAGTGGACGATCATTATAAGGTTATGATTTTGATTTCCTTTGGTTAGAAAATCATTCTTTAAGCATGTGCATCCAAACCCAATCACCAGGTTGAAATATAACCTAGTTACACCCTTTATTTGCTTTAGAAGCATACAATATATTCTTTTTCTCTATTTGTAGTTTAACTCTCTCATGGAATTGTTTCACCATCATTGTCTTCTTTTCACCATCTAAACTTACCCTTTTTTCAAAAGGTATACAAATTAAGTCCATAGGACTTAGTGGATTAAACCCATATACAATTTTAAAACGAGAAAAGTCAATGCTCAAATACACAATTCTATTATAAGCAAACTCAATAAAAGAAAAACATTCTTCCTAACTTTTCAGATTCTTTTGAATAACCATATGTAAAAGTTGGGATAAAGTTTTATTCACTATCTCAGTTTATTTATCTATTTGAGGATGACAAGTTGTCAAAAATAAGAAATTAGTTCCCAACTTTCCCCACAAAGTCTTCCAAAAATAGCTAAGAAACTTAATATCATAATTTGAAACTATACTACTAGTAATGCCATGCAAATATACAACCTTCATAAAGAACAAATCTACGATATGACATGCATCATCTGTCTTATAGCATGCAATGAAATATATCATTTTAGAAAACCTATCAACCATAACAAAAATAGAGTCTCTACCTTCCTTTAACCTAGGTAAATCTAAAACAAAGTTCATATAGATATCTACTCAAGGTTTAGTAGGCACAAATAATGGTGTATACAGTCTACGCAATTATACTCTAGATTTTTCCTTTCTACAAGCAATGCGTTGTTCATAAATTTGTTGCACATCCTTTTTCAACTTTAGTTAATAAAAATGTTCATGCGATACATCCAAGGTTTTTGCAACCCCAAACTGACCCATTAAACCACCCTTATATGTTTTATGAACAAACAATTCACATATAGAACTAGCAAGAACACATAATCTATTCTCTTTGAGCAAGTAACCATCAATCAAATAAAACTTACCAAAAGCCAAATGTCCACTGATTAGTACTTAAAAGTGCATTTTTATCATGGTTTTATATCATCATTTTGCACTTGAAGTATCAATAACTCCTTAACTAAAATATGTTTTACAATAATGTATCTAATAATATAAGATACCTATAAATTGTGGTAAATGTCTATTTTTAATGCAGGCCTATCACATAAATGAAAGGATTGATTGATGACTTGAAGAACTTAAATTGCAAGGATAAAGAGATGGCCAAACTTAGAAAAGAGATGTCGGTGCAATCCAAACCGGAACACTGTTCGGTAAATGGGTCATATCTGGAGCTATATATCTCAGATTTAGGTCAAATTTATATGGATGGAAAGGTAAGACATAGGCCTACAACTTTCATATGGAGCCCAAGATCTAAAAAGGCCATTATCAAGTCCAAATTGTAGCAACAACAAAGAAGCCCGAATCTGTCTTCCAGCCCGAGCACTGTTCGGTATTTTGGCCATATCTGGAGTTCTAGAAGTCCAAATGAGCTGAAATTTTTACACAAGAAAGCTGAGACAATTGCCTACAACTTTCATGTTTGCAACTGGCTCCAGTTTTGACGTTATCAATGACGTTTTGGGCAGACAAGAGAAGATAAGGATTGTCACCAAGTCAAAAGTTGGTCACCCACTTATCAATTAGTCATCAAATCAATAGTTCCCATTTTTGGCCTATAAAAGGAGGCATTTGCCATGCATTTAGGCATCTTGATTTCCAGATCAAGATCATGCTCTTCCTTTCTCTCTTTGTATTTTTTATGCTTTGTTTTCATTAATATTAAGTTTATGCCTTTCATTTCCTTTCCTTTACTTAGTTAACTTTTATGTTCTTATTTTGTTTATCTATTTTGCTTTCTTTCATTATGTCTAGCTAAGTTAATTATGTCAAGGTGAAAAGGTTACACTAATGGTGTAAGAATAAGTATAATGTAAACTTAATATGGACTTTAATGTTTGATACTAACATGTTTTATATTTGCTATCTTGTTCACTCTTTAATACTTTGCTTGTTAAATGACTAATCTTGATTTATGTTGTATAACACTTGGTACAACAAATGCTTGGCACTTTCATAGCCCATAATGTATGGTATAACCGACACCTGAGCTATGAAAGGAACTTGATTTGTTGTTAACATAAGTTATAATCATGAATGCTTGACGAGATTTACAAGTATTAGCATTAATTGAATAAGATGACTAATGTAATCATGTTAACAATATATAATCTGATTGGAACCTCCTTTGTGTGTGGTTTCCAATTCAATAATAAGAGTTTATACTATACTTGTTTGATATACCATTAGTGGAACCTCTAACCTTGACATTTGTTATTATCATTGTTTAATCGTTACATTAATATTCCATCTCAAAGTTCTCATCATCTTCTTCTTCTTCTCTTTCTTTATTATTATTATTATTACTACTACTACTACTACTACTACTACTACTACTACTACTACTACTACTACTACTACTACTACTACTACTACTACTACTACTACTACTACTACTACTACTACTACTACTACTACTACTACTACTACTACTACTACTACTACTACTACTACTACTACTACTACTACTACTACTACTACTACTA
>NW_011501874.1:14177-15821 GCF_000495115.2 Populus euphratica | reverse complement strand
TAACCTCCTTGTGGTTCGACCCCGGTCTTGCCGGGTTATTTATTACTTCGACACTCCTGCACTTGGGAGAAGACATCAATCTTTTAGTTGTGTCATCCACATGCATTATAAATCTTGGCAAAGTCAGAATCATTATCATACAATTGCTTCACATATTCAAAGCTTAGCAATCTAGTATTCATGGTGTTTAAAAGAACATACCTGTGTGAAAGTGTATAAGCTACTATGTTCTTTTTGCCTTGCTTATACTTGATCATGCAAGGTGAAGTTTAAAAGAATTCAACCTATTTTACGTGTCTCCTCTTCAACTCAGCTTATCCTTTCAGATGTTTTAAGAACTCATGATCTGAATGAATTTCAAAATCTTTTAGCCACAAGTAATGTTGTCATGTCTTAAGTGCTTTTACCAGCTCATAAAGGTATATATTGTAAGTAGACTAGTTCAAGGTCGCTCCACTTAAATTCTCATTGAAATACATAATAGGTCTCTGATCCTTCATCAAAATAACAACTATTCCTATTCTGAATGCTTCACATTCTATTTCAAATGCTTTTGTAAAGTCAAGTAAAGCCAAAACAGGTGCAAAGCATAATTTTTCTTTTAAAAAAAAAAACCAATTCTTGTTCCTCCCCTCATTTAAACCCAATTAACTTTTTTACAACTTCATTCAAAGGTACAACTATTGTACTAGAATTTTTCACAAAACACCTATAAAAACTAGCTAACCTATGAAAACTCCTTACCTCACTTACCAATTTAGGTGCATGCTCATTAGTACTTTAAAGTGCATTTTTATCAAGGTTCATATCATCATTTTGCACTCGAAATATTAATAACTCCTTAACTAAAACATGTTTTATAATAACAAGCCTGATACCATAAGATACCTTTAATTTATGATAAATGTTCATCTTAAATGCAGGCCTATCACATAAATCAAAGGGTTGATTGATGAATTTAAGTATTGAAATTGAAAGGACAAAGAAAGGGCCAAACTTAAAAAAGAGATGCTGGTTCAACCCAAATTGAAACACTATTTGGTCATTGGGTCATATTTGGAGCTATAGATCTTAGAATTAGGTTTGCTCTATATGGATGGAAAATTAAGCATAGGCCTAAACATTCATAAGGAAGGCAAGACTTAATTATGCTGTTTGGAATTCCAAATCTTAGCAATGACAGAGAAGTTTGAATCTGTCTTGTAGCCTAGCTATTATTCAATATTTAGCCCATATCTCGAGTTCTAAAAGTCCAAATGACCTCACTGTTTGTCTTTTGGAAAGCTGAGAAAATTTCCTAGAAGTTTCATGTTTTAAGCCTATTCAAATTCTGACGTTATCAATGATGTTTTGTTCAGATAAGAAGATAAGGATAGTCACTAAGTCAAGATGTGGTCACCCATTCAATAATTAGTCATCAAATCAGTAATTCTAAATTTTGGCTTATAAAAGGAGGGCATTAGCTATACATTTAGGCATCTTGGTTTGTAGATTAAGATCATGTTCTTGCTCTCTCTTTATTGTAATGCTTAAGTTTTGCTTATATTAATATCTTATTTATACCTCTTATTTCCTTTCCTTTAATTAGTTAACTTATATTTTATTTATGTTCTTATCATGTTTATTTATGTTTCTCTTTTTTAT
>NW_011501874.1:7379-14078 GCF_000495115.2 Populus euphratica | reverse complement strand
TGGTGTAAGAATAAGTATAATGTAAACTTAATATGGACTTTAATGTTTGATACTAACATGTTTTGTATTTGTTATCTTCTTCACTCTTAATACTTTGCTTATTAAATAATTAATCTAGATTTATGTCGTATAACCTTTGTATAACAAATGCTTAGCACTTTCGTAACACAAACCGTATGGTATAACTGACACATGTGCTATAAAAGGAACTTGATTTGTTGTTAACATAAGTTATAATCATGAATACCTGACAACATTTACAAGTATTTGTATTATTCGATTAAGATAACTAATGTAATCATGTTAACAATTTATAATCTGATTGGAACCTCCTTTGTGTGTAGTTTTCATTTGAGTAATGAGAGTTTATACTATACTTTTTTCAAATACCATTAGTGGATCTTCTAACCTTAACAATTGTTTTTGTCATTGTTTATTTAATTCTTATATCAATATCACATCTTAAAGCTCTCTTTATTATTATTATTATTACTACTACTACTACTACTACTATTATTGTTATTGTTATTGTTGTATTATTGTTATTTATAATTTATATAGTTAATCTCCCTGTGGTTCGACCCTGGTCTTGTTGAGTTATTTATTTCGACATTCCTGCACTTGGAAAAAGACATCAATCTTATGGTCATGTCATAGGTCAATCCCAAATAGCCTTCACTTTCTCCTTATCCATCTCGATACCCTATATAGTTACAACATAACCATTAAACACATTTTTCTCCATGCAAAATGTATACTTTTTAAGATTAGCATACAATTTTTCACCACACAACTCATTAAATACATTACACAAATGATCAAGATGCTTAATTAAGTTTTTGCTATAAATCAGGATGTCATCAAAAAACACAACCACAAACTTCTGTAATGTACACAACACATGATTCATTAAATGTATAAGCATACTTGATGCATTTGTAAGTCCAAACAACATTATTAACCATTCCTACAAACTATGCTTCGTGTTAAATTTTGTTTTCCACTCATCATTTTTTTCATCTTAATCTGACAGTATCTATTTTTCAAGTCAATTTTAGAAAAAAGACAGGATCCATGTAACTCATTTAACATGTCATCAAGCTTAAGAATGAAATGTCTATACTTTATCATTATGTTATTAATGGCTCAACAATTAACACACATCCTCTATATTCCATCCTTCTTAGGCACAAGTAGCTTTTATGGGTTGGTCAATTAGGAATTGAAGCTTTGAGTACAAAATCAATCTCATGCTATATCCCCCTCAATGGTGGTAATCCACTAGGAATATCATTAGGGAATTGATCATCAAACTCCTACAATAAAGAAATAACAACATTAGGCACGATATGATCAAGATCATTAATATTAAAGTTAGCCTCTTTATATACAAGTAAAATCATTGGCTTGCTAATGAAAAATACAGATCTGACCTCATCCTCTTTAACATAAAAATTAGGTTATTTCTTTACTTTTTCCACACAATTCTTATCACCCTTCCTAACTTTCTTCACTCCTTTTATCTTACCTCCACTATCAGCTAGATTTGGTTGTTTTTGAGGTTGAATGGTCTGATTTGTTTGAGTGTTAGCCGAATATTTGTTTGTGTTTTGATGGGTGGCTAAAGGGGTTATAGTGGTGTTTTGATTCTGGCCAAATTTGATGGTCTTCTCTCCCATTGTTCCTCACTTTGATATTCTCTCTCCATAGCCTCATGCACACTTTTTAGCTTTATTTGATCATTATACATCTGTTTGGGTGTAAAAGGTATAAGTGTGATGGTTATACAATCTTTTACAATGGTATACTTATTTTTAACCCCATCATGAATTGCCTTCCTATCATATTGCCATAGTCTCTAATTGGTACTTAAAAGTGCATTTTTATCAAGGTTTTATATCATCATTTTGCACTTGAAATATCCATAAGTCCCTAACTAAAGCATGTTTTATAATAACATATCTAATAATATAAGATACCTTTAATTTATGGTAAATGTTCGCCTTAAATGCATGCCTATCACATAAATAAAAGGATTGATTGATGAGTTTAAGTACTGAAATTGAAAGGATAAAAAGATAGCCAAACTTAGAAAAGAGATGCTGGTACACTCCAAATTAGAACACTGTTTGATAATTGGGTCATATCTGGAGTTGTAGATTCAGATTTAGGTCTACTTTATATAGATGAAAAGGTAAGACATAGGTATACAACTTTTATGCGAATGTCTAGTTTTAAAAAGGCTGTTTTCAAGTTCAAATTTTAGCAACAAAGAAGAAGTCTGAATCTGTCATACAGGCCAGACACTATTCAGTATTTAACCTATATCTTGAGTTCTAGAAGTTCAAATGACCTTAATTTTTTTCTCCTAAAAAGCTAAGATAATTTCCTAGAACTTTCTTAGCAAGGTTGGTTCAAATTCTGACATTGTCAATGATATTTTATTCAGACAAGAGAAGATAAGGATTGTCACCAAGTCAAGAGTTGGCCACCCACTCATCAATTAGTCATCAAATCAATAGTTCCCAATTTTGGCCTATAAAAAGAGGCATTTGCCATGCATTTAAGCATCTTGGTTTCCAGATCAAGATCATGCTCTTCCTTTCCCTCTTTGTATTTTTTGTAATGTTTACGCTTTGCTTTCATTAATATTAAGTTTATGCCTTTCATTTCATTTCCTTTACTTAGTTAACTTTTATCTTATTGATGTTCTTATTTTGTTTATTTATTTTGCTTTCTTTCATTATGTCTAGCTAAGTTAATTATATCAAGGTGAAAAGGTTACACTAATGGTGTAAGAATAAGTATAATGTAAACTTAATATGGACTTTAATGTTTGATACTAACATGTTTTGTATTTATTATCTTGTTCACTCTTTAATAGTTTGCTTGTTAAATGACTAATCTAGATTTATGTTGTATAACACTTGGTACAACAAATGCTTGGCACTTTCATAGCACAAATCGTATAGTATAACTGACACTTATGCTTAAAAGGAACTTGATTTGTTGTTAATATAAGTTATAATCATAAATCCCTAAAAACATTTACAAGTATTAGCATTATTTGAATAATATAACTAATGTAATCATGTTAACAATTTATAATCTGATTGGACCTCCTTTGTGTGTGGTTTCCATTTGAGTAATAAGAGTTTATACTATCCTTGTTTGAAATACCATAAGTAGATCTTCTAACCTTAATAATTGTTTTTGTCATTGTTTGATCCTCACATTAATTTTCCATCTTAAAGTTCTCATCAACATCTTCTCTTCTTTTTCTTTTATTATTATCACTACTACTATTACTACTACTATTAGTATTAGTGTTACTATTACTATTACTATTATTATTAGTATTATTAGCATTACTATTATTATTGTTGTTGTTGTTGTTGTTATATTATTATTGTTTATAATTTATACAATTAACCTCCCTGTGATTCGACCCCGATCTTGCCGATTTATTTATTACTTCGACATTCTTACACTTGAGAGAAGTCATCAATCTTTTGGTCATGTCAGTCTCCCGAATAAGATGTGATTTGCTTGTATTATTACCACATCACCCAAAACTTCATCAACATACTTGCTAATAAAAAATAAAATCACAACCTGTTTATTCACTTTTACTTCACCATTATTATTCAATAATTGCAATCTATATGGTTTAACATGCTTAACAGTACATGAATTTAGTTTACTAACAATGGTGGTACTATAAACATTAACATAACTCCCACTATTTATAATTAAACTACACACCTTGCTTTGTACATAGCAATGTGTATGGAAAAGTTTCTCCCTTTATTAATTAGTTTCATCTTTCTTGACCCGAACCCGAAGTGTTCACCCTATAACCAAGGATTCCTCAACTGATAATACTAACTCATCCCTATCACTATCCTTTAATGGTGGCATGCCTTCATGATCAAACTTGTTTCTTTCAAATTTGATATTGATTAGTACTTGAAAGTGTATTTTTATCAAGGTTTTATATCATTATTTTGCACTTGAAGTATCAATAACTCCTTAACTAAAGCATGTTTTATAATAACAAGTATGATAACATAAGGTACCTTTAATTTATGGTAAATGTTCATTATAAATGCATGCCTATCATATAAATAAAAGGATTGATTGATAAGTTGAGGTATTAAAATTAAAAGGATAAAGATAGGGCCAAACTTAGAAAAGAGATATTGATGCAATCCAAATTGGAACACTGTTTGGTAATTGGGTCATATATGGAGCTGTAGATCTCAAATTTAGGTCTCCTTTATATGGATGGAAAGCTAAGACATAGCCCTAAAACTTTTATGTGGAAGTCAAGACTCAATTATGATGTTTGGAAGTCCAAACCTTAGCAACAACGTAGAAGTCTGAATTTGTCCTCCAACCCAAACAATGTTCAGTGTTCAACCTATATCTCAAGTTTTTGAAGTCCAAATTACCTCAACGTTTTTTCCTAAAAAACTGAGACAATTTTCTAGAATTTTCATGTGGAAGTGTGGTTCAAATTCTGGCATTATCAATGACGTTTTATTTAGACAAAAAGGTAATAATTGTCATTAGGTCAAGATCTAGCCACCCACTCATTAATTAGTCATCAAACACATAGTTCCTAATTTTAACCTATAAAAGGAGGCATTTACCATGCATTTAGGCATCTTGGTCTCTAGATCAAGATCATGCTCTTGCTTTCTCTCTTTGTATTTTTGTAATGCTTAAGTTTTGTTTTCATTAATATCTTGTTTATGTCTTTCATTTCCTTTCTTTTACTTAGTTAATTTTTAGCTTATTTATGTTCTTATCTTGTTCATATATATTTCTCTCTTTCATTATGTTTAGCTAAGTTTATTATGTCAAGGTGAAAAGGTTACACTAATAGTGTAAGAATAAGTATAGTGTAAACTTAATATGGACTTTAATGTTTGATACTAACATGTTTTTATCTTGTTCACTTTTAATACTTTGCTTGTTAAATGGTTAATCTAGATTTGTGTTATATAACACTTGGTACAACAAATACTTGGCACTTTTATAGCCCAACCATATGATATAACCGACACTTCTACTATAAAAGGAACTTGATTTGTTGTTAACATAAGTTATAATCATGAATACCTGACAACATTTACAAGTATTAGCATTATTTGAATAAGATAATTGATTAGTACTTAAAAGTGCATTTTTATCATGGTTTTATATCATCATTTTGCACTTGAAGTTTCAAGAACTCCTTAACTATAACATGTTTTATAATAACAAGTCTGATAATATAAGATACCTCTAATTTATGGTAAATGCTCATTTTAAATGCAGGTATTCTCACAATTCAAAGGATTGATTGTTATGATTAACTACTGAAAGTGAAAAGACAAAGAAATGGCTAAATTTAGAAAAGAGATGCTAGTTTAATTCAAATTTGAATAGTATTCAATCATTGAATCATATCTAGAGTTATAGATCTTAGATTTCAAATTGGTTTATATGGCGAGAAAGATAAAAAATAGGTCTACAACTTTCATAGTATGGAAAAACCCAAATTTACCGTTTTCAAATACAAAGTTTGGCTTCAAAAGAGAAGTTAGAATCTGTCCTACAATCCAACCCAAACACTGCTCAGATTTTTACCTATAATTAGAGTTCTAGAAGGCTAAATGATGTGAAATTTGGTGGATGGAAGGAAAAGACAATTTTCACCAACTTTCATGCAGAAAACCTGCTTCAATTCTAATGGTAGAAATGACATTTCATCCAGACAAGAATTTGAGGGTTATCCACCACGTCCATCAGCAGCACAACTCAATATTTTAGACATATCTCAAGCTGTAGTACTCTAAATACTTTTAAATTTGGTTAATGGAAGGAAAAGATAATTTCCAACAACTTTCATGAAGAACACTTTGCCAAATTCTAATTGTATAAATGTAAATTTATCCAGTCAAAATGCTTGAGTGCTGCTGTCCACCAAGTCCACTAAATCAATAGTTGTCCACTACATCAATTATCAATTACCAAATGAATAGTTCTGAATTTTAGCCTATAAAATGAGGCATTTGCCATTCATTTAGGTATTTTGTTTTTCATATCAAGATCATGTTCTTGCTCTCTCTTTATATTTTTGTAATGCTTAAGTTTTGCTTTCATTAATCTCTTGTTCATGCTTTTCATTTCCTTTACTGTACTTACTTAACTTATATCATGTTTATGTTCTTATATTGTTTATTTAAGTTTTTCTTCTTCATAATATCTAGCTAAGTTAATTATATTAAGGTAAAAAGGTTTCACTAATGGTGTTAGCATAAGTATAATATAAACTCAATATGGATTTCAATGTTTATATCCTAAACAACTTGCTATTAATTTGTCTTATCATATTTATCAAATTAGTCCTTTGATTTACACATAAAAGATTTATTTAGAGGAATATGCTAAATCCTATAGAGAAATGCAACGAAGGCATAATCCTAATATGAAAGAAGTAGTGAGGAATGAAGTCATTAAGCTTCTAGATAATAGAATCATTATCTCATTTCTGAGAGCAAATGGGTAAGTCCTACCCAACTTGTACCCAAGAAGTATGAAGTCAGTGTGATAACAAAAGAGAAAAATGAGTTAATTCCAACTTGAACTATTACTGGTTGATGCATTTGCATTGACTATAGAAAACTTAATTCAATGACTAGAAAAGAT
>NW_011501874.1:427-6836 GCF_000495115.2 Populus euphratica | reverse complement strand
TAGTAGTAGTAGTAGTAGTAGTAGTAGTAGTAGTAGTAGTAGTAGTAGTAGTAGTAGTAGTAGTAGTAGTAGTAGTAGTAGTAGTAGTAGTAGTAGTAGTAGTAGTAGTAGTAGTAGTAGTAGTAGTAGTAGTAGTAGTAGTAGTAGTAGTAGTAGTAGTAGTAGTAGTAGTAGTAGTAGTAGTAGTAGTAGTAGTAATAATAATAATAATAATAAAGAAAGAGAAGAAGAAGAAGATGATGGGAACTTGGAGATGGAAAATTAATGTAAGGATTAAACAATAATAATAACAAATGTCAAGGTTAGAGGTTCCACTAATGGTATATCAAACAAGTATAGTATAAACTCTTATTATTGAATTGGAAACCACACACAAAGGAGGTTCCAATCAGATTATATATTGTTAACATGATTACATTAGTCATCTTATTCAATTAATGCTAATACTTGTAAATCTCGTCAAGCATTCATGATTATAACTTATGTTAACAACAAATCAAGTTTCTTTCATAGCTCAGGTGTCGGTTATACCATACATTATGGGCTATGAAAGTGTCAAGCATTTGTTGTAACAAGTGTTATACAATATAAATCTAGATTAGTCATTTAACAAGTAAAGTATTAAAGAGTGAACAAGATAACAAATATAAAACATGTTAGTATCAAACATTAAAGTCCATATTAAGTTTACACTATACTTATTCTTACATCATTACTGTAACCTTTTCACCTTGATATACTAAACTTAGCTAAACATAATGAATGAGAGAAACATAAATTAAGAAGATAAGAACATAAATAAGATAAAAGTTAACGAAGCAAAGGAAATGAATTGAAAGGCATAAACAAGATATTAATGAAAGTAAAGCATAAACATTACAAAAAATACAAAGAGAGAAAGCAAGAGCATGATCTTGATCTGGAAACCAAGATGCCTAAATGCATGGCAAATGCCTCCTTTTATAGGCCAAAATTGAGAACTATTGATTTGATGACTAATTGATGAGTGGGTGGCCAACTCTTGACTTGGTGACAATTCTTATCTTCTCTTGTCTGCCCAAAACGTCATTGATAACGTCAAAATTGGAACCACTTAAAAACATGAAAGTTGTAGACAATTGTCTTAGATTTCTGGTGTAAGAAATTCAGCTCATTTGGACTTCTAGAACTCCAGATATGGCCAAAATACTGAACAGTGCTTGAGCTAGAGGACAGATTCGGGCTTCTTTGTTGTTGCAACAATTTGGATTTGAAAATGACCTTTTTAGATCTTGGGCTCCATATGAAAGTTGTAGGGCTATGTCTTATATTTCCATCCATATAAAGTAGACCTAAATCTAAGATCTATAGCTCCAGATATGACCCAATTACCGAATAGTGTTTCGGTTTGGATTGCACCGATATCTCTTTTCTAAGTTTGGCTATGTCTTTATCCTTTCAATTTCAGTTCTTAAATTCATCAATCAATCCTTTCATTTATGTGATGGGCCTGCATTTAAAATGAATATTTACCACAAATTAAAGGTATCTTATATTATTAGATATATTATTATAAAACATGTTTTAGTTAAGGAGTTATTGATACTTCAAGTGCAAAATGATGACATAAAACTTGATAAAAATGTACTTTTAAGTACTAATCAGTGTGAAGAGAAGAATATTGAGCTGAATTGGGAAAAATGTCATTTTATGGTAATAAACAACATTGTACTTGGTCATATTGTTCATCGAAAGGAATTGAGGTTAACAAATCTAAAATTAACTTCATTGCCAACTTGTCAATACCAAAATTTGTTAAAGATGTTAGATCATTCTTAGGACATGCTGGTTTTTATAGAAGGTTTATTAAAGATTTTAGTGTCATATCCAAGCTATTGTGTAACCTTCTAACAAAGGAAAATGTTTTTGAATTGACTAAATAATATGAAAAAGCCTTTGTTAAACTTAAAAACTTACTTACTTCTGCTCCTGTCATTCAACCTCCTGATTGGTCATTACCTTTTAAAATAATATGTGACACTAGTGATTATGCCATGGGTGCTATTTTGGCACAAAGAAAAGATAAGAAACCTTATGTGATTTACTATGCAAGTAAAACTTTAAATAATGCTCAAATGAATTACACCATCACTAAAAAAGAATTACTTATAGTCGTATTTTCATGTGAAATAACTTAAATCAAACTAAAATAATAACTTTTACAAACTAAAGAACTGAAATCTATAAAGAAAAACACAACATAATTTCGGTAAAAGTTCTTAACACAAATATGACGCTAACTTTGGACAACAATTCTACCATCTTAAAAGCCTTTTTTGGAGATGGCTATTGAGACATGTTTATAGGCAATTTTATTAACTTTCCAGATCATTAAAGAGCAACTCATTTTGACATCGGAGTTAACAGTTATGGGCACATCACTAAAAGGTGTTTTAGAAAATCAAATCAGGCTAGCTTGGAAACCACTTTAGTGCACGTTTTTCTACCTCCTTTATGAGCTGTCTCTTCCTTCTTTTTGACCTAAAATAATGTAACAATATCCCTCTAGCTTTCCATCCATGTGCCTGCCCTCTTGGATATATCAACATTTTTATCAAGGTTTTATATCAGCATTTTGCACTAGAAGTATCAACAACTCCTTAACTACAACATGTTTTATAATAACAAGTCTGATACTATAAGACACCTTTAATTTATGATAAATATTCATCTTAAATGCAGGCCTATCATATAAATCAAAGGATTGATTGATAAGTTCAATTACTGAAATTGAGAAGACAAAGAGAGGGTGAAGCTTAAAAAAGTGATGCTGATTTGGTCCAAATAGAAACAATGTTCAGTTATTGAGTCATATCTGAAGTTGTAGAACTTGGATTTAGGTCTGCTTTATATGGATGGAAAGCTAAGATATAGGCCTAAAACATTCATGATTATCCAAAACTCAATTTTGTTGTTTGGAAGTCCAAATCTTAGCATCAAAAGAGAAGTTGAAATTTATTCTACAGCCCAGACATTGTTTAGTGTTCAGCCTATATCTTGAGTTTTAGAATTTCAAATGACCTTAATTTTTTTTTTGTTTGAAAGATGAGATAATTTCCTAGAAATGATTCAAGTCTATTCGAATTCTAATGTTAGCAATGATGTTTTGTTTAGACAAAAAGATAAAGATATTCACCAAGTCAAGAGTTGGCCATCCACTTAATAATTAGTCATCAAATCAATAGTTTCAAATTTTAGCCTATAAAAGGAAGCATTTGTCATGCATTTAGGCATCTTGGTTTTCAGATAAAGATTATGTTCTTACTCTTTCTCTTTATATTTTTGTAATGTTTAAGTTTTTTTCATTAATCTCTTATTTATGCTTTTCATTTCCTTTCCTTCACTTAATTAACTTATATCTTATTTATATTCTTATTTTTTTATTTATATTTCTCTTCTTTCATTATGTTTAGTTAGTTTATTATGTCAAGGTGAAAAGGTTACACTAATAGTGTAAGAATAAATATAGTGTAAACTCAACTTGCTCAAAGCATGACAGATTTTAAAGATACTCTTGCAAAATTCATATATGCTCTCAGTTTTTAAGAGAGAGGTAAGCTTTCATCTCAATCACTGTAAAATCCCAAGGAGCAATACAATACAATGCAAGTAATTATGGAAATCAACATATGAATCAAGTCAAATCGGTCATTACTTTTTATAATGGTAAGGTTATTGAAAAACCCACTCTTGAACCTTATAAGAAAGATGATGAGTCAATCTCTGAGGGTAAGGAAGGGGTTGAATTTGAACAAACTAATTCCCAACCAACACTTCCATTTTCTCATACCATGACCAAATAAAGGAAAGTCAATCATAACTTTGAAATCTTTCAAACTTTCAAACACGTAAGGATCAATATACCTTTGTTGGATGCTATTAAACAGGTACCTTTCTATGTTAAATTTTTTAAAGATCTGTGCACTATGAAGAGAAAATTGAATGTGAAAAAAAAGTCTTTTTTAGCTGAAAAGTAAGTGTCATTCTTCCAAACAACAATGCTTTGAAATATAAAGACCCTGGTTGTCCTACAATTTTTTGCTTTATTAGATAATATAAAACTGAAAAAGCCTTACTTGATTTTGAAGCTAATGTGAATTTACTTCCATATTCAGTTTTTCACAGTCTCAATCTAGGTCAACTTCTGTAACTCTTTTACTTACCGATAGATCTATAAAAGTGCCTAGAAGAATAGTTAAAGATGTGTTAGTATAAGTTGATAAATTCATTTATCTTGTGGATTTTATTGTCTTGAACACACAATATCTTAAAGCATGTAATTCATTTCCTGTTATTTTAGGGCATTCGTTTCTCGCAACTTCTAATGCATTGATTAATTGCAAGAATGGATTGATGAAGCTATCATTTAAAAACATGACATTGAAGATAAATATTTTCAACATTTGCAAGCAACCTGGAGATGATAATGATTTACAAGAAGTAGATCATATTAAAGAATTAGTTTATGATCAATTTGAATCTACCTTAAGTAAAAGTGAGTTTGATGAATCTAAAGAATTTCAAATGATTTATTCTCATGAAAAAAATAAGGACAAGAAAGGCATACAAAGTGTTGATAAGAATCATTTGTCAAAATTGACAATAGATTCGACATCTAGCATCCCACCAATTGATGATTACTTTCCTGATGAATCCTTACTTTCTCTTAGTCCAAGTTTGCTAATCATATTAATTTTCTTTCTTTAAGAGATTTGCCAGCTCATTGGAGTACCCAAGATAAAAGAAAGTTTTTGAATGAAGTGAAGAACTTTTATTGGGATGACCCTTACTTATTCAAATATTGTCTTGATCAAATATTTCAAAGATTCATTCCTAACAATGAGGTAAGTATTGTCATTCATTCTAAGACATGTAGGGGTCATTTCTCATCAATGAAGACAACTGCAAAAATCTTACAAAATAGATTTTATTGGTCTACCATGTTCAAGGACACACATGCATTCTGTAAAACTTGTGAAAATTGTCAAAAAGTTGATACTAGTAAAAACATTTTGCTTTACAATTCTCGACTCCATTTATTTCCTAGAAAGTTAAGATCAAGATCGAGCAATCCATTTATTGAGAAACATGTGTATCCTTATAGGGCCTTCGATATTCAGAATTCAAAGAATGATAATGCTTTTAAGGTAAATGGACATTGTTGGAAAGCTTACTTTGATATTTTCCTAGTGAAAATGAATCCATTGGTTTGAATGATTATGTAGATAAAGGTTGATTATTTTGTTTTTCATACATTAGTTTAGTGTTTCTTTTTTGTGTGACTTTTGTTTTGCTAGTCTTTCTCACCCCGGTCAAATGACGGATAACGGTACTCCATGACTTTTAAATCGATTCTTTCAGTTTCCTATGATAACTAATATTTGTGTATATATTTGTACAATTCTTTTCTCTTTCTCCCTTGTTTGAATCTCTTCTCTAATTCTTATTTGAAAATGGACATCACTTTTAAAAAATTAAAAAAGTATTTTCCCACTCTACCTCAGAATGCGATTACAAAAATTTACCATGCTAGGTATGCAAGATTGAGGTTGTTAATGAACCATGTAATTCTTGAAAATATTCACTGGATGATTGAAACAAATGTCCTATTATCAAATAAGTCTTCTAATTCTTTTATTTCATACATGCCTGAGATAGGTAAAACCACTTCTGTAAAGAAATGTCATGCAAAACAACTTATAATGCACAATATTATTTTTTAGGAAAGGTATCCATAAATTGTGAAGATAAAATACAATTCATTAAGGATGACTTGAGTAAGGAGTCTTTAGATAATCTTTTATTAACTCTTAAGACGCATCCTAGTGGAGATGTGCATAGTGTAATTCATGATTTATGACCCTATTTTCATAAAAAAACATGATCGACTTAGCCTTGAGAATCTGAGTATAAAAGATCCTATTTGCTAGTTTTTAAGAAAACTAGATGGGAAGCGTATCCCTAACCAATAAAGGGAATTTAAACCATTCTTAGACGTAAAACCAAGGAAAGATGCGAGCCACAATCACAACTATAATTTGATTTTTAATTTATAAAAATTTGTGTCTTTTATTTTTATTAATAGCATAATATTTTGTTTTGTTATTTCTTATATTTTTTTAAGTGTGTTTCAGGATTATCAGTATTCGTTGCTTCAGGTGATGTTGACACGACTAAAAGATTAATGTCTTCTCCCAAGTGCAGGAGTGTCGAAGTAATAAATAACCCGGCAAGACCAGGGTCGAACCACAGGGAGGTTAATTGTACAAATTATAAATAACAATTATAAACAACAACAATAGTAACAACAACAACAACAACAATAATAATAATAGTAACAATAATAATAATAATAATAATAATAATAAGG
>NW_011501874.1:0-361 GCF_000495115.2 Populus euphratica | reverse complement strand
TAGTAGTAGTAGTAGTAGTAGTACAATAATAATAATAATAAAAGAAGGAGAAGAAGAAGAAGAAGATGAGAACTTTGAGATGGAATATTAATGTAAGGATTAAACAATGATAATAACAAATGTCAAGGTTAGAGGTTCCACTAATGGTATGTCAAACAAGTATAGTATAAACTCTTATTATTCAATTGGAAACCACACACAAAGGAGGTTCCAATCTGATTATAGATTGTTAACATGATTACATTAGTCATCTTATTCGATTAATGCTAATACTTGTAAATCTCATCAAGCATTCATGATTATAACTTATGTTAACAACAAATCAAGTTCCTTTCATAGCTCAGGTGTCGGTTATACCATA
>NW_011501873.1:0-30517 GCF_000495115.2 Populus euphratica | reverse complement strand
GAGCAGTTTGCAGTAACCAAAAGAAAACAAATGCTTGACTAAATTAGTAAGATAGCAAGCATACCTGCAAAAGGTGCATTATTTGATCTTGGATCAGCGACACGAGTGGAGAAATTACTAAGGTTATTCCGGGACAAACTAGAGCTGGAAGATGGTATCTAGCATCAATTCAACTGCTAAATATTGTCAGAGATATGACTCTGGAAATTTAGCAGATTGCCACAAATGGAAACAGCAAAATAATGGAAATTAAATGAAACTAAAGCTGTCTACCAGAATTATACTTTATTAGAGCTGAGAAACTCCACTGGTAATATGGTATTACACGTAACAAAGAATCATCCAGTTCGTATAAATTTAAAAATATCTCATTAAATCGTTCTAAATAGTCCATCAATGCCCGAAGAAACTTCGTCTTTGAAACATACCAACTCACCAGAACATCTTCAAACCTACTTGCACGCCACCCTTGCGCCAATCTAACTGATTGGTTTTAGGTTTTGGTCACAATCACAAACCAAAGAAAAAAATGGTGATCAAATGGTTTGGATCATACTGGGTCGAACCCAACCCTCACTTCTCCGGTGAAAACGCTCGACATTGGAGCTCGTAAACCGAACTCCATGACTTCAGAGTAAAATTTATTTATATTAAATTACGCAAATAAGATAAATTTAATTGATTTTTTCATAAGAAAACTGATTTAATGACTGCCTTTATCCGTGGCGGTGATATAATCAAACGACCCGAGATAACTTTCAATCTCTCCACACACAAGAAATAAAAAAAGAACAAACCCATCACTTCCATCCAGTAAAACAACAACGACGACAACACCACCACCACTTCCACCCTCTCGATCAACCCAAAATCCACCATGGGATCAACAGCAGCCGCTGACCTTTGCTCTGTCTTATCAGAAACACAACGTATAACAAACGCCCACTCCCGCCATTTCTTGGCTCTCTCTGTTCTCTTTATCCTCCGTCTTTCTTATTTCCACTTTCTTTTTTTATCATTAAATCTTGAATCTTATTTTTTTGCTATTGAATTTTCATAAAATTTTGAGTTGATTTATGTTTAAAACAAGATCAAACCTTAGTGATTCATATATAAATAATTTATTTTCATGTTTTGAAAATATTCTCGACCTTCAGCAACTAATTAAGCCATGTAACAAATGATTCCATTCCTGTAAAAAAAGCTGAATAGTCTTCAGCATACACTCATCATACCCAATCCATTGCATAAAAAGATTCTAGAACCTCTAAGTAACAGATCAATGAATAAAAAGGTTATCATAACTAATAATTTTTCCATATCACAAAAAGAACAACAAGCATCATCATAACTAATAATTTTTCTGCAGGCAAGAAATCCCTTAATACTCAAACTACCCTGCAACAACAACCATTGAAACATCTTAATTTTAGGAGGAAATATACTTTGCCAGAGTAAAGTACCAAAATTTTGGCTTTAGAGTAGCCTCTAATCATGGTATTCCAAATATAAGTACTCGGGTTTTGTATCTGCGAAAACAGAAGACGAGCATGATATTACCTGCAGTGTGAGAGAAGGCAAAAGGGACTCACATGGAAAGAAAGCTTGGGGGTAGATTAGCCAGACTATAAAGGAGAAGGACTTAGTTGTACTTGTTCCAAGATTGTGAGTCAAAATAATACCGCTTCTTTTCCTTCAAACGCAATCTATTCCTACGTTCCTGGTAGTTCCCCATTCTTTTTACCTAATCTCTTAATAGATATGAATGGCATCTTTGCTTAAGCTCCTTCAATTATTGCTTCCGAATATTCTCATGGTATTTGCTCTTTGTTTTTGAGGATCCAATTAATAAGCAAATCATGGAGGCTTCGCTGTTGACCTCAACACTCTCGTCTGCATTGACCGAGGCAATATCTTGGATGTGAACCAGAATTGGAATGTTGGGTGTTCTTGTTTTTGATACATGTAAAGAGGTAGGCTGAGCATCTCTTTCAAGATCTCTCTAGCTGCTGCAGCGATGCCAAATCGCTTTCTTTCTTCAAGCTCCTTAGCAGGAGTATTGTATACCAACCAGCTTTCTTTGCGTTTTGCTACAGGTTTGGGGCAATTTTGATGCCTTCTGTGAATCCCTCCATCTGGGCTTATCAAAAGAGGAGAAGGAACGAAGTAAGTTTCTCTTCTCAGTTATGTATGATATGGTTTGAGTGCTGCTTTATTGAATTACTCTCGCTATCCCTGTTACGTTCTGTGAATTTTAAAGGACTAGACATGTTTCAATTCAATACTGAGCTAGTTTCTTGATGCTTCAAACTTCCTTACAAAAGAAAAATAAAGAAAAGAAAATGTGAATGAGTAACCAAAGTTCACATAAACTAGGAAGGAAAGGGAAAGTTGGAATCTTGAGTTCACAGGCTAATGGTGGAGTCCATGTTACAATTGCTCTGTTTAAACATATCCGTCCCAGTTAATGTTCTGTTTTTTCATGTTTTAGTTTCATAGCGTCTTCACATATCGTTCCAAACTGTTTATAATTCAAAATATTAATTTTATGAATATAATTTCAACTCAAATCTATATATAACCTGGGTTTTAATTGGTAACGAGTTGAAAAATTACATAAACAATTAATAAAATATAATTTAATTATAAACATATTATGCAGTTTAATTTTTAATAAATTTATTATTAAATAAAAAAATTAAAAAAACAATATTTTTTTTCAAAACAAAATTATGAGAATACAATCGACAGTTTTATATATTTTTTAACCTTAAATATCACATTATATTAAGAGATTTCTTATAAAATTTCAGTATTATTTAATAGTCGAATTAAATAAAAAATATAATTGATATTGTAAAAGTAAATATTATTTTTTAAAAAGAAAAAAAAATATTACCCCACTTTTAGTTTTACACGGTCCTCTAACCTATTATTTTTATTATATTTTTTTATTTTTTTTTATTTATTATTTTTGGGGCTGAGTCCAGCTCAGTTTATTGGGCTGGGCTTGACCCAATTGACTCTGGTTGGATGGGCAAGTGAATTATAAGTCGCTGCTACTGTAGCAGTGAATTAAAATGCAAAGGAAGTGGGGCTTACCTCAGTGCAGGAATGAAAATGATAACTGAAGCGTGGTGGCCGGCTGTTCTCCTCTCCTCTGCTTTACTGTGCCTCTGATTCTCGTTTTCCTTAACGTTTTGCTGTTTTTTTTTTTTGTTCCTCTGTCTTTAATTCCTTCCCTTTACTGGCTTCCTCTGTCCATGTCCGTCTCTCTCTAGCTCTCGCCTGTTCTCTCCGTTCGGTCCTCTTTCTTCTCTGTCCGTCTGGTTTTGTTCTTCCCCCTCTGTTCTCCCTCCTCTGTTGCTCTGTCCAGCCCTCTCCGTTCAGGACGAAGACGATGGTGGTAAAAGCACGAGGTGCTGCAGGTTGAATGGACCAAAATTTTCCCCTGGTTCTGTTTCTCCTCCCCTTTCGTTTCTGTTCTGCCTCCTGTTGCAGAGACGAGGCGTTGATGAAGAACTCTCGCTGTTGAACGGAGTGGTCATGCTGTGGAGAACGAGTGAAACAAAAAGAAACTGCGCTGGTGGACTGCTGGCGGAGCTGTCAGCCTGAGGAAGAAGTAGTTCGTGGAATGGACGAGATGTTGTTGTTGACGTGAGGAAGAGCTGACGGTTTGGTCAGTTGTGCACTGTAAGGGGATATTCCCTTTCGGCTTCTATGGCCGGGGGATGTCATTGTTGCTCAGGGGAAGAGACGTTGCCGTTAATGCTGGTGGATGATTGGCAGTTGCATGGTCTGTGGGGGGGACCCGAAGAGAAGACGAGGGCCTTCTGCAACACTGGGCGAAGGCTAATATGGTGGCTTTTGGAAGTTGAAGGGTGGTGGCGGCGGAAGAGAGTGGAATGAAAAACCACGGAGGGCTTGCTCTGTCTGTTCTTGGTGACTGCGGAAGTAGAGGAGGAAAGAAGCATGGGGGAGGGGGCAGCGGCGGCTAGCCTAGTATTCGGCCGTGCCCCCTCTTTTATATTTTTGTAAATATCTTTTGTAGGGTTGCTGGTAATTTCCTTCTTCTGGGATTTTTTATGTGCTCGGGGTTTTTTCTCTAATTATTTTTCTTTTTCTTCTTTATGTATACTAAAATCAGTATTTATAATATTTTCTTCCAATAAATTTAACAACTAATAATAATTACTTTTAATTAATGGTTGGGATACTTCTATATTGAATCAAGGTTCAAATTTGATATCGATAAAAACAAAACATTCTTGTTCCATTAAATTTGTTAGGCTGATTTCGGCCTAATTGATTGCGTCAGGATGAATTTATATATTTAATAATAATATAATGTTATTATTAAGGAAAAATGAAAATATTTTAAAAAAAATCAAAAATCCTTTAAAACAAATTGCGATTTTCTCATATGTTTTTTTTATATCATTTTTGCATAATATTGAGTTGCATTTTAACACTATAAAATATATATTCAGCTTTAAAATATTTTGTTTTCCTATAAACATTTCTTAAAAAAATAAATTCTAAAAATATATCTCAAAATTGTTAAATTGTTAAATTAATTTCCTCTTTCCAAAAAAATAAAAACAAAATATCATTTATATAACTAAATTCTAAAAAATTTTCCAAACATGTTTTTATATAAAATAAATTTACATCTTTCTCATATTTTTTTTAAAATAGATATCATAACTAGTTTATTATTATTCGTTAGGATTTAATTAAAATATTATAAACTCTTCATCAATTATTTTGTTCATTTTATATTAGTATTTAGATATAAATTTTAATATTTGAGGATATAAAACTACATAATAAAATATATGCTTATATATTAAAAATACAAAATAAAAATTAAATACAATACTAAAATTTTAACTTTAAAATAATTAGAATTGAACTCTCACAGTATCTTGAAGTTTATATATTCCTTAAGTTGCTGGTTAGTTGGTCTGCTGCATGGTTAGCCTCTGCGTGAGTGAGTGTAAAAATTGTTTCCCTCACCTGTCTTCTTAACAATATTTTGAAGCTCATAAAAGGTCTCAAGTTTCCACGATCTTAAGCTTGGGCTTTGTATATCGCCAGCAACTCTGCCTCACCGGAATCAATGAAGCCAGAAATGCAGGAGAAATAACTCATGAACGCAC
This sequence comes from Populus euphratica, assembly GCF_000495115.2. Lineage (NCBI taxonomy): Eukaryota > Viridiplantae > Streptophyta > Magnoliopsida > Malpighiales > Salicaceae > Populus > Populus euphratica. The sequence continues at coordinate 25,355 of NW_011501873.1, read as the reverse complement.
CACCAATCCCAGCTGGTCCTGGTGGAATGCTCACTTACATGGCTTGTTGGAAAAGACTCTTAGTTATTTTTATTAGCTTCAATATCATGTTCTTTCGATTCAAAGCTCATAGGGCACGACAGGCACACATACATTAAGAAGAAAAGGAAAGAAACTTGGAAACAAAACAAGATACCAAGTACACAATAATATGCATGATATTGATTACTTGGAAACCAAAAGTAGCTATAAGGCTAGCTTAACAAAGTACCAGTGGAGTGGAAAGGACTCTTTTCGTGCCAACAGCTTATATGTCAAACTCTTCAAAGACCATATAAGGGAAGATCCTCGACATCGACCCAAACATCTTGCCCCATCAAGGTCATCACTTTTCGTTGAGCTCTAACCGTGTACCTCCTGAGCATGTCATTAGCTTCATTTCTCTCCATGAAGAAGACAACCCTGTCTTCGGTGACAAGGCCTTTCTGCTCTACAAAACGGTGCCAAGAAGAGCGTAGAAGAACGGGTTTTGGGTGAGCTCCAGTCCTACGGGTTGACAAGCAAAACCTCCATGCATTATCAGTAGCATCGACTGCTTCAAAATTCATCATATGGGCTCCATCAGGAATTGGAAAAGCCTCAAGGACATCGATTGGAATTGAAAGAGCATGGCTTACATGGCTTGGTTTTAGTTTCTTCGAGAAGAGATGTACTTGTGCCATTCCTTCTCAGGAGATACAAGAGTTTCTGTGAAGAGAGAAGGGCTGGTGTTGGAGCAGAGATTAGCTCTATCACCTCAAAATCTAAATGGGACCTCTACGTAGGGATATATAGAGATAGTGAAGAGATTTGCCCACAACAAACCCATATACTACATACTTGCCCCCGTAAGTACCCATGAAACATGTCCTTTGTTTTTAGTGACGTAAAATTTTCAAATGTGAACCGTCCGTACACAATAAATATATTAAAATAATTTTATGTTCAAAAATACTTTTAAAAAGTTTTGATATGTTTTTTTGAAATTATTTTTTAATGATTTTTAACTGTTTAGATATTCGGATATCAAAAATAAATTTTATTTTTTAAAAAACTTATTTTAATATATTTATAATAACAATATCATAAATATAATTTGTATTTTTTTAAAATATAACAGATATAATTTTACTAAATAAATTTAAAATCTATTTTAAATTTAAATAAATACTATCTTCATCATTACTTGAGATCAATACTAGTATTTATTTATTTTTAAATTTGAAATTATTACTTAAAAAATAAAAAAATTGCTTATACTATATTTTTTATAAAAGAATTGCATGTGATATATTTAAGTGGAGTCACAAATATTATCTATAATTGTAAAAATATCTTATTTTTCTAATTAATTTTTTAATCGTGATTTTCCTATAAGAAGAATTCTAAAATGCTGATTTGATAAAAAAAAAATTCCTTGGCTATTCTTGTACTTTTGTTTTCGTGATTTTACATGTTTTTTAAAATATTTTTTATTAAAAAATAAATTAAAATTTTTAATGTATTTTTCACTATTTTAAGTTTTTATTAAAAATTACAAAATATTATTTAAAAATATATTTAATTAAAGACACTAAAAAGGGCATCCATTGTGTTTTGTCCATCCACTTTAGTTATCGTGCGATCTCGCGAGGCTTCTTGCGTCTATCATCAATATTCGTGCAGTAAGTTAGTGATTTCTGTTAGTGATTAAAGACACTAAAAAGGGCATCCATTGTGTTTTGTTCATCACTCTAGTTATCTCCCGGGGACCGCTCCACGCGAAGGAGGCCTTAAATTTTTGTTAGTGATTTCTTATTGTTTGGGTAAATTTTATTATTTTTTCTAATTTTATTATTTATTGTTTTATTTGGAATTTTATGTTAATTTTCTTTATGATTTTGTTTTCTATTAGAGACATGGTTTTCTAATCTATTTAAAGGTCTTGTATATATTTTAAGGGAACATATATTATTAGATTTATTTTTAAAATTAAGGTTTACATCTACAGTTTTTGGACATTAAAAAAAACGTGTTTTTTTATATTTATTTATTGTTTTTCTAAGCAGAGGGTTCTGAGGGAAACCAGGAAGTGCAGGAATTGGAGGCGTTCTGAGAGACCCATAGGGTCGTTTCTTGTGCGTTTTCTCTTGCGTGGTTGAGGACATGGATTCAAATGAGACTGAAGTTTGCCCCATTAAGAAAGCATTAGAGATTAGTGTTCCCTCATCGTTGGCAAGTCAGCTTAATTGGGCTGTGGAATCAGATTTGGTTAGCAGCCAGGCCGTGGACGATGCTGCGTGTCTTAATTTATTTCTATTTCCATCAATGGCAACTCTGAGAACAGTGGTCTTTCTTCACGTTTTGAGAGAGGGAAGCTGTGGCATGTCATTAGCAAAGCAGAACTTGATTTCATAGCTAGCTTGACTATTACCTGTTCTGTGTTTTTTCCTGAATTGTTTTTATTTTTCCTCTGTACAGAAAACATTTATGATTTGCTTAATTAAATCTTGATATTTTTTCAATTAAATATTTGATTTTATTTTAAGTTGAATTAAATCTTTAAACTTCTGATTTATATTATCTTGGTCTAAATTTAAATTTATTTCTCATTGTTTTTAATTTTATATTTTTTTAAATTAAATTAAAAAAATTGGGTTATAACAAAAATTAAATTGAGTAACTATTCAAAAAAATCTTTTGAAGGGAAACCACCTTAAAAATCGTTGAATTGTCAGGATATTTCCAAATTACATGCCTAACATGGGGTCGAACTCGAACCCAAAAGTGACAGAAGGGGAGAACTTTTTAAACAATTATTGCCTGCTTGTATATTTTCTGTGCCCGTGTCTCTGTTTCAGTGTAAAGCCTTTGGCGGCAAGTTTCAAAGAGTTCCTTATAACCTGTAGTCTCCTGAACACTGGGTTAACCAGAGAGATTTTTTCAAAAGGAGGTTGCTAAATTTCTTTCATCTTTATCATCATTTAATCTTGTAAATTTGAGGACCATGCTAAAAGGGAAGACCTTAGCTGATGAACAACGCTAAGATTAAAAACCACTTCGGGAAAAGTGCATAGAATTGAATAGTTATCATTACAGTCGTTGAATTGGCCAAAATAATTATATGAGGGGGTTGAGTAGTGGCCGCCAACTATAATATTGATGTCTTTTTCATCGAATCTAAATTTTTGTTTGCAATAATTTTCTTCAGATGAAAACAAACACTTAATTAGTGCATTATATTTCGGTAACTTCTTTCTAGAGAAACGATTCCAGTTCAATATATCGCTTTTAGAAGACAATGATGGTAAGTACTTGGATAAACAGAGAGTACGAGCAAGAATTCCAGAGTGTGATGTGCATGAATTCGTAGCTAGGTTCAATCACTTGTTTTACGCACCTACAAAAGTAATGTGCATGAATTTGTTTCTTTACTGGTAGTCAACAACTGTAGGTGAAGATGGGATATACAGAGGTGAAGATGGGATTTATGAAGAAAAGAAAGTTTAACCAATCATTGGAGTTTAATTATTCCTAATAAATTTGGGATTTTTATTGTCTTTATCTCAGTCATCATTAATAATAAACACATGGTATGCGATTATTGTTATGGTTTAAAGGTTAAACAAAAAGATGAAAATTTAGGAACATAGCTCTAAAAATTGTAATTTGATCCTAATTTAATGTAAACACAAAATAACATAGAGTCGAGTAATATAAAAAGTGTGGGTTTTTTGTTTTTGATTGAGAAGCATTTTTTACGCACCTACAAAATATTATGAATCAATTGTTTATTTTTAATAATTTATTTTGATTCTTAAAATTTTATTTTAGGCAATTAGGCGCTGATTAAATGCTGATTGCTTTTAATTTTTTAAGGAAGTGTGAAATTAGAATAAAGGGAACCAAAATAAAAAATGTGTCATTCATGGGTGGCACGTGCCAAAGATTTTGTGAAAAATACACTTAGGTCCTCGATATTTAAAAATAACACAATTTATATAATTTAGGTCCCTTTAAGTTTTAAATTTTCACTTTTAGTAAAAAAATTCATTTGTATTATTTTTTATTTTTTGGTTAGAGAAAGCAGAGAGAGGGGTCCTTAAATCCTGGCGATGAAAGAAAAAATTATCATTCACGCTATTTTCGGTTACCAAAATGATTTTTCTTGATGTCCATGAGTCTCATGCGATGAAAAGGGATTGATGGTGGTCCTTTAGAGCCTCGATATTACCAAAAAACAAATCTAAGCTGAGAAAGTAAAAAATAACCTAGTTTGATTTTAATTTTTTAGACCTTTTTTAGGTATTATGAATTTATGGATTGGTTTGTAAGTGTTATAAAGATGTTAGAAATGTGTTCTTGGGTTGAAATGACTTAGAAATTATGTTTTTAGAGAGAAAAAAACATTCCCTGATTTTTCAGCCACTATAGTGATGGGCGAAATATGGGCTTGTAGATGACACATCATCTGCATTGCCTGTTTTTTTTTCTCTCTCTCAAAAAATATTTTTGAGGGTTGACAACAATTTATTTACTCCTTTAAAAAATTGAAAAAAAGACCAAGCTCAAACTTGCGGATCCGAGCTTATAGGCCCACCTACGCGGCTAGGCTTTCCATTACAGTGGCCTATGCGTGCTAGGCCATAAGTCCACAAGCCTGGGTTTTTTGTTTTTTAAACCTTTTTTAGGTATTATGAATTGATAGATTGGTTTGTAAGTGTTCTAAAGATGTTAGAAATGTGTTCTTGAGTTGAAATGACTTAGAAATTAGGTTTTTAGAGAGAAAAAAACATTCCCTGATTTTTCAGCCACTATAATGGTGGGCGAAATATGGGCTTGTTGATAACACATCATCTGCAGTGCCTACTTTTTTTTTATCTCTCTCTCAAAAAATAAGGGTTGACAACAATTTATTTACCCCTTTAAAAAATTGAAAAAAAGACCAAGCTCAAACCTGCGGACTCGAGCTTATAGGCTTACCTACGCGGCTAGGCTTTCCATTACAGTGGTCTATGCATGCTGGGTCCTAAGTCCACAAGCCTGGGTTTTTCGTTTTATAGATCTTTTTTAGGTATTATGAATTGATGGATTGGTTTGTAAGTGTTCTAAAGATGTTAGAAATGTGTTCTTGGGTTGAAATGACTTAGAAATTAGGTTTTTAGAGAGAAAAAAACATTCCCTAATTTTCCAACCACTATAGTGGTGAGCAAAATATGGGCTTGTAGATGACACATCATCTGCATTGCCTGCTTTTTTTTATCTCTCTCAAAAAATAAGGGTTGACAACAATTTATTTACTCCTTTAAAAAATTAAAAAAAAAAAACCAAGCTCAAACTTGCAAACCCAAGCTTATAGGCCTACCTACGTGGCTAGGCTTTCCATTACAGTGGCCTATGCGTGCTGGGCCATAAGTCCACAAGCCTGGGTTTTTTGTTTTTAGATCTTTTTTAGGTATTATGAATTGATGGATTGGTTTGTAAGTGTTCTAAAGATGTTAGAAATGTGTTCTTGGATTGAAATGACTTAGAAATTAAGTTTTTAGAGAGAAAAAAACATTCCTTAATTAGGTATTTTTTTTACCTTTAATATATATATATAAAGTTATTGAACCCGTTTGAATCTATGGCTCGAATCACAGATATGAGAAGTTAAGCCATAGCACCAAGCTACTAATATTTTCTAAATTTTTTTTAATTGATATCTTTTTTTAACATGTTTTTTTTCTAAATATTTTGAAAATTTATGTTTCAATTAATATCTCTCTTATATGATTTTTCTTTTTGCTTATTTAACATTTCTTAGATATAGATATTTTCAATGGTGTTGTGTGTATTTGATTTTTGAAAAGACTATTCATATTTATCTATAATTGTTTTTAATTTTTTGCATATATTAACTTTATTTTTGAAAATAAAAATTTTTTATTTTCAGATAATATTTCTAATATATGCATCCTTGCATAATATGGCTTCTCCCTTTTATTTTATTTAATCAATTTAATGCGTAAGTCTATTTCTATTATTATTTGATTAAATTAAAAAATAATTTTAATAAAAAAAATTCAATAAACACACCTGAGTAAATATTGTGTCTTATGAGATTAAATATCTTAATCAATAAATGTCCCTTGATTGTTTTCTAATTTTATTTTTAGTTATTGTTAATGATCTTTTTTGTTTTGTTTATTAACATATATAATTTTTGATTTATTTAATTATATATATGCATGATATTTTTTATTTGACCTTGGAATTTTTTATGTATGAAAACACATTAGATATAAAATATTTTTTGTAAAAAAAAAAAGTATCTGCACGTGTTAAAGCTCAAGTCAAATAGTTAGTACTACCCATTGCTTGAGATATTGATATCTAGATACTTTATTGGAAGGATATAAAAAGAATGAAAATCTAGAGGACTAAAAATTGTAATGTTTGGTTTGTAGAGGTTTTTTATGGCTATTTTTTCTTGTTAGTATGTTTTTTTTTTAAATAAAAATATTGGTAAAATGAAAAAATTTGTTAAAATAACTTAAAATAACACCACATGCATAGTTTGTTACTAACTTGAAAATGAACATCCGAAAAAATGAAATGGATTGCACATTAGGAGAGAGAAAAAAACACTAGAGACATAATAAAGCTCTGATTACTGATTAGTACATAAAAGTGTATTTTTATCAAGGTTTTATATCATCATTTTACACTTGAATTATCAATAACTCCTTAACTAAAACATGTTTTATAATAATATATCTAATAATATAAAATACCTTTAATTTATGGTAAATGTTCATTTTAAATTCAGACCTATCATATAAATAAAAGAATTGATTGATGAGTTTAAGCATTGAAATTAAAAGGATAAAGAGATGACCAAACTTAGAAAAGAGATGTTGTTGCAGTTCAAACCGAAACACTGTTAGGTATTGGGTCATATCTGGAGCTGTAGATCTCGGATTTAGGTCTACTTTATATGGATGGAAAGGTAAGACATAGGTCTACAACTTTCATGTGGAGGTCTATTTTAAAAAGGTCATTTTCAAGTCCAAATTGTAGCAACAACAAAGAAGTCTGAATCTGTCCTGCAACCCGAACATTGTTCAGTGTTTGGCTCATATATAGAGTTCTTGAAGTCCCAATGACCTTCATTTTTTTTCTTCTGGAAAGCTGAAACAATTTCCTATAACTTTTATGTTTTCAAGTAGTTCCAATTCTGACGTTATCAATGATATTTTGGGCAGACAAGAGAAGATAAGGATTGTCACAAAGTCAAGAGTTGGTCACCCACTCATCAATTAGTCATCAAATCAATAGTTCCTAATTTTGGCCTATAAAAGGAGGCATTTGCCATGCATTTAGGCATCTTGGTTTCTAGATCAAGATCATGCTCTTGTTTTCTCTCTTTGTATTTTTGTAATGTTTAAGTTTTACTTTTATTAATATCAAGTTTATGCCTTCATTCTTTTTCTTTTACTTAGTTAACTTTTATCTTATTTATGTTCTTATTTTGTTTATTTATTTTTCTTTCTTTCATTATGTTTAATTAAGTTTATTATGTCAAGATGAAAATGTTACACTAATGGTGTAAGAATAAGTATAGTGTAAACTCAATATGGACCTTAATGTTTGATACTAATATGTTTTGTGTTTGTTATCTTGTTTACTTTTAATACTTTGCTTGTTAAATGGTTAATTTAGATTTATGTTGTACAACACTTGGTACAACAAATACTTGGCACTCTCATAACCCATATTATATGGTATAACCGACACCTAAGCTATAAAAGGAACTTGATTTGTTGTTAATATAAGTTATAATCATGAATGTCTGACTAGATTTACAAGTAATAGCATTAATCGAATAAGATAACTAATGTAATCATGTTAACAATTTATAATCTGATTGGAACCTACTTTGTATGTGGTTTTCCAATTGAATAATAAAAGTTTATACTATACTTGCTTGATATACCATTAGTGGATCTTTTAACATTGACATTTGTTGTTATCATTGTTTAATCCTTACGTTAATCTTCCATCTCAAAGTTCTCATCAACTTCTTCTTTATTATTGTTGTTGTTGTTGTTGTTGTATTATTGTTATCTATAATTTATACAATTAACCTCCATGTGGTTCGACCTCGGTCTTGCCGAGTTATTTATTACTTCGACACTCTTGCACTTGAAAGAAGACATCAATATTTTGGTCGTGTCAAGTACGCCATCACCAGTACCATAAAAAACTTTCTACAAGATAAATCAAATAATATCAAGATCATCAATGGTGACCTAAGTGGGCTATATTTGCTGTAAAAAGCAAATAAGCCATCTAGCACCTTTGGAGGACAAGAGTAAAACATGCAGGTTACCATTGGTGACCTTCCTTGAAGTTGTTGGATTTATCTCATCAAGAATTTTTTTGATAGTATAGTGGTGTAATAATTAGAGCTTCAATGTGTTTCCAAATTCTATTTCTTTTTTCTTTTTTTTTTGTTTTTGCTCTCTCCTCTCTTCTAATATGTAGCCTATTTTACAATTTTTTTTAGCTTATTGTTATTATGAATAGTGACAAACTATGAATGTTGTGTTTTTTAATTATGACATGTATAAATCGTGTTATTTTAAAAAAAAACTATGTTATTTCACCAATATTTAAAAAAAAAACTATTTTTAGAAACTACTTTTGATGAAGGCTTAGTTTGTCCAATCAAATTAAGATGACCACACTCACAAATATTTAAATGACTTGTCTATTAAGAATAAGCGGGACATTGCAAAACAAACTAAAAGGAATTAGTCTTTTATTGTAGCAAAAAATATTGGGCACTCTCTCACAATTCACTATAAATTGGAGCAGTGTATTTTTTGAAAATTTTCACTTTGATCCTCAAACTTTTATTTTAAATAATTTGTCTATTTTAAGCCAAAATTAGTCTCTAATTGCATATTTTCTTAGAAGAGAGGATTCAATTTAAACCTAAAGGACTGAAGTAAAACTCTTGGGGAACATGGGGGTGGGTTGAAAGTTTAGTTAAAATATTTATTTTAATCCTCAATATTTTTTTTTTTCAGTCCATTTTTGTTTGAAGGAGAGAGAGGGTGTCACTGGATTTCAACCAAAAGAGAGAAAGTGGCTAGTAGGGAAAATTCTATCCACTAAAACAATTGATTTTTATGTTAGAAGATTCCATATGACGAGGAGGGTTACGTTTAAATGTTTTTTTTACCTTGAAAACATCTAAAATGATTTGAGCTTGAGAAGAATTTTTGTTTCTGGTAGATTTCAGGTTTTAAGGTGATTTGTTGGCTTTTGGGTGGCCATAGAATGGTTTGCCAAGGTTTCTAAGGTGTTTTTTTAGGTGTTTTAGGTATAAAAAAAAAGGTTGAAAATGAGATTTTGGGTGAAAAGACAAAGAGCCTGTTTTTCTAGCCACCACAGTGGCCGAATTCTAAGTTTCTCAAACGACATATCGTAAGCTGACACAGGTGATTTGTCATTTTTTTTTAACCATGTTGGGTGGACAAAAACATTTTTTAAAAAAAAAATTAAAGGCTCTCGCTTAGGCCTAACATTGCAAACCCGCATGCAAGCAGTTGCTTTATTGGGGCAGGCACTAGGCCTGAGTTCCTAATCTCAGCAATGCCTGACCTGGTTTTTTTATTATTTTTTAGTTTTTTTTTTAATAAGGCATTATTTGCATATATCTTTTCAAATAAATTTTTTGTTTATGTTTTAATTCAATTGTGATTATTTTTAAATGATATTAAGTATATTTAATTTTTAGAGAGGTAGGTATGATTCATCTGTGTTTTTTTATTAATTTTTTATAGATTAATTTTTTTTTAAATGTTGATTTTCTTTATAATATTTTTCATATATGTAGCCTTGCATTGATTTTTTCTTTAATTAGTGTTCAATAAATCTTATGTGTTATGTGCAGCTTTGCATTGTTTTTATTTATAATTATTGTTCAATAAATTTTATGTGTGTCGGTTTCTACTATAAATTTTATATGTTTTTCGGTTACAAATTTATTTTGATAGAGGAATTTATTAAACATAACCAGATAAATTACTTGTGTTGTGATGTTAGATATCTTGATCTTTATTTTTCACTTGATTTTCTCAATTTTATTTTTGTTTACTGTTGATAAATTGTTTTGCTATATATATGCAAAAAATCTAATGGAGGAAGCTATTTGGCCAATATTTGTCCAAGAAAGTTTATAGGTTTTTCCATTCTAAGACTAATATTTGAGATATGTACCATATTTATTTTATACATTCAGTCCAGACATATAGATGAATATATAAAATATTTTTACAGACAGTTAATTAAGTTTTTCATATCCTTTCAATAACAAAGAGTTGACAAATATTCGTTACTCTTTACTTGCTAATAGTTGATAAAACTTTACTTTTCACCTAAAAGCTGAGTTTTTATATTATTTTTGTTCATCAAGCCACTTTTAATTTTATGTCGCTCAAACAATGTTTAGATTTTTTATGTTTTTTTACATTTTATAATTTAATTTTTATATAAAATTTAAGACAATTTAAGTAAATATTTTACATATTACTTATTTATTGCTTGAAAATAAAATTATATAGCTTTTAATGCTTCCAATTCTTGATTTCATATTTAGAAAACGTTTTTTTTTTAATTATCTCATAATTAAAAACAACACACGTGTTTCCATAGCCTAACATATGTCTACACAAGGTCATATACGCAATCACAAAGTATTGGATCTCTGGATTGAAGTTGGATCTTAACATGAAAACAAACAATGTTATAATTAAAGAAGTTAGCAAAACAAAATGAAGAGTAGATTGACTCTATCAATATAAAAAATAGTATAGGATCAAATACGGGCAAAGCACTTTACAAATATAAAAAATAATCTATGAAAATGTTGAAATTAATTTTGTTTTAATTGAAAAATAATAATAATAATAATAATTAAAAAAGGGTAAAAGGTGCTCCGCTCCTAAAAACCAATAATTCATGAGCAAATTATTTGATGGAGTAAGCTCTTGAGCAATCAGGATTTAATGAGATTCTTATGTTAACTGGATTATTATTATTATTATTATTATTATTATTAAGTTTTAATTGAAAAATAGATCAATTGGTCTCAAAATATTTTCTAGTATATACACTAGTATTAATTTGAATGGTGATTTCACAAAGCTTGTGGATAAATTTAATATCCAAATTCCACAAAATATGATTTAATACGAGAAACTATTATTGTTAAAATGATAATAAAAAAAATGGTAATTGTGCCCTTTTCCATGAAAATCTGCTTCCATTTATATGAATGGAGGTGGGCTCTTATCTTCATGGATTCGGAGTTGCTGGTAGGTAAACAATTTACTTAATTTATTCGGGCATGGAGATTTGTAGAGTATCCTTGATTTAATGAGTTTATAAATAAATAATTTTTAAATTAATAATTTTTAAATAATTATCTAAATTAATTTATGTAGTTTTTTTTTTAATAAGATCACCTTAGTTAACTTTGTTTGATAAATAAAAAATATTTTATTTAATAAAATTTATCTTGATAAAAAACTACATGGACTTCAAATGATCAAGGCTTGCCTCCTATACATGCAGGTTTGAAAATTATTTCCAATTTAAATGAAGATGGTAAAGGGGCCAAGAGCTTTTCATAGAGGTTGAGTTTTGAAATCTATATTAAAAAATAATATAAATTATACATTGCATCTTTCCTAATAATTTTAATTTTTTAATTGAAAATATTTTATAAGTCAATATTTAATTATTTGAGATCTTTTATAATTTTTAAAAAAATGAGATTTTTTATATTAGAATTGTGGTAGGATTTGCTTTTCAAAGTATTTTTTTACTTGAAAATACATTGAAATAATATTTTATTTTTATTTTTTAAAATTTATTTATGATATCAACATCCCAAAACAATTCAAAATATAAATAAAAATAATTTATCATAAAATTTTAAAAAATATAGCTGCACTGCATAAGATAATTGCTCTCTTCGAGTGAAAACGTACCACAAGATAAAACTGGATAGAAATTCTAGTCTCCCTTTTTATTTATGTCCAGTGCTTATTAATACCTTAACTTCAACCAACTATTCAGATATACAGCCAAAAACAGAGGTTCTAATACAATTTTACTGCAGAACAGAATGGAGAAACTGATGCCTAACACTTACCCCGTGACTAGTTGATGCGGTAAAGCCCCTCACGTCATTAGCTGCTCTGGTTCCTACAATTAAGCCTTCGTGGGTTTAATGATCAAGTCTGTCCTGGTCTTGAGCCTGCACTTCCTTCACATAGTCCTTTATCTTATATATAAGAGGAATCACTAGAAAGCTGGGAAGGGAAATTATCATTCATTGTCTTCATAAGACTGTAATAATAACTGGTTTGTATTTGTTAATCAATGAACTTTCCTTTTAGAGCATATACCATTTCCATGCATGAATAGTCATGGGGGTAGTGTTAAACAAAAAGATGAGAATGTAGGAACATAGCTAAATTTTCTCATGAACACTCAGTTAACAAGAGAGATCTATTCAAAAGGAGGTTGCTAAATTTCTTTCTTCTTTATTGTCATTTAATCTTGTAAATTTGTGGAACATGCTAAAAGGGAAGACCTTCGTTGATGAACAATGCTAAGATTAAAAACCACTTCGGGATAATTTGTATCAATTCTACCTTCATATTCTTAAAGCTTCTCAGCTAAAAATTATCATCGATTTTTAAGGCTTTTAATCTTTTTTTTTTAATGTACTATTTTTAGACAAAAATGTATCATTTTATAAGAAACTTGTCGTTTTTCATTAAATAATTATACCAAAAGTTTTTAATCGGAATAGATTTAATAGAAAAAATAGTTTATATGTAAAATTGATACTATCTCATTGGTTCAAGGGTGAGGTTTGCCAGTAATCTTTTCATTCTAGCGAGTGCACCAACATTCAATAAAAATTAAATTCTGTCCACTCACACAGTCCTTTATCTTATATATCGGAGGAATTACTAGAAAGCTGGGAAGGGAAAATACCATTTCCTTGCATAGTAATCTGAGTTTCAATTGTTAACTATTGCTGTTTTACTTGAGTAGTAATTTCTTCTAGAAAAGGATCCTAGCTGATGCTATATTTTGGGATTGTAGACGCTTTGAGGACAGCCTCTATACCTCATTCAAATAAATGGAAGCAGATTTTCATGGAAAAGGGCACAATTACCATCTTTATATATTTATTATCATTTTAGCAATAATAGTTTCGCATATTAAATCATATTTTGTGGAATTTGGATATTGAATTTATCCACACGCTTTGTGAAATCACCATTGAAATTAATACTCGTGTATATACAAGAACAAGATCTGTTTTTCAATTAAATAATACGGTGATGCTTGCAAGTTGGTGGTGTTTGGTTTGGTGTCTCTTTTTTCTTCGGCCACTTCTCCTGTTTTGTTCTCAAGGACTTGGTCGTTTTTTTCCAGGCTTGGTGGGGCTTGAGTTTTCTAAAGGTCTGCTGGTTGTCCATCACAGCTCCCATGTAATGGATTCCTTGTGTTTCTCACTTTTCATTTTTGTTTTTATAGAGATGATAGATCCTCCTTTGGAAAAAAGGTGGGATGGACATGGCCTTGAGGTGTGCTAGAAACTGCAAAACCATTCTTGATTTGGCTTTTATTACATGAAGTTTCAAAACTATAAGCCCGTTAATTAAATTATATAAGAAATTTTTATTCTTTTAAAATATAAGATATTGCTCGACTATCTCTATCTTTCCTTTTATTGCTTACGTACAGAAAACACAACAATATCTTATCAAGTCTCTTTCCACTGGCTTATATGACTGTTTAATATTTTTATCATGCAATCACCAAACAGTAAGCACGACTGCACGACATCATCCTTTCCATCCCTTGACTACCTCCCTACGCTTCCAGTATCTTTCTATATATATCTTAGAGCTTTACTTCAAAAGTATCCTCCTAGAAACAGTCCATTATATAATTTATATTACTCAAATTTCAAGAGTGTAATTATCTCAGTCATTATTAATAATAAACATATGGTATGCGATTATTATTATGGTTAAAAGGTTAAACAAAAAGATCAAAATTTAGGAACAAGAGAGATTTTTCCAAAAGGAGGTTGCTAAATTTCTTTCTTCTTTATTATCATTTGATCTTGTAAATTTGAGGAACATGCTAAAAGGGAAGACCTTAGTTGATGGACAATGCTAAGATTAAAAACCACTTCAGGATAATTTGTATCAATTCTACATTCATGTTCTTAAAGCTAAAAACTTTCATCGATTTTTAAGGCTTTTAATCTATGTTTTTAATAAAAAAATGTGCTATTTTCAGACAAAAATATACCATTTCCATGCATATACACCATTTCCATGCATATATAGTAATCTGAGTTTCTAATATCTAGAAAAGGATCCTAGCTGATGCTATATTTTGGGATTGTAGACGCTTTGAGGACAGCCTCTATACCTCCATTCAAATAAATGGAAGCAGATTTTCATGGAAAAGGGCACAATTACCATCTTTATATATTTATTATCATTTTAGCAGTAATAGTTTCGCATGATAATAATAATAATAATAATAATAATAATAATAAAATCCAGTTAACGTAAGAATCTCATTAAATCCTGAATTTTAGAAGCTGAGCACCTTTTAATTACCCTATATTTATTATTAATAATAATAAAATCCAGTTAACATAGGAATGATAGGGCAAAATTTCAACATTAAAAGAAAAGCTTAATCTTTTGAGGCGGGCAGGGAATGATAGGGCCAATGTTGTAAGAATGTTACTGTCTTTCTCCCCTCCTTCCCTTAAACCAGGAGGAACCGGGAGGAGGATGAGTTGCTACTGCTGTTTGGTTTGGTGTCTCTCTTTTTTCTTCAGCCATTTCACATGTTTTATTCTTAAATACTTGGTTGTTTTTCGGTTTCCTCTCGTCCACCCTGGTGGGCTTGATATATATTTTTTTTTTCCAGATTTGTTAAATTAAAAATAGAAGGATTTTACTTGAGGAGACGAGAGATCCACCTGATCCCTTTTTTTCATAATAATTTTATTTTTTCAATATAATGTATAAATTTTATTTTCGAAAGATTCTATAGTTGTATGCATGAACTTGGAGTTTAGACTATGTTTTTAATTTCCTGTCTTCTATCACTAATTTCAAAATTTTTGTTTCTCAAACAAAAATCTCATATATTTTTATTTTTTTTTAATAAGAGCACGTCATATTTTACTATTTTTTATAGTCATGGCATGCAAACAATCACAACAACATAAACAGTAGTGAGGAGTCAAGTTAAAACCTGTCATAAGAGACCGAGATATGTTCTTTGTCAAATTCAGTGATGCTTGCAAGTTGGTGATGTTTGGTTTGGTGTCTCATGTTTTGTTCTTTTCCAGGCTTGGTGGGGCTTGAGTTTTCTAAAGGCTCACGTTGACGTCGTCCACTGCTGGTTGTCCTGTCGATGTAATTATACCATGCAGGCGATGACAAGGTTTTTGACTGAATAAGGACCGTTAAAGATTCTATAGTTGTAATCATGAACTTGGAGTTTAGACAGCGTTTTCAATTTACTGTCTTCTGTAACTAATTTCAAAATGTTTTTTTTTAAGCAAAAATCTCCTTATTTGTTTTACACTTTTACTATTTTTTATAATAATGATTATTATTAATACACAATAAGCAAATAATCATAATAACATAAGAAGAACAACAAGCATAATAACACAAATAATAGCAATTGATCGAGTTAAAACTTACCCATGAAAAACTAATATATGTTCTCTATCAAATTCTATATATGAAATGAAAAAGACTTCCAAATATGGTGGTGATTGCATGTGTGGTATAGTTATATTTTTAAAAAATTTATTAATATTTTAAATTATTTTTTTATGTTTTGAAATGTTTTAAGGTGCTAATATCAAAAATAAATTTTATTAAAAAATATTATTTTAATATATTTTCAAGTAAAAAATATTTTAGAAAGCAATCTCTATTAGTGGTGTAATATAAGAAATATCACTTTTTTTAAATTAATGAAAGATCTCAAATAATTAAATATTAACTTATAAAACCTCTAGTCAATTGATGGATATAAAATGTTTAATCCATAGACATAATTTTTATTATATAACTCTTAAATGATGTATGAATATATAATTTATATTAAGCTTTTAACACATAATTATGTAATTTTTAATTAATATCTTGTTAAATAACCATTTCAATTAAAAAATTAAAATTATTAGGCGTGATGTAATATATAATTTATATTATTTTTTAATATAGATTTTAAATCTTGTCTCAACCTCTTTGAAGGCTTTTAGAGAGTATCTGAGAGTGTGGTAGTGATTGTTTTTTAAAGTTTTTTTCATTCTAAAAAGATTTTTGATATCAGTATATCAAAATAATTTAAAAACATAAAAAATAAAATAAAATTTATTTTTTTTATTTTTTAAAAATAATTTTTGATATCAATATATCAAAATGATCTAAAAACATAAAAAACATATTAATTTAAAATAAAAAAATTAAAATTTTTCAAAAATACTTTTCATTTACAGTACCAAACACTGCCTTAACCGCTTTACCATCTTCATTTAAATTAAACAAAATTTTCAATCATGCATGTATGCTTTATTGGAGGAAATCCTTCATTTGAGGTCCATGTAGTTTTTTATCATGATAAATTTTATTAAATAAAATATTTTTTATTTATCAAACAAAGTTAACTAAGGTGATCTAGTAAAAAAAAACTACATAAATTAATTTAGATAATTATTTCAAAATAATTAATTTAATATATTATTTATTTATAAATTCATTAAATCAATGATACTCCGCAAATCACCATGCCCGAATAAATCAAGTATTTGTTTACCTACCAGCAACTCCGAATCCATAAAGGTAAGAGTCCCTCCATACCCACCTCCATTTAAATAAATGGAAGCCGATTTGAATGGAAAAGGGCACAATTACCATCTTTATTTATTATCATTTTAGCCTTACAAGTCTGAGCTCATCATAATAATTTTATAAAAAATAAATAAATAATATTTAAGTTAACTCGAATTAATTTATTAAATTCGCGATTAAAATTATGAAACTATAATAACCCTGTTAAAAAAAACAAATTATAAAGCCTAATTTTTAATAAACTCATTGTTAAAGATTGAAAATGAACAAAATTTGATATAAAAATAGGATACAAGAAAACAATATGAGTTTATTCGAGTTAACCCACAAAACACATGACTTAAGTATAAAATCGAGATAACCTCATAAAAAGTAAACCAAAATAATTCATAGAGCCTAATTCATAATCAACCAAATGTTGAAAAAATAAAATAGAAAAAATCCCAATAAAAAAGTTAATAAAAACACGAATTAACTAAGTTAACCTGCCAAACCCGCAACTCAAGTAATGAGACTGAAATAAGTTTGTATAAAGCAAATCAAAATAAATCATGAAACCTAATTCTCAATCAACCTAATGCTAAATGATGAAATTGAAAAAAAAAATCAATTAAAAAAGAAAAATAAAACTGGAGTCAACCCGTTAAACCTGTGATAAGGGTTACAAAATTGAGTTAACCATATATATAAAACAAACCACAATAAGTTATAAAACCTAATCTCCAATAAACTAAATATTAAACTATAAAATTAAAAAATATATATATTTAGAAAAAAAAATAAAAAAATACTATTGAAATGAATAATATTTTACAAGATAATGCATAATAAAAGCACCATCTTTTTTAGTTTATACTAGATATTTAACTTGTGTTTCACAGCTAATTAGCTTTTTCTTTCTCAACAAAAAAAAAATTATATATAGAACTTTTCAATACTTTTCTGTATTTAAAAAAAATTGTACATATCAAACCTTAATGATTCACATATAAATAATTTCTTCTCATGTTTTGAAAATATTCTCGACCTTCAGCAACCAATTAGGCCACCCATCATATACAATCCATTGCATAAAACGATTCTAGAACCTCTAAGTAACATAGCAATGAATAAAAAGGTGATCAATGGTCTCAATTTCCATATGACAAAGAGAACAACAAGCATCATCATGACTAATAATTTTACTGTAGGCAAGAAATCTCTTAATGCTCAAACTATCCTGCAACAACAAGTACAGAAACATCTTAATTTTAGGAGGAAATATACATTGCCAGAGTAAAGTACCAAAATTCTTAGATGTTGGATGCCACATATCATCAATGAGAGCACAACCCGATTTAAGTGTGAAAATCGCATTCTTCTCTACCTGCCACACTCTTCTTCTATCAGCTGAATCAGAAATATATAAATTCCTCTCTATCCCAGCAGGAAGAGACTCCAAACGCTGACACTCCCTATTTTCAGCTTCTTGTATAGCCCCACATTTAGCATACATGTCAATGAACGCGTTTGCTATGATCACACTGATTCGTTGTGTTTTGTAACGATGATGTAGTTTCAATGGATTCACTGACCAAATTCCAAGCAATCCAATTGACCACAAGCAGAGAGCACACGAACTAATGTTCTCCATTGGAACAAACGCAGCCTCCAGCATGTTACAAACCATTCTAAAGCTTCCTTTGGGTGGTTACCCAGCAATCATGGCACTCCAGGAAACCACATTCCTCTCCGGCATCTCATTAAACGACATAAGATACTCTTGCAAAGTTCACATCTGCTCTCAGTTTTCAGGAGAAAGGTAAGTTTCCATCTCAACCCCAGCAAAATCCCAAGGGCAATACAATTCAAGTACAAGCAATTCCGGAAGCCAACATCTGGATCAAGTAAAATCAGTCACTACTCTGCGCAGTGGTAAGGTTATTGAAAAACCCTCTCTTGAACCTTATGAGAAAGATGATGAGTCAATCTCTGAGGGTAAGAAAGGGATTGAATTTGAAAATTGCAAAGAAAAGACTGATTCTCTGCCAGCACTTCCATTTCCTCAAGCCATGGCCAAACAAAGAAAAGTTAATCACAACTCTGAAATATTTGAAACTTTCAAACAAGTAAGGATCAATATACCTTTGTTGAATGTTATTAAACAGGTTCCTTCCTATGCTAAATTTTTAAAAGATCTGTGCACTGTAAAGAGAAAATTGAATGTGAAAAAGAAGGCCTTCTTAGCCGAACAAGTAAGTGCCATTCTTCAGAACAATAATGCTTTGAAATATAAAGACCCTGGTTGTCCTACAATTTCTTGCTTTATTGGAGAACATAAAATTGACAGAGCTTTACTTGATCTTGGAGCTAGTGTGAATTTACTTCCATATTCGGTTATTCAAAGTCTCAATCTAGGTGAGTTAAAACCTACTTCTGTTACTCTTTTACTTGCTGATAGATCTATAAAAATGCCTAGAGGAATAGTTGAAGATGTGTTAGTACAAGTTGATAAATTCATCTTTCCTGTGGATTTTATTGTCTTGGATACACAACCTGTTGAAGCATGCAATTCAATTCCTGTTATTTTAGGACGTCCATTTCTTGCAACTTCTAATGCATTGATTAATTGTAGGAATGGAGTGATGAAGTTATCTTTTGGAAACATGACATTGAAAATGAATGTTTTTAACATTTGCAAGCAACCTGGAGATGATAATGATTTACAGGAAGTAGATTTTATTGAAAAAATAATTTACGATCAATTTGAAAATTCTTCCAATGAAACTGAGTTTAATGAATCTGAAGATTTGCAAATGGTTTGTTTTCAGGAAGAATCAAAGGCAAATATTTGGAGACCAAAAATTGAGGAATTGCCACCACGATCAATTGGGTCCATACCTTCAAGTGTTCAACCACCAAAACCTGATTTGAAGTCATTGCCATGTAATCTCAAATACTCATTTTTGGGAGAAAATGAAACTTTTCTGGTAATAATTTCTTCCAAACTTAATGTTCATCAAGAAGATAAGTTATTACAAACTCTGAAAATGCATAAAAATACATTAAGATGGAATGCTAGCTCTAGCTCACCGCTTTTAGCATACCCATTAACCGTACTCGTCCAAGAGAACACATCTCTAACTCCCATGGTATCAAAGATCCCTCCTGCAGAATCCAAGCAGCCACATTTCACATACATGATGATTTACATTTCTAGTTTTACATATTCGTGAAAACTCTTCCCTAATCTCAAACCCCCCTTCCGCGAGCAAGCTGAACGAGCCGCTATCATAGTGACCTCTTCTGGCTCTACATTGCCCTCCACTCAAAAAGCTTCCAGGTCTCATCACAACAGTTTCGCTTAGAATACCCATCAGTCGTAGACAGAAAGTCCATCTCTAGCAGGAATTCCATCAAACAAGTGTCAAGCAAAAGCCAAACAACCACGCAGATCATAAAAACGAGCCAACCCATCTTGAAACAACATAGCAGAAACAAAACCCATCTTTCCAATACCACAATGAACTGATTTCCCTCCAAAAACTCTCAAAAACTGCTCGCCGCACGCTTTGGCTCCTGCAGTCCATTTCAGCGCCATTCTGAAGCATTTGGCAGAAAAACAAGAAGCCACTATGGCCCATTTTGGCTTCAGAGTAGCCTCTAATCATGGTATTCCAAATATAAGCACCGGGGTTTTGTATCTGCGAAAACAGAAGACGAGCATGATTTATATCTGCAGTGTGAGAGAGGGGCAAACGCCAAGGCAAGACTAACATGGAAAGAAAGCTTGGGGGTAGATTAGCCAGACTATAAAGGAGAAGGACTTATTTGTACTTGTTCCAAGATTGTGAGTCAAAATAATACCGCTTCTTTTCCTTCAAACGCAATCTCGTCCTACGTTCCAGGGAATCTTTTTACCTAATCTCTTAATATATATATATGAATGGCATCTTGGCTTAAGCTCCTTCAATTATTGCTTTCGAATTTTCTCATGGAATTGCTCTTTGTTTTTGAGGATCCAATTAATAAGAAAATCATGGAGACTTGGCTGTTGACCTCAACACTCTCGTCTGCTTTGACTTCTTTAATATCCTCGATGTGAACCAGGCTTGGAATATTGGGTGTTCTTGTTTTTGATACATGTAAAGAGGTAAGCTAAGCATCTCTTTCAAGATCTCTCTAGCTGCTGCAGCGATGCCAAACCGCTTTCTGTCTTCAATTTCCTTAGCAGGAGTATTGTATACCAACCAGCTTTCTTTGCGTTTTGCTACAGGTTTGGGGCAATTTTGATGCCTTTTGTGAATCCCTCCATCTGGGCTTATCAAAAGAGGAGGGGGAAAGAAGTAAGTTTCTCTTCTCAGTTTCAGTGCGTCTTTATTGAATTACTCTTACTATTCCCATTACGTTCTGTGAATTTTAAAGGACTAGGCATGTTTCAATTCAGTACTGAGCTACATATTTTCTTGATGGTTGCTTGCTTGCTTCAAACTTCTTTACAAAAGGGGGGAAAAAAAAAACTGTCCTCTTGAGACATCACAAAACCAATCAAACTTCACATAAACTAGGAAGGAAAGGGGAAGTTGGAATCTTGAGTTCACAGGCTAACGGCGGAGTCCAGGTTACAATTGCTCTGCTTAAACAAATCCGTTCAAGTTAGCGTTCTGTTTTTTCAATTGAAAAAGTTTGAATATATTGTTTGTAGGGTTGTAATATTTATATGTATAATTCTCAAAATATTAATTTAACGTAATTCAAATTTAAATTAAGCAATCCAAATTTTAAATACTAGTAAAAAAAATAGATGTTAAACCAGTATGACTCAGCTAATTTATGAGTCTAAAAATAATTTAAATAATTAATAAAAATATAATTTATTTTAAAAATATTCAAGATAATATATTTTTTTTTTAAATATTGAAGTGATAATATGTTAGATCAACTCACGTCATCCTGGTTAATTTTATAAATCTATAATCTGAGTTATGGGATCATAATAATATTAAATGAAACAAATTATAAAATTTAATTCTCAGTAAATTTATTGTTAAATAATAAAATTAAAAAAACTATCAATATAAAAAACATAAAAAAATAATGTTTTAAAAAAATAATGTTTTAAAATAAAATTATGAAAATATTATCGACAATTTTATAAGGTTTTTTTAAACCTTGATTGCACTAAATTTTTAACCTAAAATATAATAATATTATCACGTGATTTCTAGTAAAATTTTAACCTAATTCTATATTTAGATTGACAAATATGATTAATATTGTAAAATTAGATAATATTTTAAAAAAAAAAAAACAAAATTATTTGTCTAGAACGGAACAGGAAAGTAGTCCCAGCCAAAATTTGGTTGGAGTTCATGGAATGAACTGAGATTATAAGTAGGAAAAATTTGTTCTGGTTTATTATATTTTTTAAGCTAAACAAGATATACCGACTATTCTAGACTTAACGGAACAAATTAGACAGTCTCGGCGAGTGATTGTCATTAAAATTACCAGATATAAACGTAATTTGTTTATTTCAATATTTGTTATTAGCACATGTATAGTATATAACTCATACTATTAGAGACGGAATCTGATCACATATAATTAAATACATATTCAAGAAACGAAGAACAACAACATCTTTATTTAATTAGACTGGTGCTAATAACATTGATTATCACTACAAACACAAACATAAACACATACATATCATTCTTCTATCTGGACATGGCTGAACATGCAAAGCTCCATGCAAATAATAGCTAGTTAGCTCTTGTCACATCACCCCAAGCCTCCTCACCAAACAGCATGATACTCCTCTTAGCTTCAATCCTGAACTGTGACCCCAGGTTATGGTCATCCTCACGATGAAGAACAACCTTGTCACCAACTCTCAGTCCATAATAAGCAACAAATTTACGCCAGCCCTTAGAAAGTACTGGCTTGTCATAATCTCCATCTCTCTTCAGGCAACGAATAACTCGAAGCTCACCGCAGCTATCTTTAACATGCAAATCAACAAGATTATTTCCAGCAAAATCTAGATGCTGCAAGCAATGAGTTGGGAACGATAACCGAAAACGAACATCAGTATCGGTCAACTCTTTGCTGAAGATCTGCATTTTTTCTCTCAAGGGTCGTGAAAATTGAGAGAAATGGTTGCGTTTAAGCTATCTGCTGGATTGATAGTTTCTTGCAGCGAGCTTGTTGATTTATAATAAATAAAAACTAGCTAGCTACTGTATTCACGGTAGAAAGACATCGAGCGAGAGATTTCGGAAATCTTGTTCATTTGATCGATTTCGCATGGCGTTATTTAAATCTTGATGGGTTATTTGTAGATAGAACAAGAGAAACGCAGGCTTATGACTACGCTTCTTCAAAGACTACATGAGGCGGGAGGTACGCTCGTATTGCCTCTCGTGCACCTCGTTCGTTCTAACTTGCGAAAACCGAACACTTGCTGAAGATCTTGCATGCTTGTCTAAGTGTTTAGTGAGCTAGAGCATTTTGGGCAACATGGGCAATGGCCACGGACCCCATTTAATAAAAAAACTACAAGAATAAATAAGGTTTATTTTTCAATTATATTTTATGAAATGAAAATTGTTCTTTTCATTAGTAGACATACATGAAGAATAATAAATTAAAATATATTTCTTAAAAAATATATTTTAAAAGGTTTCATTTATAATTTTATCGAGGATCCCTATTCATTTTATGTCTGGGTCATGAACCTGGGATAATGTCCCCTCTTAAGAGACGAGGCTTTCACTCCTCACTTCAATTATCTAGGATCAGTATAACATTGAGCATTAACAAAAAAAAATAATTACATGTTTATGGAACTATTATTCATGCTCAATAATTTTTACAGTGCGTAACTTAAATATGAAAATGGAGATTTATATAATACATTGCATAAGATTTTTTACCAGTTAATTGTATTTTACCATTATTATTGGCTCTGTGATTTTAGATAAAGCTGGTTCTTGATCTTGCAGGCATGTGCTCTACGTCCGCCCAAAGTTTCATCAATCCGCAGAGAGGGGGAGGGATACATCCTGCATCATCTTGAGATTTCTGCGCGGCTTTTGTTCGGATAAGCAACAAGGTGCACGATATTGTTGAAGGGCAAATCCTTCCATGCCTGTCCAAAATTTGAAGTCATTTTCAATTCAAGGTCCACAACAAATTTTTTATAATATAATAATGCTAGAATTACGCTCGATCTCTGCAGCATGCATCGAGTAATCGATTTTGGATTTCGAGTTCCACTGATTTCAAATGCTACGGCGTCAGTGTTGTACACATGTAGCCCAAAGAATAAATTAGAAGGGTTTTGAAGAAATTTGCCACACGGGATCATGTCTGTACTATCGACCGAGACCGTCAGCACTGTGGGCGTGCAACGACGTTTCGACTCGGAGGAGGCTATGTGATTTCTTTTTCACAGGCAGCGGGTTTTTATCCCTTAATTTTCCCCAAAGGGTTCCTATTGATATTAGAAAGGATAGATAGTTTAGAAAGAAAAACTAAAAAAAAAAACATATTTATCCCTTAATCACATTTATTTTTATATTTTGTATTTCTCTCTAACCTGAAACATGTTTGTTCTTTTTATATTTATATTTGTACTTTCTATTTTAAAACAATAATCAGTGCATTAATTAGACAGACAATTACAATCCAATCACAATTAGTTTCACAATTTACACGGCTGAATCTTGAAACACCAGCCCAGTTATTGGCCATCTTAAGCTTCAAACGCAACTGCTGAAACCTTCTAGCTTCCTCTTGACTTCCACCTTGAAGTGCTTCACCGTTAATGCCATGATCATCCTCTTGAAAGAGTTACCACTTATGACCAGATTAATCCAAAACTGTATACATTGAGTTCTGTTCCAGCAGCATAGAGATGAAACGCACGTAACTGTTGCAAGGCATGTTCTTGAAACTTATTTTGGATAGAATTTGGCACCTTCTTGCCTGGATTTTACAATGATGACCGCACTCTCCCAGTAAAATCCTCTTCATCCTTCTAAGCATCAGCTTCCAGATCATGATAGGAATCTTTGAAATCCAGGTCATCATCTAGGAACTGGTTGCAGCTAACAGGCTCCATAGAATTATGAACCTCGGAACCTTTGTTCTGCCTCGTCGCTGTCCTTTTCTTTGACCGGCCAGTGCTTTTGGTGAATTCATCATCTTCTTCCATGTTCCCATTCAGAGCCTTGCTTGCATCTCTTCTCCTCTTTATTGAATCAGTACTTTCATTGCTACCGCTACTATTTCTGTCTCCCTTATTGTATTCCCTAATGGTAGATTCAATGGTTTCAAGCAATCGATCTCCATACTTACTGACCTTGGCCCTGAATATTGGAAAAATGTCCT
>NW_011501868.1:27934-30585 GCF_000495115.2 Populus euphratica | reverse complement strand
AGACTTTGTAATTTGTTTCGGTTTTTTTATAAGGTTTTCTCTTATCATGATTTATATTATGGGTTTGACAAATTAACTCAAGTTGACTCAGGTTTTTTTTAGTTCTTTTTTATTTATTTTTTTTTTAATTTTATCTTTTAACAATAGATTGATTGAAAATTAAGCTTCATAATTTTCTTCAATTTGCTTCCTACTAGATCATCATGGTCTTATACCCCGGTTTGCATGTTTGATAGGTTAACATAAATTGACATAAGTCATCTTTTTTTAATTGAATATTTTTCAGTTTCATCCCTTTAACATTGTGTTTATTATAAATTAGATTTTATAATTTTGTTTTGATTTGGTTACTAAAGGTTATAATGGTCTTATAACATAACAAGCAAATTGTTAAGTTAAACCATGCTAATTTGAATCGATTTAATATATTATCGTTTTAATATTTATATAAAAAATCTCATTTTAAATATTTATTTTAAGTTAAACTATGTTTTTACCAGTTCTTGAGGTGGCTTTTGAGCCTGTCAAGATGGTTAGTTCACATTGAATCAATACTTGTATGATTTATTTGTTTTACTATAAAACAATATTAGCAATGCCTAGATATTTGTTTCACGTAAAAAATTAATTCAACCCATAGCATATCATAAAACCAATAATATAGTGTAAACTAAAAGACATTGGCAAGTATTATAGATACAAGCTCAATTGTAGATTGACATGCACAATGCATTTTTTTTCATCCTATTATTTATTTTATTTCTCTCTTACTTTTATTTCTTTCTTGCAAGACTAAATTGAAGGACAATTTTAGTTAATTTGTTAGGAAATTACAAGGTTAAAAGCTAATGGACTATAATTAAAAAAATAGAAGACATCGGTGTCACTTTCAAAATTCTAGTAAAACATTCATTATAGTCCTCATACTTTCTGAATTAAAAATATTAGGTACTTTATATTTTTTAAATTAAAAAAAAAGTCAATTATGATCAAAACATATTTTTCTTATTTTTTTGTCCGTACTTTGAAAAATAAAAAAAAGAAAGTCATTGAATTCTAAAAATAAAATAAAAAAATCATTGCTTAACACCTATTTCAGCCACTAAAATGGTCGATCATGGTGTCAACATAATATATTTGATTAGGAAAGTTCCACTTAGCTATTTTTTTTCACTTTCAAAGTTTCTAAAAAAAAGTAGATTTGACATAAATAAAAAAATTATTTCGAGTTGATATTAGATTTTTAGATCGATAGATTATTTAAGGCCATATATAGGTTATTAAGAGTATTTTTTAGGCGTTTTTGGTATAAAATAAAGTTGAAAATTAACTTTTTAATGTGTGTGTGCATGTTTTAATGTTCTTTTTTTCTTTTTGCTTAAAAATACTTTCTTTTTATCAATCTTTAAAAAATAAGCTTTATTTTTTATTTCAATCTCGCACACCACCCTTATTTTTTACTTTTAAATAATAATAATAATTTTTGATAAAAAACATTTTGTGCTCCTGATTTCTATATAAGTAAATAAAGAGTAATTTGAAAATAAAACGGTGTTTAAATCTAATGGGTCTCATAATCCAAATTTCATGTATGAAAGGTTGAACCACTTAAATGTTTTTTAACCTTTTTTTCATTGAATATTTTTAATTTTAATTTTATCATTCAATATTAACTTGAATGAAAATTAAGAATCTTAATTTGTTTTCATTTATCTTTTATAAGGTTATTATTATCTCATCACCTGAGATATAAATTTAGTTGATTATATATGTTTTACATAGGTAGATATAATATGTCATCATTGTCAGGTTTTTTAAAACATATATATATGTGGTAGAAACAATAAATTTAAAATTTGTTTGGAGTCTCAAAATTCCTGTTAAATAGATCTAGAATCGTTTAGGATTTATACGAAGATTACTTGAAGATTAAATATTCTTTTTATCTTTGAATATTTTCTACAATGCTAGTGAGAAATCAATGAATTTTTTTTAAAACAAATGATTTCAAGCCCTATATATTTATTACATTGTTATTAATTAACTTAGAAAAAAAGAGAGAGAGGGGATTTCACTTTATATCTACTTATAAAATATTATTTATTTAAATAGCATTTTTTTCAAATCTATTTTGTAATTTAAATTTTATACTAATTATTGAATTTTATAATTTATTTTTTATAAGATTATTCTAAACTCATTTATTTAGACTACTAATTTAATAAGTTAACTCAATGGACTTGAGTCTTTTTTTTTTGCTACTTAACTTTTTTTTCAATTATATTTTTTAATATTAGATTTTGTAATTTGTTTCAGTTTTTTTTCTATGAGGTTTTCTCTAATCATGGTTTAGGTCACAGGTTTGACAAGTTAACTCGGGTTGACTTGAGTTCTTTTTTTAATTATTTTTTTAATTTCATCTTTTAACAATAGGTTAATTAATTAGTACTTAAAAGTGCATTTTTATCATGGTTTTATATCATCATTTTGCACTTGAAGTATCAATAACTCCTTAACTAAAGCATGTTTTATAATAATATATCTAAAAATATAAGATACCTTTAATTTGTGGTAAATATTCATTTTAAATGCAGGCCTATCACATAAATGAAAGGATTGATTGATGAATTTAAGAAATGAAATTGAAAGGA
>NW_011501868.1:24468-26852 GCF_000495115.2 Populus euphratica | reverse complement strand
ACGACGCTCACGGTCCAGTGCTGGTAACCAGAATCGGCCAATTCATGGCGGGGTGACAACACATACGAACAGCTCCGTTTTATTTGCTGCACATGCGAAATAGATGGTAAGATTAATTTAAATGAAATATATCGTTAAATTCAGTTGTTGTTAATATAACTTTTTTCATTATAGGATGCGTGTCTTGAACGTGATCCGAGCTCAATGGAGCTGTTTGTTAGACGCACGTGCAGAATTAAGACCGCTAGAAGGGTCTGCAATAATTCATTGATAACCGTGCTCAACATTTCATAGTATGTTTGTTCATCCATTTCACTTTGTAAGTTATTATTTTTATTGAATTGAATATGATGATTACTTGTTTTTATTTTATTTTCAGGAGACCTATAATAATCGGTTGAGGGAGAGATATGGGGACAATATTGATCCGGATTTATGGATGGAGGTTGGCTCCTCAGGTAGACCCGATAAAAATTAGGTTTACAGGCTCTCCAACACTATGGCGGACAACTTGTAGTCGACCCGTAGTGTTTCAACCATTTGGAGCTCCCAAACAATTAAGGATTGTCACCAAGTCAAAAGTTGGTCACCCACTTATCAATTAGTCATCAAATCAATAGTTCCCAATTTTGGCCTATAAAAGGAGGCATTTGCCATGCATTTAGGCATCTTGGTGTTCAGATCAAGATCATGCTCTTCCTTTCTCTCTTTGTATTTTTTATGCTTTGTTTTCATTAATATTAAGTTTATGCCTTTCATTTCCTTTCCTTTACTTAGTTAACTTTTATGTTCTTATTTTGTTTATCTATTTTGCTTTCTTTCATTATGTCTAGCTAAGTTAGTTATGTCAAGGTGAAAAGGTTACACTAATGGTGTGAGAATAAGTATAATGTAAACTTAATATGGACTTTAATGTTTGATACTAACATGTTTTATATTTGTTATCTTGTTTACTCTTTAATACTTTGCTTGTTAAATGATTAATCTTGATTTATGTTGTATAACACTTGGTACAACAAATGCTTGGCATTTTCATAGCCCATAATGTATGGTATAACCGACACCTGAGCTATGAAAGGAACTTGATTTGTTGTTAACATAAGTTGTAATCATGAATGCTTGACGAGATTTGCAAGTATTAGCATTAATTGAATAAGATGACTAATGTAATCATGTTAACAATATATAATCTGATTGGAACCTCCTTTGTGTGTGGTTTCTAATTGAATAATAAGAGTTTATAACTTTTCTTCTTCTTCTTCTTCTTATTTTTCTTTATTATTATTGTTGTTATTGTGTGTGGGTTATTTATTAGTTCGACACTCCTGCACTTGGGAGAAGACATCAATCTTTTAGTCGTGTCATGCAGCAACACATGGCTCAACTCACTGAGAAATACGACCACCTATCAGCGGAGTACGCGCACCTCAAAGCATCTCAAGAGAAAAAAAAAGTGGAGTATGAACAATAAAAAGCGGCTTACGAATAGCTCCGTGAAGTTATGAACATGGCAAAAAGTAAAACATGTATGCCTAATCTTTTTTGGCCGTATAACCACCAGCCTCCTCTAAGATCTCCTCCTCCTCCTCTAGCTCCACCTTTATATTAATTTGTAATAAATATTATTTAACTTTAAAACTTCATTTAATATGTTTTTGAAACATATTTAGTTTGTAATGAATATTATTTAACTTTGTTTTTTTTTCTTCAATATAAATTTTATTTGCATAATTGATTTATATTACAATTAATTTACATAGTTTTTATTATATATCCTAAATAATTTTTAAAAAACAAATTTAGAAAAAAAAACAATTACCAATAATTTCATACACTCACCGACTGACTTCCTAACGGAACAACTCTATCGGTATTTGACAGTAGCTGCCATAGTTACCGATGTATTTACAGACGGATATATTTGATCAGTATTTTATACACTCACCAACTGACTTCCTGACGGAACAACTCCATCAACATTTGATAGTAGCTGCCACAGTTACCGATGTATTTGCAGACGAATATATTTGGTCGGTACTTCATACACTCACCGACAGCCTTACCGATGGTTAGTTGCCCTCGGTAAATCACGATATCATCGACGGAATACAAATCTGTCGGTATATTCAAGCTGGAATCTTTTTTTTTTGCGCACAATTTTCGTCTGTAAAACCATTAACAAATGGTTTTTTTGTTTTTCTAACCGATATAGCGACGGAATGTTGAATCACTGACGAAAGGTAACCCGACGAACGTAATCCGTCGGTGATGATGTCTGTAAAAAAAATCACTAACGAACTTCTAATCACACATCGACAAAATATTTTCGTCGGTAAAACTGTGAAATCTTGTTGTCTCTACACGACGTCAGGCGACAACTCCAG
>NW_011501868.1:6938-24238 GCF_000495115.2 Populus euphratica | reverse complement strand
TTACTTGTGTGTTTTTTATTTGATTCAAATGCTATTATATTTTAAGCTTATTTGCAAAATTTTTAAGATGGTTAACGTCGATCCCTAAAAATAGAAGACACGTTAAAAATGATATCAGTCCCTAAAACTAGGAGACTTTGTCTAAAATGTCGACGTTTGTCTCTAAAAAGGAGAGTTGTGTCTGATTTACCAAAATAAATAATAATGGACATAATCCATATTTGGTATTTAAATTTTTAACATCGGTCCTTTTCTGTAAATAAAAGAGACGTACCGACAAATAATATTTATTTTATAAAACAAAATTATTTTGATATTGTTGAGAAATGGGTATATCCATATTTGAGAATTGGGTTTTGACCATGAACAGTGATATGATAAAATGGATGTTGGACCCGCGTCGTTACTTAATTTAAATTTAATTTTGTTTTTTAAAAGTATTTATATATAAAAATATCAAAAATACTATAAAAAATTACTTGAGTGCCATTGTATAGGTAAAAGACTAAAATACCCTCTGATTTCTCTGAAATTTATGAAAATGCCGCTGGCGGCGCGTGTGGCTCACTCGCGGCTACTGTTGGAGGCGACGAAATTTTCCAGCAAGTTTCCAGCCAACAGATGGTTGATTCTGGTAGATTTGAGGGTGAGGATTTTGATGGTGGTGGTATCGACGACCATTGATGGCTGATGAGGGAGAATCGTCGACTTGAACCTTCAGTTGGCCGATTCTGTCGCGGCCCTTTTCCGGCCAGATTCGGTGGTGAAAACGCGTAAAACAGCCGGGGTTTTGCTTAAGAGGGGATGATGCACCTTTTTGTGATGTTTTTATGGCTTAAAACGGCTGGAAATGGAAGATCCGATGAGAGAGAGAATCGCCAGTGAGAGAAGAAAGAGACTATGAGATTCGCTACGGTGTGAACGCGAGTATGGTGCATCGATGCATCTGAAAGCTGTGAACCTTGGATTGCGAATGATTGGATCATGCGGCTGTGATTGGCTTGATTTGAAAGTTGATTGGACGGTCCGGATGGTCTGAGCTTTATTCCGGTGTGGCGCGGTATACCGAATGTTTGATACACCTGATGCAGGATTGAATGACAGATTATTTTAAAGGCTGAGATGGATTTGAGTTTTAATCCGGTATGGTAAAACCTATTGTATCCTAAAAAAATTAAAGGCTCATATTTAAATACTATTAGATCTAACTGTTAGGATATTTTTGGTATTTTTTAAATTATTTTATAAAAAATCAATATCTTACTCGTGTGAAGAAAAAGTAGAAAATGAAATGAATAGCGTAAAATAGTAATAGTATTATAGTAAACGCTAATTTGGATTTCTCTTCTTTTGTTTTTTTTTCTCTAACTTAGTTTCATTGGGTATTTATAGCCATGTAGCCAATGAAGAGGGAAAATGAATCACGGGTTGTGCAAAATTTTCAATATACAGTTGCACCGCTTACCATCGGCAAAAATCATCCACCTACCATCGGCAAAAATTGTATTACTTTTTTTGTTTTATTATATATAATAATAATATTTATTTATAGTGGTAAAATTAAAAACTCAAATCAGTATTAGAAAAAGCTTTTTATCCTCTAAAAATCAATTTTAATTACAAAAAAAATCTTTATATAAGTATCAACTCGATGAGCTAGGTTTTTTAACCAAAAATAGCTTGAAACTCATTTTTTATCTCGGTCAACATGATGAGACCCGTATTAACCTGGTGGACTTGTTTTTGACTGAAAATGAAGGTTTTGACTCGAAATGGTCCAAAACTTATTTTTCATCCCAGTCGACATGGTGGGACCCGTATTGACCCGGAGGACTTGGTTTTGACTGAAAACGAAGGTTTTGACCCGAAACGGCCCGAAACTCATTTTTCATCTCGGTCGACATGGTGGGACTCGTATTGACTCAATGGACTTGGTTTTGACTGAAAATGATGGTTTTGACCCGAAACAGCCCGAAACGTATTTTACATCCCGGTCAACATGGTGGGACCCGTATTAACTTGGTGGACTCGGTTTTGACCCAAAACAACCCGAAACTCATTTTTCATCCCGATTGATATGGTTTAACCTGTATTGACTTGGTGGACACGGTTTTGACCGAAAATGACGGTTTTGATCCGAAACAGCCCGATACTCATTTTTCATCCCGATCGACATGGTTTAACCTGTATTGACCCGGTAGACTCGGTTTTGATTGAAAGATATGGTTGACTCGAGAAAATATATTTTAAATTTTTTATTATTATTATTTTTGTTATAAATAATAAAATAAAATAATATTCAAAAAAATTTTAGTAAATTCAAAATTTTTCGTTGAAACGGGAAGCAATCGCTAGAGTTCATCTGAATGTGAAGGTGGTGGATATGTACGTCGTGTAAAGATTACAACTGCCTCTTCTAGAGCTCCCATTTCGCTCACCGCTACAACTATGGCTTTTGCTTTCTTTTGCCAGTTTGTTTCTTGCCTGCCCATGGATTCGGCAGCACATTGGAAGGTTCACTTATCCAGGACAATCTTCTAAAAATTAAGGAATCTGGTGGTCTACATTCCTAAACGCAGTATCAAGAAGATCAAGTATAGGCCTTTGGGCATAGCCTTAAATAGATGGGCAAAAAAGGTAAGCTTGCAAGTCCTTGAGTTTGCAATACTCGGCCGATTGCATGGCACTTTTACAACCCCCTATTTTGCCGATTGCTTTACTTCCATTGCTGCTGGGCCATTGAAAGTTGAAACTGTCAAATTAATGCCACCCACTAATAGTGTGTTTGTTTTACATCTGTTTTTACACTTGCGGTATAATTAACGCATTAACGTGTCTAGTAATAAATCTAAATATGTTTTATACGAGGGGATGTATTAAAAAATTAAGTTTGAAATATAGAGTTTTTAAAGTAGTTTTTATATGTTTTTTTAATTGAATTTTATAAAACATTGTTTCTGTTTCAAAAGTATTTTTAAAAACATTTAAGAATTTTTTATTTTAAATTAATATTTTTTTTGGTATTTTCAGATATTTTGATACGCTATATCAAAAATAATTTTTTAAAAATAAATAAAATAATTATTTTAATATATTTTCAAGTAAAAAATAATTTAAATAATAACCGTAACCATATTTTTAAAAAATATTTTAATATGTGTTTTGTTATACATAAATTTTAATCATAATTTTTACTAAATAAATATTTAACCACAACTAATTATATTTTTTAAAACTTATTTTAAAAAAAAACTTATAATCACAAAAATTATCTTAAAAACAAACAAACACTCTAAATTAGTGAAATATCATCATATTTTATGTTAATATTATCACCATTTTTATTAACTTCATCATTAACCTTTACAAGCATATTTAATTCTAGAATTTCTTAACAAATATTATTATTAATTATCGATTCTCTTCCACCAACTTCTATTTTAATATCATCATCATAATAGTTATTAATTTTACTAACATCGTTAGCTTTATAACCTTTGCAATTAAATTTAAAATCTCTGTATCCTTGTTTTATTGTAATCAACTTTATCATGTCATCATCATTTATTATAATTATTATTACTTATTAATAAATTAACAATTAATGTTAATTTAGTATTTTTATTCTCACCATCTTCATCATTAGCATTATATTGTAATAATCCATTTTTAAACCTTAAATTTTCCATTTATTTTCAAAAATATAATTTCAATAAAATTCACTCCGTTTTCGTAATTTTGTAATTCTTGACACTTTTGTTTATTTTATTTTATTTTATATGACAAGATAGAAAAATAAAAAATAAAAAAAGTGAAATGAGAGGTAATAAAAAAAAGAATATTCATTTTTTCATTTTTTATATAAATAAAAAAATACACATTAGTTTTTTTTTTAAATAATGAGAAAAGTCCCGATAATATAAATAAGAGAAAATCCTATATTAAAAAGAAAAGAGACCAACAAAAAAGAGAAAAAAAAACCCTGGAGATTAGAGAGAAGATTAAAAAAACAAAAAGCAAGATCAACAACCACATTACCTTAACATCACCACTTTTTCCATGCTAGCTGATGAATATATCAGCCTTGTCCTCACCACTAATTCGATGGAAACACACACAAAAAAATAACTCAAAATTATTTCTAAAAAATAACCTAGAAAGCAGCACCATCACAACCCAGAAATTCAAGTTCTTTAGTTTATTTTTTGTGTGTAGATTTAGTGACAGCACAAGATAGACATGCGCCGTCACTTTCCAATTACTTCCCAGCACTCGCGCGTAAGGTGCAGTTGCTGATGCTACCTGATCAATTTCTAGGAGCTTTTGCCCAATTCCCATCGTTCTTGAATGGTAATTTTGAACCCGAACAAATTCTCATTTGTCGATTTTGTGGTCCTGGGTTTTGTATACATTAAATTATTTCACCGCATTGTGTGTTAATTTTTCTAGTCATTCGTACAATCAACTCATGATAAATAAATTATTATTTGATGTTATTTAGAAAAGTTGACACTTGGATGAAAAATTATTTGATGTGATTTGATTTGATTTTATCATGATAAAATTATTTATGAGAAAAAATATTTTTTTTGTGTCCTTTTTTTCTGATATTTTATTGGATAATATTTGTTTTTCTTATTATTCACAATATCAACAAAAAATAAATGAATCATCTATGGTCATTGTTCAAGAATATTGATACATAAATGGAAAATCTACTTCATGCGTAATTTGTTTAATACATTCAAAATTATTGTAGAAAATATCATACTTTTTCATTCTTTTCTATAATTTTTTTAGTTATTAATTGTTTTTGTTATTTATAAAGTTAATCCAAGATAATGAATTATATGGTCAATATTCAAAGATATTTACGAGTGAATGATATAAATTACTAATACATGAATCTTTGTTATTCAAAAATAAAAAACAATAACTTATTTGATTTTAGTTTTGGGTGTTTTGGGAGGAAAAAAATTGAGCCGGATTAATACAACTCTATATAGGTGTATTAAATATAATTTTACACTCATTTTAAAACATAATTAAAAGAGATATGTCAACCATCAATGTATCATTGCAGGTCCAATATATGTAATCTAAAAGTAAAGATTCGATTTTTTTTATGTATCCATGTGGTGTCACGATAATTATCCTCTTAGATCAAGATTGTCGAAAATAATGTGGGTGGAAAAGATAAGAAATCCTTATCCTTTATTAATAGAAAAAGAAAATGGGAGTTATTAACTAGTATTTTGGTCATAAGAAATCCTGACAGAGTCTGGGTAAAAGGATTGATTACATAAAAAGAATGCATTATAACCACTAATATACTTTACCTGAGGTAAACTATATTATTTATTTGTTTGATATAAACTAAGGTAATGTTATGCTTTTTAACCATTGGTCTATCTAGAGTTTAAGAAAAGTCTTAATAAGAAAATTATTATTTTATCATGTTAAAACTTAATCATTCTAATGCTAAAATAAAAATAAAGTAAATGAGTTTATGTAATTTAATACCAGGAATACATCTTATATATAATTTCATAATTCCACATATTAAAATAAATAAAATAAGTTGTTGCGCCATTTTTGAAATGTTGGCCAAAATCCTTTAGAATTTTACAAACTTGTTGTAAAATCTACGCAATATTCTTTTTAAACATGTAAAGGGTTTTAGACTTTTTTTTTTTAAATACTTAAATAATTTTAGGATTTTTACCCACATGTAAGAAAAAAATAAATTTTTTATTTTTATTTTTTAGGCCTTTATCTTTCAAGGCCTTCTTGAATACAAATACTAATTAATCTCTTAAGCTTCACAAGCAATTTCAATTTTAGAGATTTGGTGAATATATCAACGACTTCATCTTCACTTTTGCAATATATTATCTCAATGGTTTCATCCTTTGTGAGATCTTTTAAGAAGTGAAACTTTATATTAATATAAGTTTTTTTTTTACCATATAGAACTGAATTTTTTTTATAGTTTGATTGTTGAGTAATTGTTACAAAAAATTATCATAGGCCCTTATCTCTTGGAATTAAGTTCTCCAAGAATTTTCTTCAATCATATTGTTTGACATATATATGAAGTTACAACTATAAATTAAGATGGTTAATAAAATGACAATTGATTGCTTCTTTAAAGACCATGGAATAACACTTGAATTAATCTTAAAAACAAACCCATAAGTTCTTCTATTATCTTGATCTCTTGTCAAATCTGATTTTCATTTTTTATAGAACAATCTATACTCTATAGTACCTTTTAAGTATAAAAGTATCTTTTTAACAGTTAAAAGATAAAATTATATTGGATTCTTCATGTATCTACTAACAATACTTACTGAATACATTACATTTGACTTTGTTGTTGTCAAATACATCAAACTCCTTACAATTTGTGATGCAATACTAGCTATGACATTAAATGATCAATTAGGAGTGTCCATTGAATATATTACAAGCCTAAAATAAAGTGAATTCAAGACAAGTTCAATTAACTAAGTCAAGAGGCTTGGGTAAAAATGGTTCAAATTTGTCAATTTATAGCTTTCTTTATTTTTAAGGTCATATTTAAAGCTACAAGAGGAGTTTTGATGTGATTTAAATGGGTTGGAAAATAGATATTTGTACCATTCCAAGATATATGATAGGCCCGATAATTAGTCTGGACAAGAGAAAATGACATGTTTAAAATTGGGTCTAAAATTTGTTAGCAAAGTACAAAAATGAAAAAAAAAATATTGTTTCCTTGAAAGTTATGAATTGTATTCACTACAAGGAGTCCTTAATGGTGGAACTTATATGACAACCTTTAGCTTATTTATTTTACAAGGATTCCATATCAAATAAAAAGAATTAACTAATGAAGAATTATTTTTTATTTTATAAGGTATCAAACTTGTATTCAACAAGAATTCTTCAAAAATTATTTATCTTAAATTTTTTCACTATCATATGTGGAAAAAAGGTGAAAAATAATTTAGACTATTTTTTTTTATTTTTAAACCTTAATTTAATTACTTTGGGCTTTTATTTAAATTAAATGCATATATGATCCATTAGTATTAAGGTTTTTTTTTTCTTTCAATAGTATAAATACTCTTTGTAGTGTCTTTCTTGTACTTTTTATTTGCAAATTGGTATTTTTAGGTTGGAGATTTTTGTTTCAATAGTGTTGGTGCCTTAGAACAACTTTTGATTGTGTTACATTCTTATCAAATCTATTTTAACTTTTCAAGATTCATTTCAACTTTTTGAGATTCATTGTCAATGTTGTTGTGAGTTTCGTGACCAAGTGATCATGAGTTTCACATCAATTTGCTTGTAAAGATGTAGTTAACCTTTTTTTTCCTCCATAATCCTTATTTAGCTTCAAACTGTTGGTGTACTTATCGAATTGCAATTCTTCATTCTAAACTTCTTTAAGATTTCTCAAACATCTCTTTTTGAGAAATAAATATTCTAGCATTTTATTGAACCACTTCAAAATCATGAAAATAATGTAACTTTTCAAGATTGATATATCAAATTTAGTCATCATGAACCTTTTAAAGTCTCCAAACATAACATCTTTCCTTGATCTTTAATTTTAATAAAAAAATATATTATACAACTTTTACATCATTCATTCAATAAACAAGTATTTATATGACTATATCAAGCTCTTAGAACTTTAGCCCATAAAAAACATTTTATAAATTATATATCTCATTCTCTTTATTAAATTTCATGTAACTTAAAAGTTGATCTATAAATATCTATTCTTAAAGATTTTCATCTAGAAAAGTTGATTTTATATTCAAATAAAAAATAAATCATGAATTTTGAATTGTCAAATCAATAGTCAATCTTATTGCATCATCCTCTACAACCAGAGCAAAAACTTTCAGCTATCCAAACTTTTTTGTGATTGACTTTTTTGTGATTGACATCATACTCTTACTTGTAACTTTAGCTATAAGCATGCTTTATAATTGTTAATTTTAACATTCTTTTTTTTACACTCTTTTTACACCAATAATTTCTTGTCTTTTAAAAAACTCTAACTCCCAAATCCCAAGTGTTTTTTTTTCCTTTCCCTTCTCCTCTATGACACCAATTCTATTATCCATAGTTTTTTTTTTAATCACTCTCTTTAACATCATCTTTAAAATTTATTGAAACAAATGTTGTTTACGCGGGCTTCATTTAGTGGGAGGAAGATAAATTGCTCACAGGACATTCCAAATCCTCAAAGGTTGATGTGGCACAATATGGTTTGCAGATGCTGCATTCCTCTGCTCATGCGAGTGAATTTTTGTCTCCCTCAGTATTTTTAACAATACTCAACAAACATCGGACTCAGGAGAGATGCCCTCCAATGTGCCTAATCTTGCTAGCAAAAACAAGGTTTCTTCTCCACTTCAGAAGTTTCTAGGTTATCAAATTTCTGACGAATGGCTGAGTTCTGATGTCTCTTTAATGAAGAGGAATGTGAAAACAATGACACCCTAAGGGCAAGAAAAGGAAAATGACGAAAAAACAAATTAATCCGAATAAAAAGTGAAACAATCAATAAACACTCACTTTGCGATGTTCAAATACTTGCGTGGTTAGTTTCCAACAATTGGGACATGGAAGTTGCATGATCATCTGCAGCAAAGAGGGCGACCTAAAGCCAGTATAACGCCAAAGAATTACTTTGTTTTCCTATCAAACTAATTTTGTTTGGGAGGTTTCTGAAGCCATTTCCCTTGAGCTAAAGTTATGAAGCTAAAGCATCGATCATCTGCTAATTTGACTGCTACAAATACATAACTTTGATTGTTCATTGGATCCCATCCAAGACCTGCTTTCACAGGAGATTTTGGATCCCATCCAAGACCTGCCTTCACAGGAGATTTTTCTTGATCAGATACAGATCCTGTCCAAACCAGTTTATAATGCTCACAAAACAACCATGACCTAACACAAAGTCACTTGTTCAGTTTGAGATGATAAAAGTCCATGGTGAGCATTTCTTAGCAGCATGAAAAGGTATTGTTTACTATTACAGATAGAGCACTATAGATTTCAGAGATGTGGTTCAAGAAACTCTGCTCAATTCAACAAATTCTCAGGTGCTAATTCAGTTGCACCAGTTCTACTTCACTGTAACTCATAAGATGAAAAACTGAAATCTGATCAATAAGATGAAAAACTGAAACCTGATCTTCCCTCATTGGTGGATTTCAGTTCAAGCTTCTGAAACGGGCTGCAAGATAAATGAAGAATGATTCATTACCATATTTCATTCATAAGTTTGTTTTGCAGTACAGAAAAGTAAACAGTGACTACACGGTGGGAACATGCTTGATCTAGTTTAACGAATATGATATTTGTAAAAATAGATAGAAATTGCCATCATAACATTTAATATCCAGAGAAAACAACAAGTAACGTTATGTAGAATCTCAAGCCCAAGGAAAATGGGAGAAGTACCTGCTGTTGGGATCATAGTAGCAGCCATTGATGGAACCATCAGTACAAGAGAAGCAAACATAGTAAAAACCAGCTATGGTCAACCCACAGTCTGTTCCAACGTTGACAAAGTATTGCTCTTTCCATCTCTAGACACAGACCACACAAAATCTCAAGTTACTAGTTCTGATATAATGATTCTATCACCAAATGCTCAAATGTTTGATCATGTATTACCATAAATTTGTACCGATAGTTAATCAAGTCCAAAGACTTGCCACCATCAACCTTCAGTTGTTCCTGTGAATAACAAAATCAATCAGAGAGCACTTATCCGGCGTATATGCAAAAGAAGTTCTGGATCTTACCAGCAATGGTTGGAAAGACGGAAACTTAGTCCAGTGCCTTATATCATCTTCTGACCTGTAAATTTTCTTGAAATAATTAAAAAGGAAAGTATTGTCCACAATCACTCATATCTAACATGATACATGCATTAAAGATGGAGTTAAGGCACATACGAAGCTTCCCATTTGCCAGTGAAGAAAGTGTAATTCTTGCCATCAACGATTTCTCCTTCCCAAAAGGTTACTACCTGACACATCATAGCTAAACAAAGTAAACATAACTGCAAGTACATTCTGCATATTCACCAGACCACCGTAAACCTGCAAGAATAATAATAAAAAAAGTAGCATTTTACAGAATCCATGCATCCCTTTGATTAGGTCCAACTGCATTCAAGTCCCGTCCTAAGGATACTCTAGCAGGAACAAATCCATTCCAAATTGGATCCATAAGAATTAAGTGCGAGAAATGAAATAGCAAGGCACCAATATGTTACAATAACATGAAACACCCTACAGAGTTAATACCACAGGAAGATCCAACGCACGTGTTGTTAGCTCAGACTGCGGATGATCAAAGAAGCATGGAAACATAGCCACACATTAACAAATGAGTTAAATCCTAGTTGAACCTTTTATTAGCCAAAAATGGAAGGAATTTTAACAAAAAAAAATACTTATTTTGCAGGTCTAAAAGTAGGAAGATAGAAGGAAATGGTAACGTACGGGTGTGTCAGCCATAGGAACATTAAGGGCTTCCATAGTACCACATAGGTAACCATGATCAAGGTCACATCCTTGAATGCGAACATTAACTCTCCAAGCTTCTTGAATGCGAACATTGACTCTCCAAGCTTCATCCTTCTGAAGACTAGAAACATTCTGGGTTCCAGAAAAGGCCTGTTTCAACCCAACAACAAATAAATTAAACAACGCATATGAATTCACAAAAATGAACAGCGAGAAATGGGGGGTATTTTCACCTTCACAGTGTTAATTATCATTAAAAAAAATTAGAGAGAGAGAGCAAAAGGCTTACCTGTCCAACAGTCAAAAGAGTACAAACTGGAGGTGAAGTGTGTCCTGATGAATTTTCACCTTCACAGTGTTAATTAATCATCATCATTGATTATTATATTATAATTAGATACTAAACCTAATCAAATCGAATAATTGAATTAGAGGTGGTGGTACGAACGAAGGAAGCAACGAATACCTGAAAGTTGAGAAGGTGCGGAGGAGGAGGAGGAGGTTTCTTCGACTCTCACCGGCATTATCTTTCTGTTTTATGTATTTTCTTTCTTGATCACTTGCTGTCGTTGTTTTTGCTATTTCCTTTTCAATATACAAATGCAATTTCACCCTCTCTCTCTCTCTCTCTCTCTCAAATGACTTTCTTTCTTCCACTAAAAAAGAGAGAGAAATGGATGCAACGCCGGACCATCTGCTATTGTATGACCTGTATTCTATTATAAGGTAGCGTCGTTTCCAAGCCCTATATATTTATTACATTGTTATTAATTAACTTAGAAAAAAAGAGAGAGAGGGGATTTCACTTTATATCTACTTATAAAATATTATTTATTTAAATAGCATTTTTTTCAAATCTATTTTGTAATTTAAATTTTATACTAATTATTGAATTTTATAATTTATTTTTTATGAGATTATTCTAAACTCGTTTATTTATACTACTAATTTAATAAGTTAATTCAATGGGCTTGAGTTTTTTTTCTTTTGCTACTTTGCTTTTTTTTTTTTTCCAGTTATATTCTTTAATATTAGATTTATTGATATTAGACTTTGTAATTTGTTTCGGGTTTTTTTATGAGGTTTTCTCTTATCATGATTTATGTTATGGGTTTGACAGGTTAACTTAAGTTGACTCGGGTTTTTTTTTAATTTTTAATTTTTTAATTTCATCTTTTAACAATAGGTTGATTGAAAATTAAGCTTTATAATTTCCTTCAATTTGCTTCCTACTAACTTATCATGATATTATGACTCGGTTCGCAGGT
Source organism: Populus euphratica (assembly GCF_000495115.2). Lineage (NCBI taxonomy): Eukaryota > Viridiplantae > Streptophyta > Magnoliopsida > Malpighiales > Salicaceae > Populus > Populus euphratica. Next base: position 12,423 of record NW_011501868.1, on the reverse strand, counting down.
TTGATAGATTAACCTAAATTAACACGAGTCATTTTTTTTAATTGAATATTTTTCAATTTCATCCTTTTAAAATTGTGTTTATTATAAATTAGATTTTATAATTTTATTTTGATTTGGTTACTAAGGGTTATAATAGTCTCATGACACAACATGCAAATTGTCAAGTTAAACCATGTTAATTTGAATCCATCCAATATGTTATCGTTTTAATATTTATAAAAAAATCTCATTTTAAATATTTATTTTAAATCAAACTATGTTTTTACAAATTCTTGGAGTGGCCTTCGAGCCTGCCAAGGCGACTAGTTTACATTGGATCAATACCTATATGATTTATTTTTTTAGTATAAAAAAATATTAGCAATGCCTAAATATTTTTTTCACTTAAAAAAAATTGATCCGACCTATAACATATCATAAGCCAATGATCTAGTGCAAACTAAAAGGCATTGGCAAGTATTGTAGATACAAGATCAATTGTGGATTGCCATGCACAATGCAATTTTTTTCATCCTATTATTTATTTTATTTCTCTCTTACAAAACTAAATTGAAGGACAATTTTAGTTAATTTTTTAGAAAATGACAAGGTTAAAAGATAATGGACTATAATTAAAAAAAATAGAAGACATGGGTGGTGCTTTCAAAATTATGGTAAAGCATTCATTATAGTCCTCATACTTTCTAAATTAAAATTATTAGGTACTTTATATTTTTAAAATTTCAAGAAAAATCAATTATGATCAAAACATATTTTATTTTTATTTTTTTGTTTGTACTTTGAGAAATGAAAGAGAAAATCATTGGATTCTAAAAATAAAAAATAAAAATCATTGCTTAACATCTATTTCAGCCACTAAAGTGGTTGATCTTGGTGTCAACATGATATATTTGATTAGAGAAGTTTTACTTGGTTATTTTTTTCACTTTCATAGTTTCTAAAAAACAGTAGATTTGACATCAAGAAAAAAATTATTTCGAGTTGATTTTAGGTTTTTGAATCGATAGGTTATTTAAGGTCATATATAGGTTATTAAGAGTATTTTTTAGGTGTTTTTGGTATAAAATAAAGTTGAAAGTTAACTTTTTAATGTGTGTATGTGTGTGTTTTAATGTTCTTTTTTTTTTTTGCTTAAAAAATACTTTCTTTTTATCAATCTTTAAAAAATAAGCGCTATTTTCTATTTTAGTCTCACACACCACCCTTAATTTTTACTTTTAAATAATAATAATAATTTCTAACATAAAAAACATTTTGTGCACCTGATTTCTATATAAGTAAATGAAGATTAATTTGAAAATAAAACGGTGTTTAAATCCAAGGGGTCTCATAATCCAAATTTCATGTATGAAAGGTTGAACTAATTAAATCTTTTTTTTTTTAACTTTTTTTAATTGAATATTTTTATTTTTAATTTTAGCATTCAATATTGACTTGAATGAAAATTGAGAATATCAATTTGTTTTTGTTTACCTTTTATGGGGTTATTAATATCTCATCACCTGAGATATAAATTTAGTTGATTATATCTTTTTTACATAGGTAGATATAACATGTCATCATTGTCAGGTTTTTTTTAAAAAATATATGTGTGATAGAAACAATAAATTTAAAATTTGTTTGGAGTCTCAAAGATTCCGTTAGACAGATCTAGAATTGTTTAGGATTTATACGAAGATTACATGAAGATTAGATGTTCTTTTTGTCTGTGAATATTTTCTTCAATGCTAGTGAAAAATCAATGAAAATTAAAAAAAAAATCATTTCAAATATTTAACTTTTAATAGTTATCTACATGAACCACAAATAAAAAATCTCATAAATCCTTTTAAGAGAGAGAATGTTATATCTTACAATGATAACTCTTTTCTTTTATGTTTTAGATTTTTCTATATTGTACTCTTCTCACCTCAGCAAATAAGAGATATAATATTTTATTTAAATAAAAATATAAAAACCCTTTGAATAGTAAAATTACATATATTATTTTAGAATATTTTTAGAAATTTATTCAATCAAGTCCCTATTTACTTTTTCTAAGTTTAGAATTGTAATCATTTGTATTAATTACATTCCAATCCTTAATCTCTTAAATTTATTTAAAATCAAGTTACACTTTATTAATCATTCCATTTTAATTTTGAATCATTGGTTCTTATATGTATAACTCATATAAGTTAGCTCAAATATAAATTATACTTCTAAATATAATATTAAATAAATTAAATAATTTAATTTATTATTAATTTAAAAATTGAATGACTTATATTTGAAGATCAAGAACAATGTCTAGTCACTTGTCAAGATCTCTCAAATATTAAGAAAGTTATAAGTGATTTAACTTAATTTTTTAGTAATCAATTTTATAATGTAATTATTATATCTTTATCATGAATATTTTGATTTAGACATTATAGCATATAATGTGTCTATTTTATTAAATTATATTAGTTCTAAACACTATAGTAATTGATTTTTTAAATATTTAAAATTCTTTTCAAATCTTATTCCACCTTAACCAATTACTTAAATACCTTATATACAGTTTATGCTATCCTCAATATTTATTTATTTGTTACCCTTGATTATTACAACTTATAGTTAGGATCAAAACATAATCCTCTCTATATAATATAATTTAATGATCTCAAGTTTAAAAATTACTCACAGAACTATCACATGAACCTTTGTATAAACATATATGCTCTTTTCATATGAAATTATCTTGCAAAACAGTTCAGTATATATGTCATCTAATTATACACCTGCATATGAATTCCAAATATCTCTTACACAATAATTTATTAGAGCAACTGCTTTTTTTCATAAATAAAGGAAAATAATATACAATGGTCCTTATAACTCTAATTAATGTCAAATATTTTGAAATAATATGAATATCATAATTATAATAATTTTATAATTTTTTTATGTAAAGTATTTTTTTCTATAGATTTTATTTTTACTTTAGATTTATTAATAAAATATAAATATATTTTACATGAATAAAATCAATGCTAGTGTAACCAACCAATTAGTTACATGTCTTATTCACTAACAAATATCTCAATATTCTTATTAAAAAAATTCAATATGTGTCATATTTTGAATTCATGATTAATTTTTGTTCTCTTAAAAAACACATTAACGATGCCTAGATATTTTTTTTGTGTGAAAGAAAAAGATTAATCTAGCATGTTTTCTTTTAATTTAAATTCAAGAAGTTTTTTTATTTCAGGTTGATTTTTAAATTTTTTGGTTATTTAAAATTATAGATGAGTGTACTAAAATATATAAGATATTTTCTTGATTTTTTAATCAAAATAAAATAAAAATTAAATTTTTTAATATAAAAAATCCATGGTAAAACTTTCAAGCAAAGTGCCTGAAATTGTACCCGCTAACAACACCCTACATGCAAAATTTTTGTTTTTCATGAAATCATATCTTCTTTTATCTTAGTTAGAGTTATTTTTGGACTACCCTTCATAAATTAGTTTTAGTCTTTATTGAATCGCTATATTTGTTTTTTATGTTACTTGATTAAATACCATTTATTTATTTTTGGTTAAATTTTATGAAATTACTTTCTTAACATTAACCAGTATTCTGTTTTTGTAACCCTTTGCCATAGTTTTGGCTCACGATCAAAAATTATTTTACTCACATTAAAAAAATGGATGCCTGCAAAAATTACATTGCTAATAGCTAGACATGCGAGCCAAATACTTTTTATCAAGGATTTTTGGCCGGAAGCTTCACATTTGAATATGAATGAGAAATGGGTCTGGCAATTTCAGAAGAAAAAACACAAGTAGCCGTAGCGATGAATGTTTCATCCTAATTCCTATACATAATTAATAAATTATTTGGAAATAATTAATAAATGCAAGCTCTTAGAAGGGGACATCATCACTTCGTTTTTACTGGAGGAGCTACTGTTTTCTTTCTATTTTGTTCACACACTGCAACATCATTCTCTTTTTTGTTAGATTAAGTATGATTTAATTTGATTATATATATTAACTCACATTCATGTGACTGTAATTTTATCTTTTTCATATGCATCCCCAGAGGACAGTTTACTACATGAAAAATCCAGAGGATAATATCTTACATATTGGCCTTTTCAGGAACTCCTCGGATTCCCCAGATAGTTTGCACATGAATTCTTGACAAGGTCTTGAAAGAAAACAAAGAACTAACGCCCCTTGAAAGGTGTGAAAATGTTAGGCCCCCAGAATAAAGACAAAGTGGATAAATGTCTGGCAGAGGAACACCCCACTCTCTAGGAACTGCATTACTTGGCGCGTGCTTGGCCTAGCAGCTGGGTCAGAATGAGAGCACATCAAACAAAGTTTCAACACCAATTCCATTTCTTCTGCAATACATTCTGTACCCGAGTTTGGATCCCTGGCCTCTAGAAATCCACCTCTAAGCCATTGAGTGAAAACCCAATCAACCAGGATCACATCCTCTGTCGGTTGTATTGGTCTTCTGCCAGAAGCGACCTCAAGCGAGAAGGCCCCAGAAGAAAACACATTAGTGCTTGTCGTCGCCTTTCCATTTCGAGCATGCTCAGGTGCAAGGTATATCCAAGAGTTCCAACAACATGGGTTGTTTGAGGATCTGTTCCGTGATCATACAATCTTGCAAGGCCGAAATCTCCTAATTTCCTTTCAGTTCACCATCTAGTAAGACATTACTAGCCTTGACATCTCAATGAACCACAACTTCCCATTCTTCATGTTAATAAAACAGCCCTGAAGCTACACCTTTGATGACCCTAAATCATTGGCTCCAATTGCGAGTGACCGTTGGTTGGTCATAGAGGTATTTGTCTGAACTTCCTTAGGCATGTAGTCATATACCAAAAGTAGCTCTCCTTTCCGCCGGCAGTAGCCTAAGAGTGGGACTAAGTTCCGGTGACGAAGGTGGCCAATGTTGACAATAAACGCCAAAAATCCCTCATCCCCTGTCTCGATTCATGAGACATCCTTTTCACTGCAATCTCAATCTTAGAGGTTGGCAGGACACCTTTGTAGACTCTGCCAAAGCCACCACTACCCAATCTTCCAGCACCTCTGCGAACTTCCTTTGTCCTTCTTACGCCATAAACTATAATGAGAGGAGATGATGTGATCTGGTTACGACATCTAAGGATTTATTAGGAATGTCTATTGGATCTATTTTAAACCCTATGGATCTTTATTTACTTTTCAGATCATATTTGATGAGGAGCTTGGATGTGATTTCAATAAAATTGGAAACATGTACCTTTTATATATCAAATACTAATTCCATTCAATATATCAAATCTAAACAACTAGCAACAATTAGACATTGTTTATTTTTTAAAAATTATGGATTCCATTAACATTTTTTTTTTTTTAAATTATGGATTCCATTTATTATAAGATGTCTTAATGTTACTGAAAAATTATAAAATTCCTTAATGTTACTCAGAAGTTATGTTACACTCTTT
>NW_011501868.1:0-6910 GCF_000495115.2 Populus euphratica | reverse complement strand
ACTCTTTCGCTTACTTATTTAACAAGGATTAGATATAAATTAGAAGAATTACTTAGTTAAAAATTAATTATTATTTTACAAGGTTGATATCACATTTTTGTTTAATAAGGATTCTTAACCAATTATTATTTTTAGATATTTTTCACTATTATACATGTAAAGAATAAAAAATAATATTAGATTGTTGTTTTATTTATTTTCATTATCTTAGAACTTATTTTTATTATTTTAGATTTTATTTAAAATAGATGTATATCTAACCCATTAGTTTTAGGATTTACATATAAATATTTTTATATAAAATTTTTTATAGAGTTAATAAATTTTTATCTACAGTAATATATTGTGTGCTTATTTGTTTTTTTATATGATATATTGAGTGATTTTAATAATAAATTCTTAATTAAACTCGTAAATTCTTTGAATAATTAGTTAATTATATTGTGATTTATATTTTTTATTTGTGTCTTATAGTCTTATATATTATATGTGTAGAATAAAATATATATTATATGTGTAGAATAAAAGTGATGAATTGTATATCATTTTCGTTCTTCGTGCCAAGATTCTTATTATTATATTAACCTGCAATTTTTTTTTTCAAACCTTAAATCAGGAATTTATGAGACAACTCCGCATTAGTACCGTTCAAGATTGGTAACAAATCAAGAGGCAAAAACAGAAGTGGCTTACCGTGTTTAATAACATTTGTCGGCGCTACAGTGACACTAAATTGCTTCTTCATGCCATCATATTCCACCCGAACTTGCATTGGATGAACACTAATAAGTGTTAAGTTTGCAAACTTACCATCAGGATTGGAAAAATAACCTGCTGAAGCAGATTGTACAGATCTTAAACCATTAATATCAATCCCAACATTATTGCTATTGATATCATTGAACTTGTGTATATCATGTTGATTAATATTTAAAAATATATTTTTATTAAGGTTTTATATTATCATTTTATACTTGAAGTATCAATAACTCCTTAACTAAAACATATTTTATGATAACATATATAATAATATAAGATACCTTTAATTTGTGGTAAATATTCATCTTAAATGCAGGCCTATCACATAAATAAAAAGATTAATTGATGAGTTTAAGTATTGAAATTAAAAAAACAAAGAGATGACCAAATTTAAAAAAGAGATGCTAGTACAGTTCAAATTGAAACACTGTTCGGCAATTAGATCATAACTGAAGCTGTAGATCTCGGATTTAGGTCTCCTTTATAAGGATGGAAATGTAAGACATAGGCCTACAACTTTCATGTGAAGGTTTAGTTTTAATAAGGTCGTTTTCAGTTTTTAGTCCATATCTAGAGTTTTAGAAGTCCAAATGACCTTCTTTTTTTTTCCTGAAAAGCTGAGATAATTTCCTAGAACTTTCATATGTACAAGTGGTTCCAATTCTAACGTTATCAATGATATTTTATTCAGACAAGAAGATAAGAATTATTACCAAGTCAAGATATGGTCACCCACTCATTAATTATTTATCAAATCAATAGTTTCAATTTTTGACCAATAAAAAGAGACGTATTTAGGCTTCTTAGTTTCCAGATCAAGATCATGCTCTTGCTTTCTTTCTCTGTATTTTTGTAATGCTTAAGTTTTGCTTTCATTAATATCTTATTTATGCCTTTTAATTTCTTTTCTTTACTTAGTTAACTTTTATCTTATTTATGTTCTTATCTTGTTTATTTATGTTTCTCTCTTTTGTTATATTTAGTTAAGTTTATTATGTCAAAATGAAAAGGTTACACTAATGGTGTAAGAATAAGTATAGTATAAACTCAACATGGACCTTAATGTTTGATACTAACATGTTTTGTATTTGTTATTTTATTCACTTTTAATACTTTGCTTGTTAAATGATCAATCTAGATTTATATTATATAATACTTGATATAACAAATACTTGACACTTTCATAGCCCAATCGTATGGTATAACCTATATTTGTACTATGAAACGAACTTGATTTGTTATTAACATAAGTTATAATCATGAATGCCTGACAATATTTACAAGTATTAGCATTATTCGAATAAGATAACTAATATAATCATGTTAATAATTTATAATTTGATTGGAACCTCCTGCTTGACCGCTTTTTATGATCGACTTGTTTTAATTAGCAAGTGCATGATTGTGCGATGTAACAATTAACTCGGTAAGATTGAGGTCACATCCATAGAGAGCTCGATCTAGAAATTAAGTTAGGTAACAAAAAAAATTCAAGAGAAATTAAATTAATAATAATTTGGTTGAAAATAATTGATAGATTTTCTAGAGATGGCTATAAAGACATATTTATATGAAGTTCTATCACCTTTCCAAATCATTAAAGAATAGTTCATTCGAACACCTGAATCAAAAGTTATGGGCAAAACACTGGAAGGTGTTCTAAAAAATCAAATCAGGCTAGCTTGGAAACACTTTGGTACACATTTTTCTTTCTCTTTTTTGAGCTGTTGCTTTCTTCTTTTTTACCCAAATTAATGTAACAATGTGCCCCTCCAGCTTTTCATCCATGTGCTTGCCCTCTTGGATTAATGGATTACCCAAAATAAATTAATTGTTATTTGTTGTGTGGACATGTAAGATCATGGATTGTGCTAGTACTGATTTAAAGGCCGATTTGGGGTTGAATTTAAGCATCATAAAAGGATATAAATGTACCTATTATTTGGGTTAAGATTGACATTAAAACCTTGAGTGTTTGATGGTTGAAGTTTGCATATAATACAAGGCAAGTTTATGCTTAAAATAGATCATATGATAATCTTTTTTAGGATTGGAATAGAATTGATTGTTTTAGGGAAAATTTGGAGCACTTATTTAAACCAAAATTTGCTTCAAACTTTAACTAAATTTCTCTTCAATTATTTATTCTGAATTCTGACGTTAAATTTTTTGGCATAATCTGTTTAAGCTCCAAAAACCAATCAAAACATTAAAAGAAACTTCATTACTAAAAAACACATCAATTATTATAAAAAACCCAAATAAAAACAATAAATACATATGTAAAATAAGAGACTTAATGATACTTTTGATGCACAATCACACCCCTCAACTTAAATTTTTCTAGTCCTTAAGCAAAATAAAACATAAAACCTTTAAAATAAAAAGAATAATAATAATCATAATTAGGCTCACCTCATCACACTTGAAGGACCTATCATTCAAATATTGGTATTTTTAACTGATTTTATACACAATAGCAAATAAAGAAAAATAAATATACTTACATTCTGTAAATCAAATATCCATACAAAATTCCAAATTCAATCGTATTTATCATGCAACCAACATAATTAATTCATGCAAAAACTCAACTTATAATTTTTCCTTCTCACTATTATAAACAAGGTAGCAAACTAGAGAAATATCTATATATATTTTTTTGTTTTTTTAAAGATATTATTTATTCTTTGTCTTTAAGTAATCACTTTTCTTTTGACATGAATACAAATATTTGTGATGAATGTACCCGATTACTCACAAAGTCACAAACTTAAAGTGCTTTTGTATACTTATATTTCAAGCTGCCATTTGACGTAAAGATAAACATTTGTGATGAATACTCCTAGTTACTAAGCAACTCAAAACATTGGAGTAGATAGAAATTTATACATATTTATTTGTTTAATTGTCTAATAATTATTACTCTATTTACTTAGGACTAGATACAAAGGGATGATCACAAGTAAAACATCACACTCATCTTTTATGCATAATCACACAATTCACATAACTTTTACAAGGAAAGATGTACTTCAATAATCTTAAAGAAAAAAAAAGTATGCTATATCTTGCTTTATAAGATATTATATATCCCAAATTAAAGCATGTAATAGTCAACATAATAATGAATCCAAAAATATAATGTTGATCCTAAACAAGTCTCACTCACCTATGAATGCAATTTTTTTTTTCAAACAAGTATGACCATCTCAAGCATTCAACATAATTAAAAATCTAAAATTAAGTTTTACATTATCCTCAATGTCAAAAAAAAAAAAGAGAAGAAAAGAATAAAGATTAGAAAACTGTTACTCCCTTTTTTTTCAAAGATGAATATCTGATTGAATTGGACATGAGCTGCCTTTTTGCTTAATTGTTTTTTTTTTAACCTGCATATCACAACTAAAAGAAAACATCAAACCAATATTGTTTTTTTTAATAAAGAACCTCACACCCCCCAACTTAAAATAATGCATTGTCCCTAATGCATGAACAAATAAATATAGGAGTTGGAAGAATAAGAGAAAGAAAAAAAAACTCATTACTTCTGATATTACAATGGTATTGGATCTTCAAGATCCAATGTCTCAATTTTAGCCATAAAGTTTCCAAGATAAGGTTTCAATCGATGACCATTTACTTTGAAAATTTTTTTATTTTTAGGATTTTCTACCTTAAAGGCACTGACACGACTAAAAGATTGATGTCTTCTCCCAAGTGTAGGAGAGTTGAAGTAATAAATAACCCGGCAAGACCGGGGTTAAATCACAGGGAGGTTAATTGTACAAATTATAAACAATAATTGTAAACAACAATAATAGTAACAACAACAACAACAACAACAACAACAATAATAATAATAGTAGTAGTAGTAGTAGTAGTAGTAGTAGTAGTAGTAGTATAGTAGTAGTAGTAGTAATAATAAAAATAAAAATAAAAAAGAAGGAGAAGAAGATGATGATGAGAACTTTGAGATGGAATATTAATGTAAGGATTAAACAATGATAATAACAAATGTCAAGATTAGAGATTCTACTAATGGTATGTCAAACAAGTATAGTATAAACTCTTATTATTCAATTGGAAACCACACATAAAGGAGGTTCCAATCTGATTATAGATTGTTAACATAATTACATTAGTCATTTTATTCGATTAATGCTAATACTTGTAAATCTCGTCAAGCATTCATGATTATAAGTTATGTTAACAACAAATCAAGTTCTTTTCATAGCTTAGGTGTTGGTTATACCATACAGTATGAGCTATGAAAGTGCCAAGCATTTGTTATACCAAGTGTTATACAACATAAATCAAGATTAGTCATTTAACAAGCAAAGTATTAAAGAGTGAACAAGATAACAAATACAAAACATGTTAGTATCAAACATTAAAGTCCATATTAAGTTTACACTATACTTATTCTTACACCATTAGTGTAACCTTTTCACTTTGACATAATAAACTTAGCTACACAGAATGAAAGAAAGAAAAATAAATAAACAAAATAAGAACATAAATAAGATAAAAGTTAACTAAGTAAAGGAAAGAAAATGAAAGGCATAAACTTGATATTAATGAAAGCAAAACATAAACATTACAAAAAATACAAAGAGAGAAAGCAAGAGCATGATCTTGATCTATAAATCAAGATGCCTAAATGCATGGCAAATGCCTCCTTTTATAGGCCAAAATTGAGAACTATTGATTTGATGACTAATTGATGAGTGGGTGACCAACTCTTGACTTGGTGACAATCCTTATCTTCTCTTTTCTGCCCAAAACGTCATTGATAACGTCACAATTGGAGCCACTTGAAAACATGAAAGTTGTAGAAAATTGTCTCAGCTTTCTTGTGTAAAAGTTTTAGGTCATTTGGACTTCTAGAACTCTAGATATGGGCCAAACACTGAATAGTGCTTGGGTTGGAAGACAGATTTGTACTTCTTTGTTGTTGCTACAATTTGGATTTAAAAATGACCTTTTTAGATCTTGGGCTCCATATGAAAGTTTTAGACCTATGTCTTACCTTTCCATCCATATAAAGTAGACCTAAATTTGAGATCTACAACTCCAGATATGACCCAATTACCAAACAATGTTCCGGTTTGGATTGCACCGACATCTCTTTTCTAAGTTTGGCCATCTTTGTCCTTTCAATTTCAGTTCTTTAATTCATCAATCAATCCTTTCATTTATGTGATAGGCCTGTATTTAAAATGAACATTTACCATAAATTAAAAGTATCTTATATTATTAGATATGTTATTATAAAACATGTTTTATTTAAGGAGTTGTTGATACTTCGAGTGTAAAAGGATGATATAAAACCTTGATAAAAATGTACTTTTAAGTACTAATCAGGCACCATGCTCAGAGATGGATTTAATCACAAATGGACCAATCCATTTTGTCCTCAACTTCCTAGGAAAGAGATGTAATCTTGAATTATACAAGAGAACCTTTTGACCAACATGAAAGATTTTCTAAGAATATGTTTATCATGTAAAGTTTTCATCTTATGTTTTGAAATTTTGCATTTTCCAATGCATCATTTCTCAGCTCCTTTAATTCATCCAATTAAAGCTTTTTATTTTTGCCAACCTCGTTTTCATTGTTATTGAATTGCCGGATGACTTAATATGCACGGTGCTCAATCTCAAAGGGAGATGACAAGGTTTTCCATAAACTAGCCTATAAGGAGACATTCCTAAAGAGGTCTTATAAGCAGTATGATATGCTCACAAAGCATTAACTAGTCGTAAGGACCAATGTTTACGGTTTGGATTGATTTTTTTTCTCTAAAATGTTCTTGATCTCCTTATTTGCCACTCAATTTGGATGATAGGGGGTACTAACCTTGTGAATTACTCCATATTTTCTCATCAACATCCCAACGGGCTTGTTATAAAAATATTTTCCCTCATCACTAATCATAGCCCAGAACATGTCAAAAAGAGAGAAAATATTTGTTTTCAAGAATTTGACCACAACTCGATGGTCATTGGTTCGAGATGCAATGGCCTTCATCCATTTAGACACACAATCAATAACTACAAGGATGAATTGGTAGCTACATGAACTCGAAAAAGGCCTATGAAGTCAATCCCCCAACAATCAAATATTTCCAAAACAAGAATGGGGTTAA